>NC_136492.1:118457018-118629518 GCF_053919585.1 Euprymna scolopes | reverse complement strand
CATAAAATATTTGCAGAATCTTTCTATTTTACCATGGAGAGGTTGTCGGCTCCTGTGTAGTACTGCTTTTTGTGCTTAACTAAAGTTGTCGTTTTTATTTTGCATAATGTGTACCATTTTAAATTATAATAAAATTCGATTAATTATGGAAATAATATACTCAATATTCGTACTATCTGGATTATTCGGGCTACTGTTCTCATCTTGAGTGTGGATAGAGTGCTTGGTAAAATTATAAATAGTTTCATTCCTGGAGAGTAAAGGTTCAGTTTTCAGTGCGGCCGACACAAAAATATATTTCCGAATTACTTATAAGGTCAACCTAGTTCTGGCTGACAGGGTTTAAATAAATTTGAAATCCCGTCCGATATTTCATGCTTATTCTCCAGTTCGACAGACATATTTCCCTGTCTAACAGAAAAGAATCTTTGAGTTCGTAAAGATACACCTGAAAAAGGACATTGCGTAAATGACACTCCAGATGAGAACAGTAGTCCGAGGCATCCAAATAATATTAACGAACATCCCTTTGTAAGTATGGTAAAAACAAAAGGTTTACAGATATCCGGTACGATCGAGGAAAGAAAATAGTATTGCAAGCACTATGATAGAACACTAATTTCATCGTTCGAATCCTAGTAGCATTCCATCAAACATATGTATAGTAAATGTTCTTCTTGATAATGTTTTGTAACGATATTAAAAATAGCCGGCGAGCGCAAATATTTTATGATCTTTAACTTACCGTGTGCTTGTCCTGTCTTTGCTAGACATCCGTAGATATCGAATATATTTATCTTCAAAGAATTGAACTCTCATTGCAACAAGTTATTGCCTTGGTTTTGCTCTTCTATTAAGCGATCTTAACATTTTGAAAAGGTCAATATGGGACCTTTCTCAGCTCATAGAGATTAAAGAACCTTCTTATTGATTTTCTTTTTTAATTTCAAAACAAACATACACAGTACGCCAATACTAATGCAACATAATATATATATATATATATATATATATATATATATATATATATATATATACACCCACACACACTCATATATATAATGATTTATAGCATGACTAGCGTGGATGAAACGCAGAATATTCTGTGTAGCTTTATTGCCATATATATATATATTTTATTTTTAATTTTCAAATTTTACTGGATTTATATACTTTACAATTCAGTAATCATTCATAGACCAACAAGTTTTAAGTGAAAATGAAATATGATGATTTTGCAGCTTATATATATATATATATATATATATATATATATATATATATATATATATTTAAAGTGATGGTTGTGTAGTTCCAACGAGAGAAAAAATGTATATTTAAAAGAGTGTAGCCATCAACAATTGTGTTTTTTTTTTTTTAAGATTGTCATCATATTTTTATTTTAAAATATTTTTATAACGCGTTTCGAGCTTAGGGTGTGCTCTCTTCAAATGTTTTCATAAAAAGTTTTTCTTTAAAATGGGAGTTTGTAGAGTTACCTCGGCTGATACTAAATGTGTTTTTCAGAGTGATGTGTGGTCTCAGACATTCTGACTCCAACTGTAAGTGTTCAAAGTGTCCGGTCAAAGTTATATTCAAAGAGTGGCTTTTGGTCCATTTGGTGAAGGTTTTTATGGTTTTTGTAGAGTTCTTTTTAAAGACTTTCTTTCCCCATGTATAGCACACACTCACACACAATCACACACGCATACATATACATTCACACATACACACACGCACATACATAGAAATATATGTAGGAGCATACATATATACATACCCACCTACACACTCACACACGTACTCACACACATCCACCGCTAACAATTTTTTTTATTTTTTTATTTTTTATATATATATATATACTTTTTTCCCCAACCAAAACACGCATGTATATATGCGCTTAATCATTCAGACATACGTACACGCACCCCCCCCCACACAAGCAAGATGGAGAATAGGTAGGAAAAGATATATATACACACATATACACGCACATAAACATATATATATACACACATACATGTATGTGCATATACACTCACAAACATCCACATACTATGTAGGCACATACACATACACACACATGCACACACAGGCATATGCAGGGGCTCACACATACGCGTATATCCATATCCACACGAACACATTTACCCACTCATACATGTGCATACATATTTATATATATACACACATACGGATGTGTATACATTCATCCACCCATATATATATATGGGCACATGAACTCACAATCACACATACACATACATATTCATACATCACACCTTATGTATATATTGGTTGAAGTTTCCTTTCTTTTCTAATCCAAGCACATATGCATACATGGATTCGGTCACCCAAACATAAGTGCACGTATATACACAAACAAGATGTAGCATAGATAACAGATGATATATATATATATATATATATATATATATATATATATATATATATATACGCACACACAAGCATACACAATCATATGTACACACTCACACAGACATATATACATGCACACACGTACGTACATACACAGACATACGTATAATTTCTAATTGTTTGTTTAGTTTAGAGAAATGGTACTGTACTGGGTATGGACGCGCGCACCCGTGAAAGTGTGCGCGTGCTTTATTGTGCTTTTTTGTTTCGTGCGTGTAAGTGTATTTTGTGTTTTACCTATTTATGTGTATAATTATGGAGAGATGTTTAAGGCGGGGTTAAACTTTGCTATGACGTTTTTTTCTTGTGTTAGCAAGTAGAAGTAGTTGTCAGTTTGGAAGATGGGCATTATCTCGAATCTGCCTCCACTGCATGTGTGTATATGTTGTGATACATGCAGGTGTCTATTTTCCGCGATTTGATGTTGGATTGGTGTAGGGCTACTTTATTACTAAGGTTTTTTGTAGCGCCTATGTAGGATTTATCGCATTCTGGGCATTTTATTACATAGATCACGTTTTTTGAGGTGCAATCTAGGTTTTTTTTTTTTAATTTTGAATGTTTGTATGCGGTTCGTAAATGTGTATGTGTTTCCCTCTAATATTATGTTGCAGACTCCACATCGTTGTTTGTTGCGTTTTGTGACTCCTTTTGTTGCGTCTTGATTGAGTTTGGATGAGGTAAGAATGCGTTTTAGGTTTTTGGGTTGGCGTTTGCTTTTTATTATTTTTGTTGTTTTAAGGAAGTTGTTTAGTTTGCTGTTTTGGTTAAGTAGGACGAGGTTTTTCGTTATCTCTGTGAAAAGCTCTGGGTTGTTTGTGTTGTGTGTGGAGACGTATGTTAGGATTTGTTCTTTGTTTCGTTCTTTAGGAGTTCTTAAATCTTCTACTGGTATATTTGTCGCAAGTTGGATCCCTTTGTCTATAAGTTGTGATGGGTATTTTCTTTTTCTTGAATTTATTCGTAGTTCCTTGAGTCGGATTTTCCGAAGGTTATTGTCCGTGATTATGGTGCAGATTCTACGTGCTAGGGTGTAGGGAATTGATTTTATGCAGCTTTTAGGGTGGTGACTTTTAAAGTGTAGGTATTGTTGGGTGTCTGTAGGTTTGCGGTAAATGTCTGTGATAATGTTATTGTCTTTAATCTTTATCAGTATATCTAGGAAAGGTAATTCTATAGAGCTTTGTTCTATGGTGAATTTAATTTTTGGGTGTAGGTTCTGGAGTATGGTGTGTAAGTCTGTGATGTCCCCCCTATGTGGGTTTCCATAGGATGAAGCAGTCATCTAAGTACCTTTTCCATGATTTTACAAACAGTTTTTTTAGTGCCGTGGCCAAATTTTTGTTCTATCTTTTTATATAAGGTTTCTTCTAGGAAGGCTAATGTAAGGGTTGCGTAAGTCGGTCCCATTTTCGTTCCCATTGCTGTACCTAGTTTTTGGATGTAGTTGGTATTGTTGAATTCGAAGGAATTATTATTTAGAATTATGTCTATACTATCGATAATGAATTGCTTTGTGAATCTGGGATGTAGTGTTTGTGCGTGTCTGTTGATCCAAAATATTATATATATATATATATATATATATATATAAGCTGCAAAATCACCGTATTTCACCAACAAGTTTTAAGTCAAAATGAAATATGATGATTTTGCAGCTTATATGCATATATATAAGCTGCAAAATCATCATATTTCATTTTGCAGCTTATATATATATATATATATATATATATATATATAAGCTGCAAAATCATCATATTTCATTTTGACTTAAAACTTGTTGGTCTATGAATGATTACCGAATTTTAAAGTATATAAATCCAGTAAACTTCGGAATACTATAAATAAGACTATATATATATATATATATATATATATATATATATATATATATATATATATATGTATATATATATATATATATATAAAACGAGAAAGAGAGAGGAAGAGAAAGAGAGGGATACATAGATTTATATGTACATTTATGCATGTATATGTAAAGAGTGTATTTTTTTATGGGCGGTACACTTTAAATTAAAATGAATCACAGAAAATTATGTTTATTGTAAAAATATATGGTTTATTGCCGTGATTAAGTTCGGGAATTTATTATTTACAAACAATTTTGAGCACATGCCTTCTGCGACTTGTACGTAGATACTGTAATCCAACTCTATGCATTAAATAGTGCTGTATTTGGGCAATAACAAGCCGAACATTGTCATCCAAGTAGTCTATCGTAACTAGTTTTTCGCGGTAGTTAAAGGACTTTGTATATCCCGAAAGAAAATATGTGATATGGCAAATCGCACGAACAATATGAACAGTTGAGCGGTCTATTTGGTAAACGTTCATGAAATGTAAATTATTCATTCATCAAATGTGAATAAAATAAATTTACACTGATTGACGAACGCTGGTTGGGTATCAGTATATTCCTGATGACTCACCTAACCAAGCTGAACTTAAAATAATTGATACTTGCCAAGTCTGCGATTATGAAAAGACAGTATATTTTTGTATATACATGTGTCTATATCTATACTCCCTCCTTCCCTCCCCCTCTCTCTCTTTTAAACACACCCCATATATATATATATATTTATATATATATATATATATATATATATATATATATATATATATATATATATAAACATGTGTCTATATCCATGTACACATACGTTGATAGACAGATAGATAAATATATATATAGAGAGAGAGGGTACGAAATAAGGAACATTATTTAAATGCCAGAAAGGGTAAAAGAAAACATGGGAAATTCTATAAACTTTAACAAATTGCAAAAGAAAAACGACGCTAACTCATCTTAAGGTTATCTTTGGCTTAGCGTGATTGTGGTTGATTTTCAAAAAAAAAATTCAAGTCTGATATTGATCATATTGGATCAATATAACATTCGAAGAATTCTTATTAGGAGAAAAACAGGTGCGTGTGACGGGTAGCAAGTTTCTTTATTATTGGTTTTGGTTCAATAAAATAAAGAAAAGAAACTAAAAAGGAATGGAATTTGAATTGCTGAATAATTTCTTCACAAGTAAAATTCCAAAGCAGATGAAATAAACCCAGATAGATTTGCCTTACGTGTTATATAACTTCGGAGATTCTCTTTCCCCTGGGCTTTTTCTTGACGCTGTTCCCTGGATATTTTTCTTTTGAGTATGCTTATATACATATTCAGAAGGAGACGGTGTTTGTTTTAATCTTAATTATTTCGCTTTTTATTTAATTCACTAAGGTACGTTGCTACTGAGATATAAGGGTCTACTTTAGAGTTGGGACCATAGTTATAGGGCATCATATAATGAGGATTTCTGCAAAGATATATTTGTTTACATTACATTTACATGTCTGCATATTGGTACAAGGGAACAGAGATAAAGAGAGAGTTCCATAGTTTGACAGGTTTAAGAAATGAACTATTAGAGATTGTAATCAACTGGCATACGAAATCTTACACAATAAATGGGTCTACCTTAATAGATTCGTGAAGTCTTTTAAGTTTAGAATTTTAATTTTACTCTTAAGTCTACATGGGTCGTATAAATAAAACTGACTGTCGAGCGGTAGGCAACAGAGCAGCAAGTGAATCAGAACAGTCTATTGAAGTACTAATAAAAATTATATGGTTTCAATTTTCTTATTTTATTTATATTGGAAGCCCCACCGTGGTAATATATTAAATGAATATTTTTCACATAGCATTTAATAGAAAATTTGAGCTGATCACTTGTATTGAATTTTTTTTTTTACATAGGCTTCACTACTTATCAAGGACCTGGAAGCCACTCGGGGATAAGGGTTATTTGTGTACAATAATCAATGGGATAATATCGTAGTAATAGTTGGTATTGCAGATTTGATAAAGTGTTTCATTTAAGGGGGTGATTAATCAGGGATTTGTTTATGTTGGACTTGAAGATATCCAAGTTGTAGCCAGGTGGGAAACAGGCAAAGGGAAGAGAATTCCACAGGCGTGCACTTCTCAGAAAAAAGCTATGTTCATGGAATCTACATTTTGATTTAGGCACAGATAAAGAGTGGGGGAAATTACTGACAGTGGTTTTAGCTAAACGAGTGTTTATCAAGGAGGATTGGCGAGGGGGGGACAAGAGATTGGAGCTCGGACGAGCACTTACCATGGAAATAACGATAAAACAAGACAGGCTCACAACGTCTCTTCTGTAGGAGAGAGGTTGCAGGAAAGAAAAGAGAGCAGCCCTCACTAAGCCACGAAGTCTATTTTGTACTCTGTCAAGGTAGGATAGGCTGTTTTTTGAAGCCCCGGCCCAGATGTGGCAGCAGTACTTCATCTTTGGACGTACTTGACTTTTATAAAGATAAAGAATTGCATCAGTAGTGAGATATCTTCTGCAGCGGTAGAAGGATACCATAATTTTCCCAGCAGCCCGGGCAACATACTTGATATACGTGTTCCATTTCAGATCAGAAGTAAAGGTCAAACCCAGAAGCTTGTCAAAACATGAAGCCTCCACAAAACAAGAGCCATCCGTTTCAATTGATGCCAGATGAAAAACTGAGCAATGATGATATAAAGTTAGGAGCTTAGTTTTAGATGCATTAAAAGTAACCAACCATCTCTTCCCCCACTGAACCACGCGCTCAAGATCAGAGGAGAGGGAATCAGAGAGAGCTTTGTCATTTACAGCCTTTGATGTGCTGCCGTAGATGGTCGTGTCATCAGCATAGATGTCAACGAATGATTTAAGTATGTGTTTTGGAAGATCATTGATGTAGATCAGGAAGAGAGTTGGGCTCAGGGTCGACCGATGGGGGACTCCAGCATTAATACTGTGGGCCTCTGTTTGCTGCCCATCAACCACTACGCTTATGAGCCTATCAGAGAGAAATGATTTAATGATTGAGAAAACATTTCCAGTAATACCGTAGCTGGAAATCTTGTGAAGTAGGCTCTTATGCCAAACCTTATCGAGTGATGTTTAAGTAATTTAACACCAATCAACCGAATTCCGTTAAATTTGTAAACTTCAAAACTTCGAGACGCACTTGGCTATTTTCATGACTCCATGCGAACACGTGTATACGATTATACCTAAGATTTTCATTTTTTTGAAATTCGTATAATGTTTTAGATGTAGAAACAATTACGCTTCTTGTATTTCTTTTTAGATATGCTAAGGATGTTTTATTTTCCAAACCTTAAAGTGAGTTCACGAACAAAGATAGATAGGCTACTACAAATACAATATATATATATATATATATATATATATATATATATATATATATATATGAGCAAACAGTTAATAAAATATGTTAAAAATACTTTGAAATTAGTTAAAAACATATTTAATTTGAAAAGGAAACACTAGATAAATGGATAGTACTTAATCCGCGGAGTTTCGAAGAAATACTTTCCTTCTCATCAGAGGGTAGGAATTAGCAAAAAAAAAAAAAAAGAAGATTAATTAATGCCGTTAAATGTTCAGGGGAAATAATCATTTTTTCATTCCTTTCTTTTTTCTTTCTTTTTATTATAATTTATACTTGTCTATAGATTTTAAAATTTAGGGACGTAATTAAAATTCTGCTTAATATGGTTATAACTGGCGTTGTTGTCTAAATGTTTTTGAAAATGTTGTCATTTTTTTGTGTGTGTATTTTATATCCAAACGGTCAAAACTTTATTCGTTCAGTTATATTCAAGGTAAGTAATTCATGTTTACTTATCTACAGGTTTTCTGATTCATGGGGAAGTAATTCATATTCTTATGCTTATAATCGGTCATTGTTTAAATTATTATTTTTTGCAAGATTTTAATTAAGACTTCCGTTTGACATGATTAAACTAGCCGTTGTTGTTGAAAAGATTTTGTAAGATATTAGACGCCCTAGAGCTTCAATAATTATGCAAACAGTTAATAGAGGTGACCTTTTTTTAAATTAATATATAGATATATGATCAAGGGAAAGTAACTATAAATTTTGTTTAGATACAGTAAATCGAAGAGGAAATGTATACCTATTTCTTCATTCGTTAATTTATTTAGATTATGTAGTTATTAAAGTGAGTTTTTTTTTTGCTGTATGAGTTATGACTGAGACTTTATATGGAAAATATTAGTCTGTGTCTTTATTAGAAATATTTTAGATTTTTCTGTTTTGCTATTAATTTTTGCTTTTAACTTCTCAACAGTATTGATTCTTTTAATCTGGGTTTCACTCATTCCTTTCATTTGCTAAGATTTTCACGTTTATCTTTTTATCTGGATTATGTTCTAGAGACGCATGTTTAAAGAATGACGGTGCTTTGGTGGTAATGTGTTTTTTAATTCGGTTATGCAACGGTCTTATAGAACTTACGATATATGATTCATTACAAATTTTGCATTGGATTTGGTATACTCGCATAATCCTGTGTTTCTTATGGGGCAGTTGTATAAAGAGCATGGTTCGTTCATAGATGTAGTTTCGGTTTCAGATAGGTGCTGCCTTAACGTTGGGCCGGTGTGTGCAAGTTGGATACCTAGTTGTTCTTTGTGAATGGCTTTGCGTATAGATGCAGTTATCTTATCATTAAAATGTGGTATTTTAAGAAAGCATGTATTGGTTATTTTGTGCGTTTGTTTTCTTTTAAGTGTATTAATGTGTTTTATGGGTTTTGTGGGGTATCCATTTAGTTTTAGGGTTTGATAGAACTTTTCAATGGAGGTGATCTTGTCCGTTTTATTCGTGCATCTGTTGCGAATGCGGTTTGTTTCATTTGTAGCATAACTTGTTTTTGCTTGTGTAGGGAGTGATGACTTATAGTTCACACACACATATAAATATATATATATATAAATATATATATATGTATATATATGTATATATATATATATATATATATAGTAATTAAATGACAAAAGTGTATATTCCAAATTTCATGATGCTAACCATCTTATAGTTCCTCCCCTTAATTCAGTTGACATTCACAAAGGAATACAGTATAAGATGGTCAATATCATGAAATTGAAATATAGACCTTTTTATTTATTCACTTATTACATTGCGCTTCTTAAATAAGGATTGGTATATATTATAAGGAAATAAAATATATTTCCACGGAAATATCTCTCTCTCTCTCTCTCTCTCTCTCTATATATATATATATATATATATATATATATACAGACATAGATAGATTGATAGATAGATACGCATCTATGCATATATGCATACACACACATATATATATATACGTACATATATATACATACATGTATATATATATATATATATATATATATATATATATATATATATATATATATATATATATATATTGATTTCATATAAGTGTGGACTGCTATGGCTTTTCCGTTTCATTAATGTACAAATTTAAAAGTGTTGGATAATGAGATTCCCGGAAAACGACGGGTCATCATAAAAGTGAATCGACAGATAGCACGTTGATTTTTAATTATGTTTTTAAGTGGGCTATTTAAGGGAAAGAATGTTGTCAAATAGATTTTTAATCGTAATAGAATGTGATGTAATAAAAAATGAATCAGATTGGGATGTAGTTACAAAAACAAGTATAATTATATATATATATATATATATATATATATATATATATATAAATAAACGTTTATCTCTTCTAACAATCGACAAAATAGACAACCTAAGAAATGATTTGCTTGCAAATCTTTTGCAATCATTATTCCAAGCTAGTATTGCATTGAAAAAAAAAACAATTCATGTAGTAAAGCTTACATCTATTCAATGTAGCCACCTTTGACTTTAATTACCTCCTCGATACGGGTCCAGAACTGGGAGCATGCCTTTTCCACAATCGCTCGGTGGAAATTCTTAGCGGATCGCGACAATCACGCTGGCTTTGGTATATGGGGGATCATGTTAACAATGTTTTCAATGTATGACCAAACGAAGTAGTCCAGCAGGTATAGGTCGGTATCGGGGAGGGGACTAGTGACAAAAGGGTACAAAGTTGTAGCACTCCTTCTGAAGCATGGGTCTCTTTGGACCTGAACTGGCGTCAAGCTCTGCTGCCACACTCAGAGTCTGTCGGCGGCCAGTTCATCACATCAGGGTATCACTTCACTCTTCAGCATATCCAGGTATACTTTAGTGTTGATTTTCAAGCCGACTTCGAAGATGTGAGGTGGCATGATGAGGCCCGCACTTGAAGCCACACCAAAGACCATAACTGTGGTCGGAAACTTAATTTTCATCACTCAGGACACGCCCCTTTTATTCGTGGCAATCCAGCAATGCGCTTTGACGGTGCTAGCATTGACCCCGTTGTCATAACTTGGATCGGGAGGGAAAATATGAAATGTACAGCGGCGCCTCCCCGATTTCGCTTGTTGAACATTGTGTCACTTTCAGATATGATAGAAGGCTCATATCGCTCTTGGGATTTGTACATAAGTGGCCAACTAGAAGATAGTCTGCAACAAAAAATAAAAACCGTATCTTATTAAAAGGAAATGTTATCATGTCGTCTTTTCTAGGGCAACAATTTTATCGTTTCTACCCTGTATTGTGTAAAATATAACCATGTATTACTTAATTGTGTACACATGTTTTACATGTTTTCTTTCCTGATAATGTTATTATTTTAAACTAAAACAAGAATCCGGTTTGGCAATCGGACCATTTTTACATCAAACCAAGGTTTTCCCATGTGACCAGTGCCATTGTATTTTGAGTCGCCTCTGCTTCTGTTTCACGTGTTCTTTCCCCAAACAATTTACAAAATAGAGTACCTTTATATTTATTCTTTACTAAAACTCAGCTCTATTTTGTTCCACATGTGCTTATGTCGAATACCGATACGGATTTTACTGAGTATTCTGTACTGTCAACATATAATTTAATAAAAAAAATCATAGCTTTCTTCTTCTTCTTCTTCTTCTTCTTCTTCTTCTTATTATTATTATTATTATTATAATTATTTTGTTAACTTCACAGTGTTGTGACGTTTTACACATTTTTTTTCACTCAAGAGCGGGCTGTTACACCAAAGGTAGTGAACATAATCAAAGATTCAATTAAATGGAAAGCCCCTTGTGTACGATGTTTGCTGAGCAATGCAAATCTGACTTCTGGAGTCCAGTAATATTTTAATTTATTCCCGAAACCATTTGGAATTGAGCCAAGCGCGCCTATGATTATTGGCGCGATGGAAGTTTTCTTATTCCACAACCTAGCAATCCCCACCCTCAATTTCTGATAGTTCCGTAGATTCTCATTCCTTTTGCCTGCTAAGTTCATGTTTGGGCAAGCCACATCAATAAATTGGCATTCATTGGTATTTTTGTTAACAACTACAATATCCGGTTTCCCGTGAGTTGTCTTAATCATGAAATCCAACAACATCTTAACACCCTCATTTTCCACTATTGCATGTCTGTCACTTGGATTCCAAACTTTTAGCACAAACTTCAATGCAGATTTGCACATAGTTTGTTATGGCGAGGTGTGTACACATTTTGAGCTAGTGTAGAACACGCACTAATAATGTATGTTATTGCTTCAAGAGTTAAACCACACATCATTCACTTTACAGAACAGATTTTTCCAAAGATGTTTCTAATGATTGTGTTAGCATGTAGTGATTCTGAACAGCAAATATTAGATTTTCTTTCTTAGATTTTCAAGTCACCTTTAGACAGAAGATTTCATGTGTTCTGACATTTTAGTGCGTTTGTATTTCGCTCAACGAGACCATAAAGTTTTATTTTGTACCAACTCAGTAAACGTTTCTGTTTCGATCCCTTTTTTGTATTTCTGCGTATCTACTAGTGATTCTTTATCTAACTCTTCCTATTTCGCCACTAGTAGGAGTAACACCTCATGACTGTTAGCCAAATATTTATACACTTCTCGGCTCCCCCCCCCCGACGCATTCCTCAACCCTAATCAGCCCTCTGTCTCCCTTCTTTGTGATGTACAGCCTGAATACATTAGAATTTGTGTGACTTGCTTTATACATAACTAACAACTTCCGTGTGTCGCTATCCAGTTTTTTTTTCATTTCTTCCTGTGTCCGTCATACAAAAGCTGCACTGTACCGAGTTACAGCAACCGTCTATAAATTGATGGCTGTGAACAATTTCCTACCATTCAGTGTAGATTTCATGAGTAGTCTCATATACACTTCTTTCATTTTCTCTTTTGTTTCATTGCTAACATCGTGACAAGTTCAAGCAATCCCATGTATTTTATCAGGATCTCATAATCTTTCACCGTTTGGCAAAATGATGCATTTCATCACTGCATTTTCACTCGTTTAAGAGTAACTACTGCACGTTTGGAAAATCAGAACTTTATTTATATATTCACTTCACTGCTGTGCAGTTTAAACCAAATAATCAATTTCCTTTTCTGTTTGTCAAACAATTTCAGATTGTCCATGAATAAAATGTAAATGATATCTGACTCGTTCTTCTCTAATTGGTAACTCATCGTTCTTTGTCTTAGTTGGGTGGTTGGTTGTTTTTTGTTGTACGGCATATCAACGCTTTCAGGTTATTAAATGCCGAATCCAAAGATTTTGAAGAAAGATTTTTTTAATAGACTATATTTATTGTTTTAAAGTCGGTTTCTATTTAACCCATAGTTGGGACTCTAACAGGTACTACCACTCCAGAGCGGACCTGGTGTTACATGATAAGGGCTGTCCCCTTTTCATGTAAGTATAAAAATAGAGAGATTTAGTTAAAATGAAAATGAAATAACATAGGCGAAATTCGAACCACGTAATTTAGGTTTAGAAATAGATTACGTGTGAGAATTAGAAAATGGAATGTAAAGCAAACGAGATAAAATATTTCAAGAAAAGAATGTGCACTGTAAATTTTGTTATGAAAATTCAATTGAAAGAATGCAGCTACAAGATAATTTAATAAACATGCTTTTAACATATTGGAAATATAGGTTACTGAGTATAGGTTAAAACTCCTTTTGTAAAAAAAGGAAAAGTTTTGGACACGTATGTGCAGAACACGTGTGTATGACGGCATGGAAAATAGAAAGTTCTAGAGATAGTTAGAAAACTTGGGAGTTAAGCAGACAGAAGGAGGGGGAGAGTCAGAGATAGTCTGAGGTCGACAGAAGACAGTCCAGTTTGGAATTCGAACGTCTAGAAGCGGGACGCTTACTTTGAAACTTAATATGTGAAGCTTTGAATCGTTGATGATGAAAACCACGGCCGGTCGTGAGAAGAAATAAAACTATCATGTGTTTTTGTAGACGTCGTCTTTGTGTTGTGATTCTAAAAAAAAAAAAGGTAAAGTGAAAATTGTATTATATGTCTATATATCTGTGTTCTAAAATGTCTTGACATACACATCTCATATCCACAATGTGAATCTACATCTCATATCTACACTAAGACTGTCTGAAGACTGTCTACACAATGTCTGAACACAATCTCCTCACTTTAAGAGCTTTTCATATCAACACTTCTAAGTAATGAACATATTTTTATATATATATATATGAATCGTCATAACACGAACAAGCTCTTCATAACAGAAACAACGACATGTTCATAAAACGAACAATCTACAACGACATCTCTCTCTCTCTCTCTCTCTCTCTCTAAGATACATCACTTGTAATAAGACAAACTCTCACTAAGATTCTCTAAAACTCTCTTAATAAAACTCTCTCAATGAAACCCCTATATAACACCTGGGAGCAATGGACATTAAAGGGTTGCTCCACACTCCTCAAAGCCCAAAAGCTGGGGCCTTGCAACTGGATATATTTTAAGGTCATATCAAGGACTGTTCTCTTAGTACAAGTGCCAATGGTATGAATACTACTACGAATAGACTTAGCGAAAAGAAATCTCATTGAAAGATACTGATTCTGATATTGACTGACGGTGAACATCAGATGTAGAAATAAGAAATGTGTGCAACTCCACGTCAGAAAATAAAGTTGAAAATAATATTAGCTTAGTGTGGATTGCCGTTTCTTGAAATGGAAGAAATCTTCATATCAGCTTTTACAGAACCGTCAATCAGCACCAACCAAACGATGAATATATGTTTGTTTTTTTGGCATGACGTAATCCCCAAAATTGTTATTCATCATTATGTTTAAAGTACTGTCCCTGTTATGCGTTGACTCGTCATGAAATTCTACTGAATGTATATACATCCACAACGAACTTTATATAGACCCTATATAATATTTGCTGCTTTAAATATAGACAGGGTTGCAAGACAAGCCCACATACATATACTTACATACATTATAAAGACTAGACGATACAACGTCGCAAGACACGCGAAGGAATAATTAACATTAGACACGTACGTAAAGATAGAGTTCAAAACCCAAACGATATAGAAAATACATGATTATTTAGTCCGCTATATAACAAAAAGTCTTCCTTCTTCAGTTCCTCCCCCGCTTCTATTCTCTATCTCTCTTTTTCTCTCTCTCTCTCTCTCTATATATATATATATATATATATATATACATGCATATATATACATACATTTATATATATATTGCTTTCCTTTAGTCGATTAAATTTTCGAAATTACTAAACTCTGCTGACATTCTTCACAAACGTTTCAACCTTTTTATGAAAAATTTTAACAAACAAAAGAAAATTCACGGATTCAACTTTCAACGTAGACCCTTACTTCAATGTGCTCTTCTCTAACATCAGACTTTAAAATCTAATTTCGGGAGACCAAACCGGATTTGTTGTTACTGCATGAAGCTAGCATTATCTAAACTGCTTCTGTAGCCGATTTTATTATTAAATGCTATGTTATCTTCATATCCAAACCAACCGTTCAAAATCGGTATGGACATAGAATATGAGCCCAAATTAGGCCTGGCTTTCGCTGTGACAGCGGTGTCTCCATATAAGACTCCAAATATCCGTACGTGTACTTCAGAGTCGCACCTATTCATAGCTTTCTACCGTAAATTCCAACAGAAACCGAACAGTTATCCGTATTAAATCCTTGAATATGCGGTTGACATTGCACATAGAAACAACTACTTTAATTGCTTTAAATGTAATAGATGTTAGGAATCAAATGTCGCCTTTAGAACTACCAGAAGTCACTGTAAAACCATTATAGAAAACGCGTTATAATTATATGTTTAGTCCATCACGTCCAAAGTAAATCAAGAGCGGCTTGGTTCTCATATGTATTGACGGATAAAAAAGAGGCTGACAATCATTAACGGAACGGATGGAAATTTCGTCAGCATCTGACAAAACCAAAGTGTTTGGAACCCTACTGCTATATAATCAAGGCTATCTACCTTTGCGAATTCCTCGCAAAGACAGAAAATAATCTGACCCATACACATATCTGCCATACTTTGCATCGAACTTAACGCTATGCGGTCAGTGCAAAATATCTCCTGAATTTGCTCTAAAGACCGACAAATAATCTAATCGCCATCCATATATTCGTTCGTCATGTTGCCACAGTCATAATGAACCTTAGTGCATGCGAAGTAACTGATTCTGACAATATTCCAGCATTTATTATTATAAATAATAGTCAATATTCATTGTCCTTAACTCAAACTTGCAACAGTTTGGACCATCCAACGTGTGTTGTTGCACACTTTCTGTATTTGTGCTTTGCATTATAATATTATTTCTTATATGAAAAACTTATTATTTAACTTTACCTTCTACTTTTATTACATTTTTATTTACTACTACTTCTCTATATGGAACAATATGTGAAACTAATATCAAATCTGACCAATCTTACGTAAATAAGCGCATGCGTTTATCAATTAATATCTACTTTGGCAATATTTGGATATGTCAATATCGTATTAATAAAAATCAATAAATTTAATCGTTACAATTCCAAGACGCGAAGGAATTAAAAGGACCAAGTCAACCGTCACCATGTCAACGACGGCGACGGAACAGCGACGGAACAGCGACGAGAACAAAAAACAAACAAAAAAACGCTGATAAACTTAAAAATACAGAAAAATATAATCAGCGTTCCTACCAAAGAAAGTTAACCGTTAAGAATTGAAACGCAAGTTAGTTGCAGAAGAGATTCCAAGGAGAGAACACGTCTAAGCAACTCCGCTGATAAAAACAACAACAAAACGAAAACAAGAAATATGAAGGAAAACAATTTGATGTCAATCAGCATAAAGTGAAGGTCGGTTTTTCTTTTATTCTTTTCATTTGTCAGTTATAAAGATATAGCTGGCCACTTTAAGAGAACTATTAAATGTCGAAAACTCGGAAATCTCGCTAGAGTTTAATAAAAAAAATGTCGCACGACAGAAAAAGAACATAAAAGGGAAAAGAGGAATTAAATAAAACAAACAACATGAGTCAAATAAATAAACAAAAGGGAAAAGCAGCAACCGTAGTCTCCCTTGTTCTATTATAAAAGAAAGAGATACTAATCTAAGGGGCGCAACTCCGTAAATTATTTCTATTGTAAATTTGTCTCTCCTTTTTTTTGTTATTGGAAGTTTTGTATTCGAGATATATTTACCTATCTATCTATCTATCTATCTATCTATCTATCTCTCTATCTCTCTCTATCTCTCTCTCTCTCTCTCTCTCTCTCTATATATATATATATATATATATATACAAAAAAGAGAAAGGAAAAACGAAAAACAGAAGGACTTATGAATTTATATATATATATATATATATACATATTATCATCTTTTGAAATTTGTATATATATATATATATATTGTGTGTTTATCTTTATATATATATATATATATATATATATATATATATACATGTTGAATTAGTTGTCTGTTCATGTTACAATACATGCTGAAAATTCTCTGACATAATTTCTTACAACAATAGAACAGCTGATTACTCAATGCATCTATTCATTCATCTGACATCGATTTTATAAAACCACAAGCTTAGAGTCCGTGTTTTAAGTCGAGAAGAGCAGATAATTGTTACCCCCATTTAAAATGCTCTATTTGGCAGAGTAGGTCAACAAAATACGGGCTGGAACGTAGCTCCTCGTGTCCTTCCACGAAGCCTGAGGAATTTTTTTTCAATTAATTTGTCACGATCGGGTAACAAAGCTAACCTTAGAAGGGGTACGTCACACCAATTAATAAATGTGTCATATCTTTTTTGAACGTTCCATTTTATGTGGAGATTTAAATGTGCACATTTCTCTGTAATGATTAAAATAATGTAAATATACGAAAGTGCAAAGCTGTGAGTGTGAAAGTAACAACAATATTTTCAAGAAAAGTCGAGGACTTAGATATAACGCACAATATATGCATGTCTTTTTCTGATTTTCGACTTTTTCATACCAGAACATAATCCCCAGCCCTTGGCCTGGCATTAACTTTTCTCAGACACCATTGAAGAAGGTGTTCGCTTATCAAAGCCAATTCACGGTCTGAAATTAAATCTTTTCTTCTGTCTACTTTGAAATCTTATAAACATGTTTATATTAATGTATAGGTTTTTAAATTATGTAAAAACTTTAAGCCCAGAAGCCTTTACCAAATTAGATTTTGGAATGAGTACAAATTAATTAATATGCCGAAAAATATCTCCGTATCCGACTGTGAACAACTAATCGTTTAATTGACTCGTTCAAATTAAGTTTGAGATTAAAACGGAAATAGCACAATAATGACGTCATCACTTATATGAGCTATCTATGCTCATTATTTATAAGTTGAAAATGTTACAAGTGTTACGCGTTTAATATAATTACGGAAATATATATATATATATATATATATATATATATGCATATATAATTTTATGAACTTGAATTTTACGATAAAATTTTAGAACGTTCAATAATATAAACATATTCAATCTGAAAAAAGTAATGAAAGCCAAATAAATATAGTAGTATTAAATGTGACTATAACCATTATAATCATTCTAATAATATTAATATTAATTTAAACCTTCCGAAACTTAAAGTAAAACGACCGAAATGTAAACATGAATATGTAAGCAATATTAAAAAGAATATTGAAAATAAAGAAATACTTCACTTGAAAATACCTGAAAACGAGAGACGAATTCTTGTGCTTTTTAAAACGGCAAATACACCTGAATTTCTAAAAGCCTCTAAAATCACACAAATCAAAGGTCAAGTCAATGTTATTTCATACGTTTCTGCCCTACACTGACATGTAACCCCTACGACTACCTTTTGTTTCCCCTTCAGTATTACTTCATCCAATTTAAGACGAGCGGGTTTAACTTTACAATAACCAGGATAAAAGAGAACAGAAAAGGAAAAGAAAACACAATGGCACACTGACTTTTCTCTAACAAAAGCAGGTGCGATAACGCAGTGGTTGTGAAGGAAAGTCTTTGTCTAGTCTGAATAGAATCTGTTTTTCTTCGTTTGAATGCGACGACGTCAAAGCACGCAAACAGTTTAATATCTGTTGACAGGCCATTCACGTCTCTGCATTGTTTTGTATTTTTTTTCTGTTAATCTGTTGCTTACGTTGACCGGAAAGTTGGTATGAGACTAGTCTGGCGCGGATACTGTTTGCAGCAATATTAAATGTTTCACGTTTATTTTAGTTGCTGATGTTTCAGTAATTTCAATAGTTTTGGGAGAAATATCATTTAACCGGAAACAAACAGTAGGGGGTTCTTATTCATATACACATCAGCAAAATTTTTACGCATATGCGCGCACGCATACCAAATTTTAAAATACTTTTCTTGTGGCTATAAACGGTAAAAGTTTGATGCCCACACACAGAATACACACAGTGACACACACACAGAAACAGACAGACAAGCGTCCACAGACAGACAGACAGATAGACAGACAGACACACACGCACGCACACACACACACACACACACACATATATATATATATATATATATATATATATATATATACGTATGATTGACTCTATAATGATCGTATCTATTATTATAGAGTGATAAAATTAAAAAAAAAAGACTTAAAGCGCTAGCTGACCGGGTTCGAACCTCTCTCATCAGAGCTAAATCGATGTTATGATTATGATTAAGTAAAACACATGAAATGAAGATTATAGCAAGGCTAATGGTTAGGGTTAGGGTTAGGGTTAGGGGAAAGAATAATAAAAAGGTACTCAAATAGAAATCACATTAAATGCAGAGGGAGAGGGAGAGAAAGAGAGAGAGAGTCCCAAAGAGTTCGTGTAAATAATTTTTAGAATCTTCAAATGATAACCAAGGTGCGATTTACTGTGAATGGAAGTCGACACTGAAATTAAAAGTCACACGAATTTTTTTTTTGTTTTAGTGTTTAGAAGAAAAAAAAAATGATTTATTAAAACATACGATGATAAAAAAATTGCTTTTCAAATATTTGTTGTCACGTGTTGATACGGATGTCTAACCTTGATGATGTCCTACCAGCGTAATGCAAATCACAATGAAATTAAACTAAATGAATAACAGAAAATTATTGTTGGATGGAGGAGAACACTTTTTTGAATCAACGTTAAAATAGTGCATAAATAAAAACAACTAATGTATACGAGGTAAAGTAACATTTTTGTGACAAAGAGATTCTGACAAATCTGTCACTTATGTTATGTAACCAAGTTAGACTTGCCACATTGGTCATCTGTAGACAGGGACTTTTTTTAGTTCTATAAAAATTGAAATTGTATATTTAATAGTAGAGACAACAATGTGTAAAGGATAATCAGCGCTGCTACTTAGTAATCAATTTAATTGCATTATCCAACTTGTTTTTTAAACAAATCATAAAGGCCCTATAAATAAAAGTTTTATTAAATATAACTTACGTTTTATAGGACAAAATGAGTTAACTTTGGAGCTGGATGAAGGGTTATAAAATAATAATGAATGTGCCGTCATCATAACAACAGTTCACGCCTGGTATTTTAAAACCAGATAACAGACCTCCCCTATAAAAACTTACAAAGATTTTTACCGGATTCAAGTTAAAACCGATAGAGAAGACCACTAATTCGTCTATACATAATGCCGATAAAACTTAATTTGACCGATAAAGATTTGATTAATTCTTCAAACATAATTCTGGGACTGAAATAGCTAGGTAGTTGGCACTATATTCTAACTGCACATAAATTAATTGTCTCTTTAAAAGGTATATCTGTAAAAAACAGGAATAGCAAACGAACATATAAATTTGTCAGTATGTTAATATTTTTTTAATAAAATCCGAAAATGTGGATAGATGTTTAATAAGAATAAACAAGTGACGAACTATTTAACTAGTTGAGAAGATATATTATAGATAAACTAGACTTTAACGAGTAGTTTTAGGTAAACAATACAGGCAGAGACGGATAGAATTAATAGTACTCATCAAATTAGAAATGGTAACTTTAAAAGCTCCACTCCTTTAGCAACATTTATGGAACTCGATAGATGTGGTGCAGCGAAACGGATTTAAGGTGTACTCTATGATGTTTTTTTTTACAAAGGGGTCACCGCATATCAAGTGCCGGAGGCCACTCGAGGATAAAGGTTAGTGTGTGCATTGTAGTCATTGAGACAGTTGCGTAATGATGGTTTGTAGAAGTAATTTGGTAGAATTAGACCATTTACGAGGACAGCTCAATAAGAACTTTTATTACATCAGACTTGAAGATAATAAGATTGTAATCGGCTGGAAAGCAGACCAGCGGAACGGAGTTCCACAGGCGGACAGTTTTTAGGGAAGAAGCTATGTTCATGGAATCCATGTTTAGCCTTAGGCACCGGTAGAGAGTGGGTGAATTTGTTAATAGTGATTTTGGTTTGACGAGTGGTTTTTGTGACGGATTGACGAGGGGGGACCATTAATTAGAGCTCAGTCGAACATTAAATTAGCTATAGAGCAGAAACACTCTCGCAACATTTTTTTTGTGGAAAAGAGGCTGCAGAGACGAGAAAAGCATATCGCCTATTAGATTACGAATCTGTTTTGAATTCTGTCAATTCAGGATAGGATGTTTCGAGCAACCCCTGTCCAGATGTGGGGACAGTATTCAATCCTAGGATATACTTGGCCCTTATACAGGTAGAGAATTTTCCAGCAGTTAGATATCTACTAGAGCGGTACTACTTTCCAGTGATCTTGGCAGCGGATTTGATATAGGTGTCTCATTTAAGATCAGGAGTAATGATCGAACCAAAAAGTTTATCTAAACATGGCGCGCCCTAAAGGTGAGAGCTGTTCATTTCAATAGCGGCCAGATATGAAAGATGGACGTTTGGTATTAGATACATTATAATTAACAAGCCATCTTTCTCCTCATTGCACCACGTGCTCAAGATCAGAGGTGAGAGAATCAAAGGAACCTTGGTCGTTTCTCGTCTTAGAAGTGTTGCCATCGATGGTAGTGTCGTCTGCATAAATGTCTTCGAATGATCTAAGCATGTGATTTGGGATACCATTGATTAAAATCAAGAAGAGAGTTTAGCTTAGGATGGAACACTGAGGAGGGACGCCGCCATTAATAATGAGATCTTCTGATTTCTGTCCATCTACCACTATTTTTATAAACGTATCAGGGAGGAATGATTTAATAATTGAGCAGACATTCCCAGCTACTCCTTAGCTGGAGATCTTGTGTAGCAGGCCTTTGTGTCATATCATATCTAAATCCTTTATTTTGGCAAGAGCAATTGCCTTAGAAACGAAGCCCGCGTCGAGAGATTCATTAATCCTGTGAAATATTATTGTTAGCACATCAGCTGTAGATCAAGACGAGTAGAAACGCGATTGTTTCTGTTGAGTTGGTTGGTCACTTTTCTGTTTAACACGTATTCCAGTTGTTTACTCATGATGCTAAAGAGCCTGATTGGTTTGTATTTAGATGGAGATGACTGATAGGCTGAATTTTTAAATACTGGCCGGATTGAAAAAGTTTTCCAGGGTGTTGGAAAGCATTTCTTCTGAAGGCAACGTTTAAATAACTTTGTAAGTATAGGGGCTAATTTTGGTTGAAGCTTTAAAAACATCATAATGTGAATGCCATCACGGTAAGTTACTTTATTGGATCGAGATTTTTGATAGGCTTTGCAACATCACGCACAGTTATTTGTATGTCGCATAGTGTGATTTCAGATATAGGAGGAAATATGGGTGTATTTCTAAGATACTTGCATTCTGGCAATCAGTGTCGGGTACACGGGGCGGTTGGTGAATAATCTAAGTACCTTACTTAATCATCCGTTTTGTTTGAGTTGTCTAGCCAATCAACATTGTGAATATTGAAGTCCCCACATACATGGATGTTTGCTGACGAGTAAACAAACAAGATATTGTCAATTTTCTCAGAGATGATCTTAAAAAGAGTAACCCTGCTGTTGTGGGGCGACAGAGGTCAATTATGAACGTGGTGCTGTGAGCAAGTCCTACCGGAAAGCACCCATACGGCAACTTTGGATCTTCTCTGAGGATGTTCCTCTTACATAGAAAGACATCTCTATGTAGGCAAATATGACGATCTTGGATGTAAAGTTATATATATGCATATATATTATTTTTTATTTTCACATAAAAATATTATCGAATAAATAAAAGAAATTTCAATTTAGATGAAGTTATCTATAACCTTCCACAATAACTTTCCTTATATATATATATATATATATATATATATATATATATATATATATATATATATATATATATATGACAAGGCAAGAACACAATTGTCAACCTATATACTAACGAATTTACAATCTATAGGCTTGCAGTTTGGTATATAGCTTATTTCCATACGTGGCACACTTTATAATCGGTTTACATTCGTGGGAAAATGCTGCTAAGGTATCAAAATTTAAAAATATATACTTCGCGGTTATCAGATTTCGATCTGTTTGTAACTATTTCACGTCAGCGCATGCGCGAATCGTCACATAATGTAAAGAATAAGTAGGTTTGAAAACACTCTTTAAAGACCATTCAATATTAGTGATAACAGTAATGTGTCTTTATTGCAAACCTTGCATTTTATTGATCGAACTGTTGGAAAGTTATCTTACTCCAGGAAAACTGTCTATAAAAAATATTCCTTGATAATTAAAACAGTAAATATTAATTAGATATTCATTTTTCATTATTACAATGTGGTAAAATTGTATTTTAGTATATATACGCATGTGTATGCGATTTATGTAGATATATTATATATATATATATATATATATAAATATATACACATACACATATATATATATGTGTATGTGTATGTGTGGTGTGGCGTGCGTTTGTATCGAGTGCATGTTGTATCTACGTGATTTCTATGTAATGTAAACATTCAATACATAATTATAATAAATGATTGTGTGTTTTAAATAAAAAACAGAGAAAAGATATAAAAAATTATATATTTTAGTATTGGTTTTATTATGTTTACATTTATGTATTTTTATATTTATATATGTATATGCATGCATTTATCTATCTAAAATATGTACATATGTTATATAATTATTATTCTTATTCTTTTCTTGTTGTTGTTATTGTTCGTTGTTAGGACTTTTTAATAGTGAGAGTCTTAGAGTCTTATTAGAGTGAGTCTTAGAGTCTTAGAGAGAGAGAGAGAGATGTTGTAAGAGAGATTGTTCGTGTTATGAAGAGATTCATATATATTAAAAATGTTAGTACTAAGAAGTGTAGAAGCTCTTTGAGTGAGGAGATAGTGTTGAGACAGTCTTAGTGTTCATATTGTGTATGTATATAGACCCCTACTACCAGGTCTCCTTCTCCAACATCAGGGGTCTACGTTCCAACCTTCCAGAGGTTGAAACCCAATTACAGGAGACGAAACCGGACATATTATTTCTAAGTGAAACTGGAATAGGGCCGACCACTTCCCTAGATGAGTTCATAATTAACGGATACACGGATATGCATTTATGTATATATATATATATATATATATATATATATATATATATTTGTGTGTATATATATGTATGTATATATATATATACATACATATATATATATAACTACTTCATTACTCATATGTATATATATATATACTTCATTTACTCACATTAATATACGAAAGTATAAATTTATGCGTAAACTTTAAGTATTTACTTCAAAAGTGCTCAATACGTAGATAGAGCAAGTTAGTAAGTTATAAAATATATATGGCGATTAAGCTACACAGAATATTCCGCGTTTCATTCATTCTAGGACTCTTCAAGCCTCAAGAGTACTAGAGTGGATGAAAACCGGAATATTCAGTGTAGCTTAATCGCCATATATATTTTATAATTTACTATATATATATATGTATATATTATATATATATATATATATATATATATATATATACAATATAAAGTTAATTTAAAATATAGTATCTCAATTAGTGACAAAACCGAACCACAATTGCATGAATATAATGGCATTAATATTAGGTTGTTGCAAAAATAATCCCGTTTTTATGTATATAAGTGAACGTCAAAAACGACATTATATTTTGCACTAACCTAATAATATTTTCATTTTGAATTTTTATTATTATTAGATCTTTATTATGATTAGAAAATATTGATTATGTCAAAAAGGTTGTATTTAGAAAAAGGCATCTGGTTCGATAATAACATTAAAAAATGATAGCAGTATTCGGAATAGTACAGACTCTCAATTCTCATACTAATAACACTGTAAACAAAAAAGGAAAGATTGAGAATAACTGGTAATGATGGCTGTTTACTGAACTGTGCTAATGCTCAGGATAACTCATATGTACTGTTAGTTGTTACTACATAAGCATCAATTTATATCATACTCTCTTTTGTAGTATGTAGAGAAATTGCTTGGAAGTAATGGGTATAGTCATAATTCACATCCTGCTGCTTGAACCTATACACACTAGTATGTTTAAGATTTATGGCGTCCATAACACACATGCATACGGATACTATTCTTTCTAATCTTCCATTACCTCTATCTCGATCTTTTACCCCCCCCCATCCGTTCCCTATCTCAACACAGATCCTAATCTGCACCCCTACTGGATCTTGTTTACATACAACTAATATTATTTTTCACAACATTTGATGGGACCTCCTGATATTAACTCCCTGTATCGAAGAGGAAATAATATTTGCATTTCAAACTTTGCTTTTATATAAGCTGTATCGCCTGAAGAGGGGTGTAGTTACTAATAACAAGCTGACCGAAACATGCTCATAACTGTGTAGCAATATATTACTGCTTATTTAAAAACAAATAGAGAGTATAACATATAGAGAGTATAACTTTAGTATTGAGCACTCTTGTATAAGCCTCGTTAAACTTCAGTGATTACTTAACCTCTGGAAAACAATAACCTCAGATTAAACACACACACACACGCGCGCGTGCGCACAACCATATTCCAGACCACAGAAGTATATATGGTCCGAACACTTACAATAAATGTGCCATGAAACTCACATGTGCACAGTATTGTCCCTCTACAAGCACCAGAAAATAGTTTTTTTTTACAAGGTAGTCACCACTTATCAAGGCCCGGAAGCCACTCGTGTATGCAGCACTTTAGTGTTGGAGATTTGATTAAGTTTCTTACTTAAGGAGGCGGTTCACCAGCAATTTGTTCACATTGGACTTGAACATATCCAGGTTGTAGTCAGGTGGAAAACAAGCAACCGGAACAGAGTTCCACAGGCGTGCACTTCTAAGAAAGAAGCTTTGTTCATGGAATCTACGTTTTGATTTTGACACAGATAAGGAGTGGGGAAGTGGTTTCAGCTAGGCGGGTGTTTTTCGTGAAAGATTGGCGAGGGTGGACCAGATATTGGAGATCAGACGAGCACCTGCCATGGTAGTAAAGATAAAACAAAAACAGGCTTGCAACGTCTCTCCTGTGGGAGAGAGGTTGCAAGGAATAGAAAAGGGCATCACCCAGTAAGCCACGAAATCTATTTTGTATTCTCTCAGGCAGGATAGGCTGTTTTTAGCAGCTCCTGCCCAGATGTGGCAGAAGTACTCCATCCTTGGGCGTACTTGGCTTTTATACAGATAGAAAATTGTATCAGGTGCTCGTCTGAGCTCCAATCTTTCGTCCCCCCTCGCCAATCTTTCACGAGAAACACCCGTCTGGCTGAAACTACTGTCAATAATTTTCCCCACTCTTTATCTGTGCCTAAATCCAAACGTAGATTCCATGAGCAAAGCTTCTTTCTTAGAACTGCACTCCAGTGGAACTGTCTACCGCTTGCCTGTTTTCCACCTGACTACAGCTTGAACGTCTTCAAGTCCAGCATAAACAAACTCCTGCCAAACCGCCCCCTTAAGTAAGACACTCTATCAAAACCCCCAATACTAATGATTACTACAATATTATCTCGTTGATTACCGTACACGCAATAGCCCTTATCCCTGAGTGGCCTTCGGGCCTTGATAATTAGTGACCCCAATGTAAAAAAAAAACCTTTCGAAATTCGGTATTTTCGTTTGTTTTCTTTCTAGTATTTAATCATCTCTGATACTAGATATTATCAATATCAACCCAAAAGAATTACGATTGATGATGAGGCAATCATTGCTTAGCTGTCAATTCGTTATCGCTCAGACACCCTTTTTGATTGTTCCTATTACGTCGAGGGAGGGGGTTGTCACACATTCGCACACGCTTTAAATCTCGTGGCTATTTCTTGTTCCATTATTTTTTAAAAGATTTTTTATCATTTCTTTCATTCATTTTCTTTTCGCTTTATTATTTTTTCACTTGTAGACGCTCTAATTTATTGTTTCTTTTTTCTATCGTATTCCTTGTAGAATTCTTTCATTCATTTTTGTTCTTTTTTTTTCTATTTCTAATCTTCTTTTCCTTCCTCTTTTCACCCTTTTGTTTCTACTTTTTTCGTAATTCTTCCTTTTATAATTGCTCCTTCACTCGCCACATGTTATCAATAGCGTCAGCCTCAACATTTATATTAAGACATGTTTTTATTTTTTTCCAGTTGTCCTAATCTCTTTTATTTTCCTGCCATTATTTTCTTATTCTTTTTCATTCGGTTTTCTTCATGTCAGTAAATGACATTTTATTTTACTTTTATATAAAAAAAATGAACGCAGGAATCCTAATGAATCACCACTCTTGTCACCATTATTCGGTGCCATTGTTAATAGCACACAAAGAATCCGCCACTGACCAAACCATTCAAACCAATTCAATACATTTCCCCATTAAAACGGCCCTTGTGCAGCGCTAACACTCCCTTTGCAGGAGGATTATGTTTTATTTACACTAGCGAAGATAAACTGAATTTGATATCCAAGTAAAAATAAAAGAAGAAAACGCAGTTAATTTGAAACATTTCTTTTGGATCGTTGTGACAATTTTCAAGATAGCGCACGTGATCCCGGCATCCAATCACATAAAACCACGTCAGGCGTAATAAAGAAAAAGCTTATTACACTAGTTAGTATTGTTTCTCCGCCTCTTAGATCATTTGACTGCATGACTCATAAACAGCGAACAAAAGTGTTGTCTATGAATGAAACACTTAACATTCAGCACTAGAGTATCACTGACTAATACTGAGCGGCTTAAATAAAGGAACATTCCTTTGGATGCTGTGGTAATTTCAAGGTCTCTATATGTAAACAGGGTTATTAAGTCGTGTGGAGTCTTACTGAAAAGAATGATGCAGTATATTGAAGTTATGCTACGCTAGATCTGTTCTTTAATTAAATAGTCAGATTGTTTTCGTTTTGTGCATATTGTCATTAATTACATTGTGTAATTATTAACAGTCTACTTATGAGTCACAACTTACCAAAGCTAAAATCTGCTTTTGTAAAAAAAATAATCAAATTAAGAGATTGTAAGTCGAATATTAAAAGAAAAATATTTTGAGGGGGATGTAAAATTAATTAATAAAGAAAAATTGGCAGTATACACCGGTGTGAAAATTGGGACTTCAATGCATTTTTCTTAATCTATCTCTTTCTCTGTCTCTGTCTGTCTGTCTGTCCGTCTCTCTCTCTCTATCTCTATCTCTCTCTCTCTCTTTCTCTCTCTCTCTCTCTCTCTCTCTCTCTCTCTCTCTATATATATATATATATATATATATATATATATATATTCAAGAACGTCTGATGCGGCGCCATTTTATATAACATGTCAGGTGAAATTAAAAAGACCGCTCGGCGAATGGAAAAGATATCCAGAAAAATCGGAAAAAAGAATAACTCTGTCGTGCGTAACCAGACGTGTTTGACTAATAATTTGCTGCCAAAATGTAATAATAATAATAATAATAATAATAATAATAATAATAATAATAATATGTATATATATGTGTGTGTGTGTGTATATGTATATATATATATACATACACACATATACATGTATATATATAGTAAGTTTTTAAAATATATATGATAATTAAGCTACACAGAATTTTCGTGAGAATTCGTTAGGATAACACGCGGCTATTCTGTGTAGCTTAATTGCCATGGATATATTTTCCAAACTTACTCCTATCTCTACTAACGTATTGAGCACTTTCGAAGTTAATACTGAAAATATATACATGAATGATGCATACATAAACAAGGGTAAAAATATAAGTTGAGTTTTGTTTCGAGATATATATATATATATATATATATATATTTTATTTATATTATATAAAAGAAACTTTTCGTGTGGGAGTTCGTTTTCTGTGGACTTGAAAAAAGTTGGGCCAATTTTTATGAAACTCTACACGATGGTAAGCTTTTCCTATGAATGTTTTCGATAAGTATCGATCATTAATAATCGAACTAATCCGATGAAAGAAGGGGCAGGCGATTTCGACCAACGTTTACACCTTACACAGCCTAACATAAGTGCATTTCATAAGTTTGATTACCACACGAGCCGAAAGACCCGATTCTATACTAGCTTCTTGAAATGAGTGTTTCTCTTTAAAACACAATTTCACCAAAATATTAGGTTGGTGCAAAAATAATGTCAACTTTAAAAGACCATAACTCATTTCATAATAAACTGTATTGATAGAATTAGAACCATTGGAATTGACATCTTTTTGCCCACGAGAAACAACTTTATCTATTAGCGTAGAAATCTGGAGCGATGAAGTCATTGAAGGCCAATTTTTCATCAGGTCGGCTTTTGAAGCATTTTTCCAACAGGAAGTTGTCGAGATGCTCGAAAAGGTGATAATCTGTGGGCGAGGGGTACAGTAAATACGGCGGATAAAGCAGAATCTCGTATCCCAATTCGCTCAGCTTCTGCAGGGTTAGTTGAGTAACATGCTGGCGAGCGTTGTCATGGAGGAGAATTGGTCCCTTCATATTGACCAATCTCGGACACATATGTTGGAGATTCTGGTACATTTCGTCAATCCGCCATAATCGTTTCGCCCGGATTCAAGATGCTGTGGTGGATGATACCGATCATGGACGACCAAACAATCACTAGACTTTTTTGTACAATTTCGGCTTCGTGGAAGTGTTGTGGAGCTTCTCCGGCATCCAATTACTGTGCCGAACGTCGTCGGTTGTCGTAGAGGATCCACTTCTCATCACAGGTCACAATCCGCTTGAGAAATGTTGTTGCGCAAAATGAGCATAGAAGACACCTCAAAACGACGGTTTTTTTTATTATCGTTTAATTCATGCGGCACCCATTTATCCAACTTTTTGACTTTCTTATTTGCTTTAAATAGCAAACCACTATTGAGTGGTCGCCTCGAGGTCAACAGCAACTTCTCGTGTTGTTTTGCGAGGCTCCACTTCAATTAAGGCTTTCAAATATTCGTTATGAACTGCAGTCGTTTGAACTGGAACAAGAAAATCGTGCGAATTTGAATCTTTTCCATGCTGTCGAAAAGCCTGCAAAAATGAATGAAGAAATTTAAAGCGGTAACAAATAAGACGATTCGATAGAGCAAAAAAACGCGCTTCAAAATGATATATAATACGGCTATATATGTGAATAAATTAATTCAGAAATCATATATGAAAGTACCCCTGAGTGGCTTCCAGGCCTTGATAAGTGGTGATCACTGTGTAAAAAAAAAAAAACATATGTGAGAAAACGATATTGTTTTTGCACCGACCTCATACTTCACCGTTTCTATTTTACACTTAAGTCAAGCCATTATCACCGCACTATAAGTAAGGACAGACATATAAAATCATAAGTAGTTTCTTTGATATGACAAAGGCGCGTCCGAAATAAATGTTCCTGTTTAAAGCACAATTCCACCATGTTACTTTACATAATTTAATTAATACAAAGCATTATATATAAAAATGCCTTAAAAAAAAAGCAGTACGTTCTCAGCAGTGTAATGTAGACTACAATGTATTGTAAAATAAGTCACTTCGAGACGCATTTACGCTTCTTCCCTGTGCAATGCGATAGTTCCCCAACTAGAGCAGGCAATCTATCGATTTGATTTAAAATGGGCAGTTTCAGCGATTTCGATGACAATAAAAATTGCGGGAGTTACAAACATTCGTTGATCATCATTCAACACCGGGCAACGTCGTCTAGTCCTGCTAATATATATATATATATATATATATATATATATATATATATATATATATATATATATATATATATATATATACTAGCAAATGTACACGTCATTGACTGGGTTCAAAACAGCCTACAGAAAATGGACTCTGATTTATGAAAGTATGATGGGTTATGAAAAGGAAGGGTTGCCAATTTGGGTTGAATTGGGGGGTATCAAAACCAAAGAAAAATAGAGATGAAAGTAAAAATAAGATAGAAAAACCCCATAATTTATCATACCATGTCCACGATGAAGCACTTATTACAATATTCTGTCGATCTATATTAAAAAAACTTGTTAAACTTTGTGACATATTTCCATTCTATGGAGGTCAGATGCGAACGAACCCCCCATAATTTTATTATACCATATTTCTTCAAACTGAAACATAATTATCAAAATATACTTACGCAGATAGATATGAAAAGTCTTTATTAAAGTTTTTACCTATTTCCATTCTATGGAGGCCGGGCGCGAACGCAGACCCCACAATTATATTACACCATCTCTATTCAAGTTAAAACATACTTACCAAAGTATTCTTATGTACATCTATATCAAAAACACTTGTAAACGTTTTTTTTTTAATTTCTAAATTTTTTATTTCCTTACTTTGTGGACCGGGCGCGAAAGCAGACCTCGCAATTTTAATGAACCACCATTCTGCCAGATAAAACATACCCATTCCTGTGTCTCGATACATCTTCTATCATTATATGTAATCAGTTTTTTTTTTAAATAGTCAACCATATAGGAGCCTATTCGTGACCACACACACACACACACACACATACACACATTCAGCTTTATACTATAGATATATATACGCGTGTGCGCGTGTGTGTGTAGACCCTTATGCCAAACCTTGCAAAAGACCTATAACATAGCGAACGCTATTACGCTAGATTAACTTTTGAAAATGAGCATGCGGTTTACCCTGATTTTTTTTTTTATTAAATTAATTTTTTCATTAACATGCCTGATGCAAATATTAGACATTTTCGAGTGACTGCAAACTACATTTGTTTGTTGCCATTTTGCTTGTGTCCCCACAAAGCAACTTATTAATGACTGATAACCACCATGTCATAAACAGCCTAACACTCAGCGTTAGACAATCGACATTCATGTTGGCTACATATTAAGCGCGATGAATGATGACGGATGACGTAACTGTACAAGTTCAGACTTTATTGTGTGGTGCAATTTCCTATGGTAGTCTTTTGTTAGACCAGCAATTTCCTCCATCCAATGCGTTACAGTCAGGATCGTGCCATTTTGATGTTTCGTCGTCGACTACGTTTCGAATCCATAAAAGCGTACAGATTGGACATGTACTTCATGCATACGGAAGGTTTTGTAAAATTGTCGACAGTTGTTTGACTATTCTTTACTAACTGTCTTATAGCCGTGTAAGTTGGCTCACTGAAATCAATTCTGTTGGGTCGGTGAAGGTATTCATTCTTTCGATACCCGCAACAGTTATATGCAGATACATCATTATACTAGATAATGACCCTTATCATAATGCAAGAATAGTTAACACTGTTGGAAACTAAATATGCCAATGTTATGCGCGAGTTAATTAAAAATACTCATTGTCGACGTTAGTGAGTAATTTGCGGCGCAAACCGCAGGAGAAATGTAAAAGAAAGTTACAAATTACTACAGCCATATTGTCGCAGATCTTCAGATTACCGCCAACATGGTTATAGAAATTTGTTATTATAAACAGTGGATTCTAAACTTTGAAAGCATTAATAATCTCAACTCGTTCATAACATTAATAATCTCAACTCGTGCATAACATTAATAAATATCAACTCGTTCATAACATTAATAAATAATTAAGATGTCTAACAATGAAATTGTTTGTAACATATGTAAATAATTATTCCCTATGTTGAGTATACAATGGAATACCAACGGCTGTTTGAAGAGATCGACAATGTTAGAGTTATGAAACCCTATGATAGACATAGAGAGGACTTACCTCAGAAACGGGTGAGAATCTGTCTCGGCAGCAGGCTGAAAAGAAAAAAAAAGAGGCCAAGATGGCGGCTGTTGTCTTTTAAAGCCTCCAGACACGCATAGATCTCTAGCAGTCTCGTGTAGTATATGCAAATTGGGTGTGCCCGAAACATTATAAAAGTTGAGTCGCTGGGAGGAGAGGGAGAAGCGTTTAAGACGTCAATAGAGAACGTCGACGTGTATCTCGTGTTGTGAACAACAAGCTTTACTCGACTTAACTTATGACTTGCGAACCTCTGCCTGACGTTTTAACCAAAAGGTTTTATTGCTTTGCGTTAGACAAAAACTTCTAATACAAACGCATATAGCTCAAGTCTGTCAGATAATTCCTGACACTCGGTGGCTCGTGTTTCTTGAGCCTTGGGCTAATTTTGTTCTTATCTAAATTGATATGTTCGTAGTATTAAACTGTGATAGTTTATATCTGCAAAGTCATATTCTTTTTATTTAAAACGTAAATAAAACTTTATTATCCATGGGTCGTAGAATTGCGTTTATCTACAAAAGATCTAGTTAATTTGCATATATTTTAAACATTCATTTTAATTAATTCCCTATTAGTTTTTTTTTCGGCTTTCATATAGGATGATTATCTTTAGTTAACTATTACGTGTAATTATATTCATGTAGATTGTCTACATGATTTATCCTTGCGTAATATTTGCGTAAAAAGATTATAGTAAACATTAACCTCTTTCTATACATATTTATGTATGCGTACATATATTTGTTTAAAAAAATTGCCTACCAAACTGCCCTATCAGTTTTTAGTCTACAGCATGATAGTTAAGTTATAGGGTATTCAAACACATGCGAAACTTTATAATTGGCTTTTAGCCGGGGAAAATCCGTGCAAAAGTGTGAAAATTATTTTTAAAAAATGAGGTATTCTAGGTGAATGTCGTACGATGGCATTTCGAATATACATTCTTAACGTAATAGTTATTGGTTCATGTTTTAAGTTTTAGCCTTGCAGCAAACATGTCTGCATAGCTTAGACAGTCCAAAGGAAAAAGTAAATCGTAAGCTAAACGTTTTGGTTTGGATTCTCGGTGGTGGCGCGCGAGTAGTTTTTTCAACTTTTGAAATCATAACTATATATTGGGTCCAATATAATCTAATATATAAACGGCTAGATATCCTTCTGTCAGCTGTCTGTCTGTCTGCCAGTCTCCATGTATCCTAACTCTATCTCCTCCGAGCTAAAAGTTTCAGAGCAGTGTTAGGGGCCTCAAATGATTGGATTTTGTACGGGCCGTTTTTCATAGGTTTTTAGCCGGTGCAAATTGTTTTTAAGGGGTTTAAAATGGGTCGAAATTGAAAATTAAAAATCGTTAGATATTTTGTACATTCATCTTAGTTTATTTTTAAGTTTTAATTTTTGCTCAGTTTATATGCATGTCAGTTGGTACCATGGTAACGTCACTAACTTTTGATGCTGCAGTTTCCGTTTCGAGTGTATCTAATGGAACTTAGGTACATCATTTTTGAAATCACGACTCTTTAATATTCTATATAATTATAAAACTCAGATGACCTTGTAACGATGTTGTAACCTACTTTCCCGTTTTACACATCCGGTTGCGCATGCGCGCATAAATATTAACCCATAACAACGTAAGCAAATAAACACAAATCGCTTCTTTTGCAGATTTTGACCTGCGAACTGAAATATTAACGTTATCATTTCGAAATTATTATTTAACATGGGAAGAGTGGGGTTAAACGTAATACAGAAATGAACGATATAAAAAAAGCAGACAGTATTGACAATTGTTTATTTGGATAATTTAAAGGCGAAAAAAACAACAACAAAAGAACAATTGGGACACTGAACTATTAACGTTATTATTTCGAAATTATTATTTAACATGGGAAGAGTGGGATTTAAAATAAACAAAAAACAAAAGAACAATTGGGACGCCGAAATATTAACGTAATTATTTCGAAATTATTATTTAATATGGGAAGAGTGGGGTTTAAAATAACTTAAACGTAATACAGAAATGAATGGTGTAAAAAAGCAGATATATAAAAATTTGAATTTAACTATAATACGTATTATGGTATCTGTTCAGTGCACATTTACCTATAAGTATGGCCAACCTTAGAAGTTCCTCCATTGTAAAATCACCCTTCTCAATATCGAGTTCCTGTACAACAACGGCTGAATTGGTTGGTCTGTTACTTCTGGTTTGTTTCCAAGTAGCTTTTCAAAATGTGCTTTCCATTTCGAACATGCATTTTCCGGAGTGTTTGCCTTTAACTTAGCTTTGGCAGGTCGTTTGCGCCCAGACATCTCATTTACTACTTGCCAAGCCAGATAGGATTGTTTGTTATCTGCTGCATTCTGGATTCGATCTATTTGTTCTTGAACATACTTCTGTTGTTCTGATAGGTACATCATACTAAGCTCTTGAAGCGCCTGCTTCCTTAATTTTGTATTCTGTCGAGTGGAGTATTTATGTTGCATTTTGATTATGTTTTTTTAAATTTTCTCGTTTTAATATTATTTTATCATTTTCTCACGATACTTTTCGCTTTACCTTGGGCTTCAGAGGTATCCACTTCTTTGCTGCTTCTTGGTGCGATCTAACGAAATTTTCATAAGTGGTATTAGCAGTTGGTTCCTGCTCTTGTGCTTGTAAAGCATCAACTCTGTTTCGCAGTTCGAAGATTAATCTCTGTTTGATCTGACTGTCATGTGACAACGTTGACCAGTTGTAGGGCTGTCTAGATGATTTTTTAGTTTTGTTCGCTCGTAGGCTTAACTTCAACTTAGAGGTTACAATCCTATGATCAGTAGACACACCAAAGAAACTGCTATACGCTTCACAGTTATGACAGCTATTGATCCACTTCTTATTCATAAAAAGATAGTCCAGTTGTGCCTTGTCTCCATTTGGGGATTGATGGGTCCAGAGCTTACCGGGTCTTTTCTGAAAGCGGGTATTCATACATTGTAGGTTGTTTTCAAGGAGAAAAGTTAATAGATACTCTCCATTTCAGTTTGTTCCATCATGGAAAGAGAACTTATGTTTGTTGTCTTCCCGCCCTATATGTGCATTCATGTCACTTCCGATAACCAATGCATTATGTTTGGGGATTGAGCGCACTATTGCTGAGAGTTCATCGTAGAAATTCAGGATCTCTTGCTTGTCACTGACGTTGGTAGGGCTGTAGCAACAAATAACAGTGGTAGCAGGATTACCACCGAAGATAGCAAGAATTATCCTTTGTGTTATCTTCTCAGCACTTTTCAATGATGTCAATGATCGAGGGCTAAGCAGAAGTCCTACTCCCCCAATGGTACTATTTGTCGAATTTTTCCATGCTTACGCTGATACTAGTGTCCAGCTGTTACCAATTTCATGGTACTTTATGTTCATATCGTTGTGGAAGAGACGGTGCTCTTGAATACACACAATATCGATATCGTGTTCTTTGGATGAAGCAACAAGTTCTAATATTTGAGATGTGGGTTGAAGTGTCCGTACATTAAAAGTGGATATTTTGCTAGCTTAGGTTTTGGTGCTGTAGTAAACTTGTCGATAGCTGTGGTCAGTGCCGGCACACCAAGTAGCGACCCTTGGTTACTCATGTGGCGGTCGATGTGGTATGGAATTCTAGTTTGATTTAGAGTCATATTTAATCTTTCGATAGCTCGTATAATATCACCTGTGTGAGCTACGCAGGCTTAGATAACATACTTTCTGAAGTATGGAAGACAGGTGGTTTCAATGACATACTTCTTAATTCATGCAATTCTGTATATAATCAAAAAAAGTATTAATATATGGAGGGAAGGATGCATTCTTCCCTTCCCCAAGAAGGGTGACATAAGCATACGAAACAACTACAGAGGAATAATTCTCACTCCAATTGCAGCAAAAACCTACAATGCATTGCTTCTCAACCGTATCAAACCAAAGATCGAAGACGTGCTCAAGAAGAACCAAAATGGATTTCGAAAGAATTGCTCTACTAGTAGTCAAATACTTACTGTTAGGAGACTGATTGAAGGAGTCAAAGCAAAAAACATTGAGGCAGTCATGATCTTTGTAGATTTCTCCAAAGCATTCGACTCCTTACATAGAGGAAAAATGGCCAGCATATTTATAGCATATGGCATTCCAAATGAAGTCATTAATGCTATCATGATGCTATATGAGCAATGGCCAGATTCCCAGATGGGGACACTGAATTTTTTGACATCCGCACTGGGGTTCTACAAGGAGATACTCTTGCCCCTTTTCTTTTCATTGTCTGTCTTGACTTTGTACTTCGCACTCCTGTTGATATACACAACATGCTACGCTTCACCATAAATTAATCCAGAAACAGACGTCATCAATCAGCACACATAACTGATGCAGATTACGCAGACGATATTGCTTTGTTCGCGAACAACACTGCTGATGCGCAAACACTGTTACGTAAGCTAGACAAGTCTGCAGATGACATTGGTCTCCACATAAATGCGGATCAGACAAAGTTTCTGACTTTCAATGTGAAGGGAGAAATCAGGGCTTTGGTTGGATCAACACTGAAAGAAGTCGCTGAGTTTACGTATCTGGGCAGCAACATAGTTTCCACAGAGAGAGAGAGAGAGAGAGAGAGAGAGAGATCGGAATTCGCATCTCAAAAGCATGGACCGCATTGGATGGGCTACATTTTGTATGGACTTCGAGACTTGCTAACAAGTTGGAAAGGCAGTTCTTCAGGGCAGTGGTAGAGTCTGTCCTTATTTACAATGCTACAACCTGGACACTCACCAAAAGATTGGAAAGAAAACTAGGCGGCACATATACCCGTATGCTAAGAACAATATTAAATATATCTTGGCAAAATCATCCCACGAAGCAGCAACTTTATGGCAATCTACCTGCCATATCTAATACTATCAAAGAAAGACGCCTACGATTTGCCGGTCATTGTCTGAGGAGCAAGCATGAATTGGTGAGTGATGTATTGCTATGGACTCCACGACACGGACGCGCAAGCAGTGGACGACCTAGATCCACGTATATCCAACAAATAGCACACGACGCCAACTGTGAACCTGAAGATCTGAGGCAACTGATGGAAGACAGGAAACTCTGGAGAGGAAGAATCACATTGGTCCGGGCAAGGAGCCCGTCATGATGATGATGATGGCGATGATGGCCAACCACTTATAATTCAGTAACTGTAAAAAAAAAAAAATTCAAAAATAATCAATTATAATAAACAGAACGACTCATAGAAATCTATATTCTTATTTTCATTTTAATATACTTTCATAGAAATGTTTCTGTTATACAAAAAAAATATATTTTCTTTACGTCACAAGTGTCACGCTCATACATGAATTCCATAGCTAATATAACATACTGACCCAACGGGTCACGGGTATATACGGAATCTGGACAAATTAAAATATATTTAAGCGTATTTTACGCCTTAATCAAAATCTCACATTGAATAATATTTTACGACCGGGCAATATCGGACGGTCTGCGAATTTATACTAAAGATGAATGCATTTGTGTATGCATTAAGTCTACGCAAAATTGCTGATTACATTTCCATGTGTTCTGACATTCGGGTTTCAAAGTTTGACATGGTTACACTTGTTACGTCAATTCAGACTTATATGACGTTAGATTTAAAAATAAAAAAAACTATGAGAACAAATAGAATAATATAAGGCCAGAATTCGTTCTCCTTTTAATTTTGTTGATCAAAGCAATATGTCAATTTAATGCAATGATAACATTTTGATATAATCTTGTTTTCGAAGATTTAAATTTTGGAGAGGCGCAATACAATCAAGCAGGTTTTTGTAGATGAAAATGTGTGTGCTCCCTATTCATGAATTGAATTGAATCGTATAGAAAATAACCGTGTAAAATTATTAGCTTCACTAGACAATCGATTTCTTTCAAGTTTCCGGTAGCGTACAAAAAGTATGTAAACAATACGCATATAGTTATAAGTTTTGATTGTAGAGTTTGTTGGCACCGGAAATAAATCACCTGGCAACTCTGATCACATTTGGAAAAATTTGTTATTTGGTTTGTTAATATCTACTTGCAACATCAATCGGCACTTATACGACGAAACTGCTGTATAAATAGAAGTTATGTGTATGCATAAGCATACACACTCAGCTGTTGCACAGTATAAACGCTCTCGGATCTGGTTAAATGTGTTAACTTTTGCCAACGTTTCATCCTATCAAACTAAAATATCAAACTTATAACTTTATATAACTTTAGTATTCGGCAGAATCAGTAATTAGTATTTCTAACTGTAGTGTGTGTTGTATATGTGTTCGCCGCAGTTGTGTCGTCTGTGCTGACCTGCTCAGATTATCCGAATGTGCAGGTTAATTTCTTCCGTTTTATTTTGTATATTTAGTTTGATGGTTGTCAATTAATTCACGATTTTGAACTCTGGTGCAATTTTGTGTGAATGGAGTCGGACAAAGATTTGATGACAAAAGCGATGCACTGCAGGGTTAAGCGTTCTCGCCATTGAGAAGCAGTGTTCGATACATATGACTCGTCCGAAGGTTTAACATGTCATCGTGATTAAAGTAGGGTCCTCTGGCACCCAGTAGGGATCCGATGGACGATCAATAGCAGTCAAATAAAGAATCGCTTACTGATATATATTATGCTGCACACACACACACGCGCGTGCACGCACACACATATATATATATATGTGCGTGTGTAAAAGCTCTCTCTACTATCTCACTCTCTCTCTCTCTCTCTCTACACACACACATATATATATATATATATATATATATATATATATGCATGTATAAATATTTAATAGAGTACAATCACGTTAACAAACCGGTTCTCGCCAGATCACCGAAATTAAGCAATGTTGAGCCTGGCCAGTACCAACTAGGTGAACATTTAGGAAGGCTAGGTGCTGTATTTATCACGTCGAGTCCTAGAAATTTCCAGGTTGGTATCTGGGGGGGGCGTTAATTCACTGAAAGAGATGCACCCCCAGTCTTCATTAAGACATGTATCTAGGAGAAGAAGGAAACTCTGATGTAAAAACCTGCGGTCAACTGTATATTCTGTCCTGTGGCAGTTGTCTGCATCGACGGAGGTTAGCAGCAATATCAAAAGGTGTGGATGGTTCTACACAAAGCGTCCAGCACTATAAACAAATTATCCTCTGTGGATGTCCGAGTATCTCGGTTGTTGTGGTGGAAGCTTATACGTCGAAATCGCCGGGAGAGTCTATCATCACCCACGCACATGCACACACGCACCCCCACCCCCCCCTCACAAACACACACGCACAGATATACACGCACACACATACAGTGATGATCATATTTATTGGCACGGTAAAATAAAAGTTAAATTTTGTCTAATAAATTCTAAAAAAGGGATTAAATTAAAGAAAATAACAAAGTATATTATGTATTTTTAACTGGCCTTTCCGATGCAGCAATCGGATTTTAGAAAAAATAAATAACAAAGGAACAACAAACATAATTGCAAAAAACCCTTGTTCAAAATTATTGGCACGGCTTTGTTTTTCTTTTAGTATCAGTATAATATCAATCAATTTCCGGTTTACGTGCTTTCTGAACTTTTTTATAGCCATATTATGCTTGTTTAACGCTAATTCAGTGAATAATTTTTTTCAGATAATTTTTAGATAGCGATTTATTTAAACTATTATAAGTGACTAAATTATAATTTTCAATCGCCATGGTTAAAACTAAGGAACACAGCGAAGACGTCAGGAAGCTTGTTGTAGCATGCCATACCAATGGGGAGGGCTATGATAAGATTTCAAAGAAGCTAAACCTTCCCAAATCCACATTAACAAACCGGTTATGTTTGTTGTTCCTTTGTTATTTATTTTTTCTAAAATCCGATTGCTGCATCGGAAAGGCCAGTTAAAAATACATAATATACTTTGTTATTTTCTTTAATTTAATCCCTTTTTTAGAATTTATTAGACAAAATTTAACTTTTATTTTACCGTGCCAATAAATATGATCATCACTGTATATACTTATTACTATCATAATTTTAATACCTACAGATACTAGTGTTTCATCTTTTCGGGAATTATTAATGCAGAGAGTCACGATTACCGCGGGTCGAAGGATTTGAACCCGGCTATGAAGCCACCTCTGATTCCATTAGCAAAGAACAAACCGTTCGGCCAACGTTAATCGCTTCGAAATATGTAGCTGAAATTAACACTTATATGAAGGGTAAACGTCATTCAATAAGGCCTAGAGTGATCTTATGATTTCTACATCGTGATCTGCACCCGTGGGATCTCTTATATTCAACGTTACTAATTATGATCGAAAAATTGCGTGATCCGTAAATTGGATACGGAAGGTAATTCCCCTCAGTGGTGGATATTGATCGCTATTTTGGTGTCAGTTATGCTGATGAAGTAATCATGTCTCAATAAACATTCTATCGTCTCTGAAATGATCGTACACTATGTACGGTTATTTTCTGTACTGACTTCGTGAAACATGTAAATAAACCTATACTACTTCCTTAAATTCATTTACTCGGCATGTAATCTTGCTTTCTTTCTTTCTATTTGTCCATTTGACTCTTTCTCTCTCTTTCACAATCTTTTTCTCTATATATATAAATATATATACGCACGCACACACACACACGCACACACACACATATATATGTATATATATATATATATATTCATTATATAAAATATATCTTTTTTGTGTATTAATTCTATTTTCGATCCTTTCCAACTTCCGAATAACAGTCTTCAGTTCTGGCGAGGAATGGCTGATGTAAACGCCATATAAATTATACAGGGTGAACAGAAAGTCCTTGGACCAATTCAAAAGTGGTTTATTAATAGAAAATTACAAAAATATAAATTAAACATGAATGAAAATTATAAGTTAGGAAACCAAGAATAAATTCAAATTATTTATTTTCAATGTGATGTCCCTTCCTTTCGATTAGACGTTCAATTCTCTGTCTGAAGTTACCAACCGAGGCACGCAGCGTTTCCTGAAGTATTTTAGCCCATTCACTCAGAAGAGATGTCTTCAAAGCATCAACACTTGGATGAGCAACAGAACAGACCTTTGCCTCCAACAAAGACCACACCGAAAAATCCATGGGATTCAAATCAGGCGATGCAGGAGGCCACATCTCCTTACTCCAGAATCTTGGAAAATGACGTTGGCACCAGTCCTGAGTTTTTTCTGGAGGTGTGGGATGGTGCTCCATCTTGTTGGAAGGTGAAAGGCTGATCTTTGAAGTGTTTCTACATCTCTTCAAATGCTGGAACCAAAATATCGTTAATATAGCGATCTGTGTTGATCTTAACCCCCCTGCTCCACGAAAATCAGAGGCGAATTCCAAGATTTGGAGACTGCAGCCCACACCATGAGGGAAGACGGCTTTTTTCGGAGGAAAACTATTCTCACGGAGTTAGCAATGTCTGCTGAAGATTTATCGTAAACTCTGTCGTTCTGATTGTTAACAGTCGCTTCAATTGTGAAGTTTTTCATCAGAAAAAACGATCTCTCGCTCTGCCGTGCCAGCCTTCAGTTCTCCAAGAAGAAGCTTTGCTCTTTCAAGTCTCTTGTGCTTTTGGGCAGGTGTGAGGTACTGTCTCTTTCTCATCTTGTAGGGAGACAACTGGAGATCGTTTTTTACGATGGTTCTCATCGAGGTCACGCTCACATTCATGTCTTTAGCCATTTGTCTTGCAGATCTCTTCGGGTTCCTCCTTACCCTCTCTCGGACAGCTTTAATCACCTTCTTTGTTCGAGCAGTGCGATGTCTTCCACTCCTAGGACGGTCTTCAGATGTACCAAGTTCCTTAAATCTGTTCACAACATGGTACACGGTGGATTTAGCCACTTTCAAGAGCTTAATAATCTCTGAGTTTGTCCTTCCCGCGCAATGAAGCTGAATTATGACCTCTCATTTGCTCATTTTTATGAAAGTTTAAACAAAATTATTTTAATATTTTTGTTGAAAATAATTTGATCAATAGTTAAACTAAATACTTACTTTATTCGAAAAGAGAAAAAGTGATTTTAACAGTATTTAATTTTAAAACTAAAAATGGTCCAAGGACTTTCTGTTCACCCTGTAAGTCCAAGTACTTTCCAATCCTTCAGGATTCATCGTCAGGGATAAATTAATCTTATGTGTTCATTTGCTTTCCTCTCGATCCTGGTATAGAGTGTATTACAGAGCGTGGTCTTATCAGCAAATATACCGATCTCAGAGACAATTTTATCATGTATGAATATATATACACTCACATTTCTATCTTATTGTTTAGATGAACGCCCGTCGGGGACAACCTGGATTCTTTTCTTTTTAAGATGGATTTTATTCGTCAAGTAATACTGTATGATCTGATTTCATCAAGTCTATCATGCCATACCCTGTCAAACGTTTTAGTTATATTTAGGGCTGCCGCTCTACCATACCCTATTATGTCCAGTGTATGGCATATACGTTTAGAGATTACAGTTTGCTATAGAATTTCCGCGTGGGAACATGTGCTTCAATTGCCGTTTTGAACCATCTAGTTGTCTAATTTGAACATTGTTCAGTGAGAAGTGAACAGATATTTACTTATCAGGCATCTCTGATTAGATCCCTGATAGATTCCCAGTCAGCTTTTTCATAATGCCTTGTCGTTTTGAGTAATGGCTCTTCAGTTTTGGGTCGAGAATTAGAGGCGATTTCTACCATTATCAAAGCGTGATCAGTATTCCCTAGTGAGTTATTGACATTCGTCACGTAATCATCGAAAACTATATACCGAAATTGATCTAGAAGTGAGGCATGTTAATCTTGCTGATCTAGGAAACGTGTCGGAAACTCATAATGAATGAGATATAAAGAAGCTGTGTGTTGTGCTACTAGCTGAGTCTGTGTCAGTAGAGAGTCCAAGCCAATTACTGTGATGGTCATTGAAGTCACCATATACATGTACGTGTGCGTTAGTATCGAAGGAGAGTGATGCATCGATGTTGTCAGTGACTTGGTTGATTAGCGTACAGCCTTGGTTCGACGGAGAGCGATAGAGAAAATATAAGTTGCTGATGTTATGTCGCATGTTAAGTCTAAAGTACATGAAGACATGATCGTCTGACTCTTGTTTTGTTTTTCTAGTCAAAGGGAGGGTGTTTCGAATATTTACTCATATGTCTGTTTGAGTCCTTACCCCAACGTGGGATATAACCAGACATGTTAAAGGGTTAGAGAGAATGAAGGAGTATAAGTTAGTGCCACAATGCTAAGATACCCGTAGTGTTTGCTAGGAGAAATGATTCAACATCATCTAAGTTAGTTTTAAGTCTGAAGATATTCGTGAACGCAAGCCTCAAGGGAAGAGGCAAATTGGTTTTGTTTGATTTTAAGCTTGGTTTAATCGTAATTTTTGATTGAACCGCCATTTTATTTTATTTACGAGTTTCAGGTTAGGGTGAGAAGTGCTGGAGAAAGTGGATGTACAGACTACCAAACATGCAAAACAAGTAGACCATCAGCCAACACCTCATCTACAGGATTGTTACCTCGGAAAAGACCACTGGAGATGAGTATAGGGCCCCTTTCCATGCGCGACATGGTACTACAATCATCCCGATATTATGCAACTGATGATGGAGCAGCCGTTCTAAGCGCTACCAAAGGGTTAAGGTTCTTCTAATGTCAGTTGGAAATAGCAACTATAAACTGTCAATCCGGCTGATTACGTGTAATACATGTGATGATTAGATATTGATTTAATTTTTCTAAATAATTGAATACGTTGTTGGGCTTCTCTTCACCTAACCTTACACACATAAACAAACACGCATATACATATGCATATTTTCAGAAATATCATCTGTGTTTTATGTGATAAAGTTGTTGTCTGAAATCAACGAAACCGGAGTAAGACGTGCTACATAAAGACGGATAAAACTTACAAGTGTGAATTAGTAATAAAGTTATGACTTTTGAATGAAATCCAGTGATCTTTTTATACATCCATCCATATATATATATATATATATATATATATATATATATATATATATTGGTATATTTAAGCAGCAGTTTTTCATTCAAGCAGATATTATTCAATACAACTGAGATACATTGCTTATAAGTATTTTTTTTATTTTTTTTTATTTTCCGTTTTATCTTTTTTTATAGTAAAAACAAAATTATTGGTAAACGTTCTATAGTTATCAGGAGAGCCTTTCATTCACTGCGAATAATCTTCACGTGTTGATAAGATGAAAGTAAGTAGAAGCGAAAATTGAAAGTTGGAAAGTAAAAAGGAAAATATCCAATAAATTATATAGAGTGATCAAAAGTGTAAAAGTATATAAAAAATGTCGATTAAAAGTCGATTTAAATCTAATCTTTTTTTTCTAAATTCCGAATGTCTTAAATTGTTTAAACTTACAGAATGATATCCTAAAAATAAAAGAATCTATTTAAGTTCAAACCCCTTTAGTGACTCTTTGAACAACCTATATTAAAAGTAGGGCTGTGACAACAGCACCTTATTGTCATAGTTTAGACTCTTAAGTATATACCCGTTAATATTTTATATGTTTTTATGTAGACTGATGTGGTTCTCGGGTTATTGACTGTGACTTACTCTGTCCGATATATACTTGAGAGTCAAAATAATGAAATAATATTCTGTTGTCACAGCCCTAATAATAAGGATGAAATGGTCTATATAGCACAGCTTTAGTCGTAGTTTTATAAATATGTTTGCTTATTAATACAATTCCGCTATAATACGTAGTTAAGAGCACCATCATTATATCAAAACGAGTCAGTTCTGAGAACCAGAAGAAATACATCCACTAACGCGTTACGTCACAGATACAAACATTCTTTTTTACTCTGCTTGTTGTTCCGAACATTCCCTCGCCATTTTGAATCTATTCTTTTTCTTTTTCTTTCTAACAGTTTGATACACAGGCTCTATTGACAAAGCGACCGATTGGGCGGACGCGCGCACGAATATATTTAGACGCTTTTTACCCATTGCGGTATAAAAATTGTAAAAAGAGAAAATAAAGAAAAAAAAAGAAAATACACAAAGAAAGGCCAAGTCGGTATTATTGTAATGGCCAAAAAAACCGCGCAGTGATACCGACCGGTTTTCGCCTGCAGCTTTTACGCTCTTTTCTTGTGCCCTTCCGCCATAAACAAAAGGACATCGACCTTTTTTCTTCTTTTCTGTCTTTAGTATACCTGTTTTTTTTTGTTGTTGTTTTAAACAATTTTTTATTCTCTTTTCCATTATGACAAACTGTTTTCTTGCTCTTTTAAAATATATTTCTATTTTTCTCTCTCGACAATGCGTTCTTTTCTAGTCGCCTTCCGCAATAAAAAAAATAAGGCTCTGCCCTTTTTTATATTTTTTGTTTTGTTTGAACTTTTTTGTTTTAATTCTCATGACGTTATTTTCTCTTCATTCCTGTCACCAATTTTTATTCACCTTTCATGACTTTAAACATATTTTATCTTTTACGACGACTTCTTGGTTTGTTTTTCTTTCCTCTATTTTTTGTAGCATTGTTTTATTTACAAATATTTTTTGCATCGATTTTAACAATTTCATCTTCAAATTTCCTTTGTTGAAGCACATTTATTATTATTTTTTACATCATTCAATGAATACAGATTTCTTTTTATTTCGTTGTTTATTTCAAATATTGGTTATTTTCCCAAGCAAGAATGTACTTTTATTCTATCTATCTCAGCGATCTATTTTTACTTCTCATTTTTCCTTTTCTATCCGTCTATCTGCATCTTAGACCCTCTCTTTTTCACTTTTTCTCTCTCGCTCTCTTAAAAAAACTTCCACCATCTCTCTCTCTCCCTCATACTCTCTCTCTCTCTTTCTCACTCTCTGCTTCACAATGTTAAGTAAACAGAGTTCCTTATATTTCATTAAAATTCGAACTATGAAATTTTCATTGTAGCTTTTCCATCGTATGTATACCTTTTTTGCCTTTTTCGACTTTCTCTGTTTCTCTCTATCTATCAATATTTCTATGTACTTTTTTTATTTGATGTAGATGTCTTTTTTATTGGCTATATACTTTTTAGTCGACTGTAGATATTTTATTTCTTGATGGTATTTTCGACTATAGATTGTTGTCATTGTCAATATGCGTAAATTTCATTCGCTTTGAACGTATATTTTGTGCACTCTTTTTTCCTCTGCCTCTCTTCCGTCCTTCTTTCTACATATATGTATTTTTTTGTTTGTTTTGTATATTTCTCTTTGCAAAATAGTGTCCCCCTCTCTCTCTCTCTCTCTATATATATATATATATATATATATATATATATATATATATATATATACATATATATATATATAGTAAGTTATAAAATATATATGGTACGTAAGCTACACACGTTTCATCAGGCTTATACGCCGGATGAATCCTTGCGTGGATGAAACGCAGAATATTCTGTGTAACATAATTGCCATATATATTTTATAGCTTACTACCTAGCTCTACCTCTGTATTAAGCACTGTTGAAGTAAATACTTAATGTTTACGCATAAATGTATACTTTCGTACATTAATTCATGTGATTAAATGAAGTAGTCATATATATATATATATATATATATATATATATATATATAAATTCAGGATAGCTTTGTAAAACCTTCCCTCATTGGATCGGATATATTTTCGTAGTGAGATGTATGAGATCTTCTAGGACTATCATCTTTTGGTAAGCGTATTCAATTTTTCCTATTTTCCGTCCTCCTTAACAAAAGTATTTTTATTTTATCTATTTGTTGTAATCTTTATTCATGCTTGTTTGCCTCTGATGAGTTGTATGATGGCGTTACAGACCATATCGTCTCTTTTTATCTGTTTTTACTATATTTCTCTTTTTTTAAAATACATTTTAGTTCTCTCGATTTTCACATTTCAGTGGATTTCATACAGTTTTGCGTTTGTATCTATTTTCTTTAGCCGAAAGTTAGAATAATTCTCTAAACCTTTCGGCCGACATTGTATTTACTTTCATCATTTGTTAATATATTCTCATATGTATGCTTTCGTTCTTTCATTGAACATGGTTTATTTTCGTGGATTTTTCTTTCAATTCTAAGCCATTATTTTTTTCTAAGTGTGTCATTTTGTTCTCAAAGGTTTCCTTTTCCCTTTATTCTACCCCTTAAATACAACCATATCCCTCTCTCGCTCTCTCTCTCGCTCTCTCTCTCTCTCTTTCTGTCTTTCTTATTTCTAATATATTTTTATTGTGCCTCTTTTAATATCTTTCCGTGAACCCAGGTTCTTTTTATTTCCTAGGATTTTATTTGTGATATTTCTCTTTCTTTGAAAGTCGTAGTATTTCTTCTCTTTTAGACCGTCGGGTTATTGTTTTGTTGCTCTTGATGTGTTATTGTGTTCGTTGAAGTTGCTTCTTGTGGGTTTCGTTTCTTTAGGTTGGTTATGTCTTTGTTGGCATATTCAAAAGCCGTCTCCTACTTGCCAACTTTCTTTGACTATAACAAGGAGACGTGTTCTATATTCAGAAAAGCGAAAACGAATAAGCATTCACCATTGCATGTAGTTGTGTTGCCAATAACCTCTGTGTTAGTGCGAAGTCGTTATATTACCCTCTTTATACACGCACTCACACACACATATGTGTCAGTTTATATATGTTGGATATGTTTAGGATTCTACTAAAAGATATACATAACAATAGCTGTAGCAACATATTTATAAATAAAAAAGAAAATACACATTTGCGTGTATATATATATATAATATATATACATATATTAAAATAAAAGTATAGATCCTTATATATATATATATATATTGCGCTCTTATATGAATAGCTATAATTATGCACTTATTTATAATACTTATATGCATACATATATATATATATACATATATGTGTGTGTTTATGTGTATGTGTTTATTGTAATTGACCACTTTATGATAGACGAATGACTCACTTTACAGATACAAATAAATGTACGTATATATAGCGGGGTATATAAAAGGAGAGGAGTGGGTGTATTTTTAGTACATTTATATCATGTGAATGCCTCTCTCTCTCTTTATATATATATATATATATAGTAATTTATAAAATATATATGGCAATTAAGCTACACAGAATATTTCGCTTTTCATTCTTGTCAGAATTTGTCAGGCTTAGGTGGAGAGTTGTGGTTATCTCGCGTTTTTATATACGTACGTTCTATTGATTCGTTTGTTAGCCAATCAGCTTCATAGTTTCCACCGCGCTCCTCCTAATCAGCCAATTAAAGAACAAAAGCAAAGTGTACCCTAGGTTCACATCTTCCTTTGTGTGTGCTTTTCTTCGCGGGAAGCGTAGATATCTAGTGGGTTAAACTACTTTTTATTTAGGTATAGTCAAAACCCGACAATATGACCACAAATGTACGTTCAAAATAAAAATAAAAATAACACCGAATGAAAACAACATTAGCAAACGAATACTGGGAACTCAAAGAAAGCGGACAATCGCCGGTATTGAATAGAAAATAGTAAGACAAGTAAGAACGTGTAGGGACCTAGCCGATCTGTGTAGATTATGGCTTCATGAAAAATTTTCTATCCTATACTTTAAAGAATAGCGACATTTATTTAATTGTAGGAGAGAAATTGTGAACAACTGTGTATAAAGGATACATTTTACTCTAGGAGAGCGATACAATCTAATTTAAAACTAACAATAACAATAGAATAAAATAAAATACATAAAATAAGATAAATATACATATATGTATATGTAACCTAACATAATATTCAAATATATAAATAAAGAAAAAGTCACATTTAACTACTTCGAAGTTGAAAATAGGTCAGCTCACTCGATATCTAATCTTCCCGCGCAGAAAATCACACACAAAGAAAGATGTGAACATAGGTCAACTTTGCCCTTGTCTTGTAAGTGCCTGCCGATTGGCTGATTAGGATGGGCACGGTGGAAACTAAGCAGCTGATTGGCTAACTAAAAATTCAATAGAATGTACATATATAAAAACGCGAGATAACCACAACTCTTCGCATAAGCCTGACGAATTCTCACGAGAATGTAACGCGGAATATTCTGTGTAGCTTAACTACCTATATATTCTCATGAATTAATACAATGCTCTTCCTATATTTTGAGCACTGTTAAGTAAATACTTAAAGTGTAAGCATAAAATAATACTTTCCTATATTAATTTATGTGATTAAACGGATTATATATATATATATATATATATGTGTGTGTGTGTACATGTATATTATATGAAATAAATTATTATAGTTGTATGTACCTCCTTTTACAAAAAAACAAAGTATCGAGTAAACTCTCTGCATCATGATCACGTGAGAGTAATCTCTCTAAAGGTAAATATTAGTAAAATGAAAACATTATATACATATATATATATATATATATATATATATATATATATATATGTGTGTGTATATATATATATATCACAACTTATGTATTTAAATTATTTGATTTGAAAAAGTTAATATTCAAATACAGAATATGTTATTGTTTTAAAACAAATAATACAATTAAATATATATATTTCCTTAACTAATGAGTTTTCGATGCCAACGAATCGACATTTTACAACAGTGCTTTAAGGAACAAATGATATACAGAACATATATAATATTACAAAAACAAACTGGTGAAAAAAGTTAAATTCAGCAATTACTCATAATATGATCATAAAAACTAATAATAACAAATTAAGACAACATATTCCTAGCAATAATAAACTCATTACAAGAAACACCTCTTATACAAGCCCTAATTAAAACTAATATAATAAAAATAGAAGAATAATACGAAAGAAAGCTATATGGTTCAACCCACCTTTAGCTCAAATGGAAAAAACTAACATATCTTAGGAAGATTTTAGATTAGTAGAAAGCTAGTTAAATTACCCACATAATACACAACTCTATAAACATTTTATACTCTATAATGCTGAATTAAGCCCGGACAAAAATATGAACAAACAATATGAAACTAAAAAAAAACTCAGTATCTTCCCCATAATTTAGTCATTATAAATATATATAACTGTATAAATAAAGACGATTGTTCTCTAAATAATGTATACACAAAGACGTGGTATACGCTTGCACAGTGACGCAATTGCTGATACATGCGAACAACAAAATTTTCAGAACAACTAATGAGAATAATGAAAATATTCCGATCACAGACATACATATGGCAGAATCTAATAACAATTACCAAAATAGTAACTCTGATAATATTATTCCTAATATTAACCCGAAAAACATTAACAAGCATTCATCCGGCACACTTTCAGAATTATATTCGATTCAAGATCCCATCATTGTCAATACTGACCCTGAGATGAATAAGCCGTTAAACAATGAAAATTCATTAAAAACATTCACGTATATAGATACAACCTCAACCCTCATAATAGTTAGAATTTCAAACCACATGCATTCCTTCAAAAATGAAAATACATGAAATAATAATGGTACATCTTTAACTACCTTACGTAATAGCATAGATGGCAAGAAGATTCCTTATTCTATTAAATGGAGTATAATGAAAAGTAAATCTAGATTATACAGTCCAGGAGCTAAATCTTGATCCCTTTGTATCTCCGAAGCTGTAAATATTATCTCCTCCCTAAACCCATAATAAATGCCAAAATACGAGTCGCTTTCAAGATGGAAACACGGGAAAAAATTTAAATACATCTAACTTAAAATAAAATAGTTTATCTTAGAATATTTGCCATTAGATAAAATAATATCTCTACATTTTACTTTATCGAATCTTCATTACAAACATTAGATAAAATAATATCTCTACATTTTACTTTATCGAATCTTCATTACTAACATTAGATAAAATAATATCCCTACATTTTATTTTATCAAATCTTCATTACTAACATTAGATAAAATAATAACCCTACATTTTATTTTATCAACTCTCCATTACTAACATTAGATAAAAATAATACCCCCTACATTTTATTTTATAAAATCTTCATTACTAACATTAGATAAAAATAATACCCCTTACATTTTACTTTATCAAATCTCAATTACTAACATAAGATAAAAATAATACCCCTACATTTTACTTTATCAAATCTCAATTACTAACATAAGATAAAAATAATACCCCTACATTTTACTTTATCAAATCTTCATTACTAACATTAGATAAAAATAATACCCCTACATTTTACTTTATCAAATCTCAATTACTAACATTAGATAAAAATAATGCCCCTAAATTTTACTTTATTAAATCTTCATTACAAACATTAGATAAAAATAATACCCCTCCAGTTTACTTTATCAAATCTCCATTACTAACTTTAGATAAAAGTAATACCCCTACATTTTACTTTATCAAATGTCAATTACTAACATTAGATAAAAATAATACCCCTACATTTTACTTTATCTAATCTCAATTACTAACATTAGATAAAAATAATACCCCTACATTTTACTTTATCAAATATTCATTACAAACATTAGATAAAAATAATACCCCTACATTTTACTTTATCAAATCTCAATTACTAACATTAGATAAAAATAATGCCCCTACATTTTACTTTATCAATTCTTCATTACTAACATTAGATAAAAATAATACCCCTATATTTGACTTTATCAAATCTCAATTACTAACATTAGATAAAAATAATACCCCTGTATTTTATTTTATCAAATCTCCATAACTAACATTAGATAAAAAATAATACCCCTATATTTTACTTTATCAAATGTCCATTACTTACATTAGATAAAAATAATACCCCTACATTTTACTTTATCAAATCTCAATTACTAACATTAGATAAAAATAATACCCCTACATTTTACTTTATCAAATATTCATTACTAACATTAGATTAAAATAATACCCCTTCATTTTACTTTATCAAATCTCAATTACTAACATTAGATAAAAATAATGCCCCTACATTTTACTTTATCAAATCTTCATTACTAACATTAGATAAAAATAATACCCCTATATTTGACTTTATCAAATCTCAATTACTAACATTAGATAAAATAATACCCCTACATTTTATTATATCAAATCTCAATTACTAACATTAGATAAAAATAATGCCCCTACATTTTACTTTATCAAATCTCAATTACTAACATAAGATAAAAATAATACCCCCTACATTTTATTTTATCAAATCTTTATTATTAACATTAGATAATTTTTAGATAAACGTCAGAAATTGGTCTCTCCAGAACAGTGGAAGTATTACATTGTTTCGATGAATCGTTCATTACTCTATACTTAACCGAATGTGTGTATAGAGAGAGCCGAAAGAAGCGTTGAATCTTGTCAACCTTGTTCAAACTATTTGACAAGGAGCTTGATTCCATACTAGTGATCTCTTCATACCAGCAAAATATAGGATAAGCAAAGTTTCAAGATACAGCCCTAATTCATATTATAGCTATACTTTGGAACTTCGCTTATCCTATATCTTACTGGTATGAAGGGATCACTAGTATGGATTATTTGAGAATTTTTAGTGGCTAGGTTCTTCCTATACTAAGTGAACTATTTCATGATAAAAATGCGATCTTTCAGAATAATAATGTCCATTTATCACATCCCTCAACATTCGGAAAATGGTGCAAACTTCTCATAGAAACCATTCATGCGTTGTCTGAATCAATTCCACTTCGCACTCAAAAGAAGGCTATGTACTGTATTAAATAACATTTGTTTAGCATTCCAAATATTTTCATTAGTTTTTTTCGATCTCTGTATCATTCAGACACGGAATTGTTTGGGGGTATGGTTAAGTGTTATTTTTACGCATTTATATATATATATATATATATATATATATATATATATATATATAAGTGTCTGTGTGTGTCTGTGTGTCTGTGTGCATTTCCCTACGCTAAAACTCTGTCAATTTTAAGCCTAGAGATTCGTAATTTGATATACAGGGTACTGAGATTTGGGAAAATCGATGTGATAGGTTTTCGACAGAAATTTGGCGATTAAGTGGTCAATATTCAACGATTTGACCTTTGAGAACTCTACCAAACTCCTCCAACAATTTTGGGTCTAAACAGTAAACACGTGATATTTTAGATATAGATTCCTTGGACATGGATCTAACTTATTAACTTTACTTGATCCCTAAACAATAACTGTGAAGAGGTCATAATAGGGGTCAAAGTTTTAAAAGATTGACCGTTTTTTTTTTCTCAGCATTAACCTCAAAACACCTGGGCAACGCCGGGCACCGATTGCTAGTTTGGAAATAAACAGCACATCAAACTGATTAGACCATCATCATAAAAACCTTAATTAAATCTTATCAACATCAGATAAAGCTAAAGTCTTTGCCAAGTATTTTTCAGCAAATTCTACCCTATGCGACCAGGCCCGCCTACTTTCCGTATTACTTCCTATGTCTGAAAACACGCCATGTGACATACACATATCTATGCATGATGTAAGCTAATGATTCCAATAAAAACATTGATCCCAACAGCATTCCATTTATAGTGTGAAAAAATCTTCAATCAAAATTAGCTCCCATACTTACAAATCTGTTTAAACGTTGCCTTAAAGAGAAATGCTTCCTGGCACCTTTCATCAGTTTTTCCAAAATGTAAAAAATTAAATTATCAGTCATCTCTTTCTACAGATCAATACGTCTTCTGTGCGTCATAGGTAAGTTACTTAAATCTGTGATAAACAGAGGAATGGTCACCTACCTCAACAAAAATAACTTGCTCAGTGATAACCAATATATCTTCCATTCTGCTAGATTTAGAAATGATGTGCTAACGGTAATATCTCACAAGATTAGCGAATCTCTCGAAGCGAGCTTCGTTTCTATAGCAATTACTCTTTACATATCAAAGGCTTTGGATACAGTATGACATAAAGGTCTACTTAATTTCCTTCTGATAAATTTATTAGAGAAATAGTTGATGGACAGAAATCAGAAGCTCACACTATCAAAGCTGGCGCCCCTTCATCAATAATCTCCCAAACCGTATTCTTAGATCAGTCATAGTCATTTGTGCAGTATACACCACACTCTATAGAAACATTTCAAAGGCTAGAAGTGACCAAAATATCTTTGAGTCACTCTCATCTGCTCTTGAGCAGTAGCTCCAATGTGGAAAGAGTTGACTGGTTAATGTTAATGCATCTAAAACCAAGCTTCTCTCTTCCCTTCATTAACGCTCTTCTCCACATCTAGGCGTAATTGAAATGATCGGCTCCCGTCATGGAAACGCCCCATGTCTTGACAAGTTTCTGGGTCTGACCTTCACTCCAGATCAGAAATATATCAAATACATATATCAAATTTGGTTGCCAACGTCCCTGGAAAATAGCTGGATAATTCTAACGCTTCAGTAGATATCTGTCGATGCATGCGTCAATCTGCATCAGAGCCAAATACGTTCTAGGATAGAATGCTGTTGTCACATCTGGACAGGAGTTGCTCGGGGTAACCTATCCTGCCTGGACAGGGTTTAACCTTCGATACCTAGTAGGTGAAGCTTTTTTTTCTCTCCTCTCCAACCGTTTCCCCCAGAAGTAACGTTGCGAGCCTTTCTACTCTCTATCCGTATTCTCATGAAAAGTGCTCGTCTGAAGTCTAATCTTTGGTCCCCCTTAAAAAAATTTCACAAGGAACACTCGATTAGCTAAAACCACTACCAATAATTTTTTCACCCTCTATCGGTACCTAAACGTAAATGTGGATTTCATTGACAACGCTTCTTTCCTAGAACAGAATAAGTGTAGAAATCTGTTCCGCTGACCTGCTTCCCAACTGATTACAATATTGTCGTCTTCAAGTACGATATAACTAAGTTCTTGTTGAACCGGCCTAATAGATAGTAAAATTATACCAATTTTCCATATTACCGATTACTACGGTTTGTTCTTATCCTCGAGTGGCTTGTGGGTCTTGATAATTAGTGACGTCTTTGTAACAAAATTAGTTATCTCGTTGTAAAACAATATTTGAACCATAATACTCAACCTTTTGCATTTGATAATTTAATTAATATTATAACAATTAAGTTATAACATCAAAAGTAGGATCTCTACGGGGCAATGCAAACTACAATGTATTGTGGACTATGTCTCTGCGTGGAGGCATGAGAACTTTCCTCCTAATAGAGCAATTGATCAATCAATTTGAATGAAAAAATAGGCAATTTTATTTGTTTCAATTAAAATTAAAGTATAATAAGCCCATACATCTATATAATTAATTACTTATTTTATCATATGGACATATATCTTATAAATTAACAAATAAATAAATAAATGAATAAATGATCTAGAAACTAGAAACAAGTGAGCGGATAAAAATGAAGGAATAGAATAAAAACAGAAAATAAATAAAATGAATGAATAAATAAATAAATAAAACTTGTCAATAAGAAAATGAAGTCGTCACCAAAAAAAAAAAAAAAATAGAACAACCACAAAAACGTATGGAAGTAGCGGCGATAAGAGTTTTATATTACTTCAGATCCAAGTGAGCGCTTAGATCAAATAACCGTCAAGTTAAAAGAATACCAAGACTTACCCACTGCGACAATTTAACAACACGAAATCATACTTCCTCCCTGCTACCTCACTCCTACTTCCTTCGTTCACCAGACCCCCCCCAAATAAAACCCACTGCTCATATTCACAAAGTCTACACCCCGCTTTCTTTTTTTTATACGGTGGTCACCAATTATCAAGGCCCGGAGCCACTCAGGGATAAGGGTTATTGTAAGTACATTACGTTAGTGTGGAGATTTGATGAAGTGTTTACTTATATATATGTATATATATATGTATATATGCATACGTACATATATATATACATATATATATATAAATATATATATATATATATATATATATATATGTGTGTGTGTGTGTGTGTGTGTGTGTGTGTGTGTGTGTGTGTGTGTGTGTGCTCTTGATGAAGGGGAGACAAAAATTTGCTGCTATGGTTTCAAATGATCCGAAACAGCGAGTGGGAGACTTGATTCCAAATATCTCTTATGCGTTATATCTCCATCTTTTGGAAAAAGGGTACGATTATGTATTTGTCGCATGCTGTGCATCTTAGTGCATATACTACATTACTGGAGGTGCAATTTAGATTTTTTTTTTATTTTGAATGTTTGTGTTAGGTTTTTGAATGTGTATGTGTTTCCTTCTATTATTATGTCACATACTCCACATCGCGGTTTGTTGCATTTTGTAACCCCTTTTGTAGTATGTGTAACGAGTTTTGAGGAAGTTAGGATGTGTTTTAAGTTTTTGGCGTTTGCTTTTTATTATTTTTGGTATTTAAGTGTGTTGTTTTGTTTGTCGTTCTGACTGAGAAGGATAAGGTTTTTTCTATCTGTGTAAATAGTTCTAGGTTGTTTGTGTTGTGTGTAGTGACGCATGCAAAACATTGTTCTTGATTGTGTTCTTTTGGGATTTTTAGTTGGTCTATTGGAATTTTTTCTGCCAGTTCAATACCTTTCTCTATTATTGGTAGTGGATATTCTCTTTTCCGCAGGGGCATTTGTAGTTCATTCAGTCTAGTCGAAGGGAGGTGTCTTTCTGTTACTATGGTGCAGAATCTACGTGCTAGGGAGTAGGGTATTGATTTTAGACAGTTTTTAGGATGGTGGCTTTTGAAGTGGAGGTATTGTTGAGCATCAGTGGGTTTGTGGTAGATGTCTGTAATTATATTATTGTTTTTGATTCTTACAATGATATCTAGGAAAGGTAGCTCTAGGGTGAAGTTTATTTTTGGGTGTAGATTTTGTAGCAAGGAGTGGAGTTCTGTGATATACCCCATGTGGTCTTCCAGAGGATAAAACAGTCGTCTAGGTATCTTCTCCACGATTTTATGAAGAGTGTTTTTATATTGTGCCCGTATTTCTACTCTATCCTTTCATAAAGTAGCTCTTCTAGGAAGGCGAGTGTAAGGGTGGCATATGTTGGTGCCATTTTAGTACCCATCGTTGGGTCTAGTATTAGGATGTAATTGCATTATTGAATTGGAAGGAGTTACTATTGAGGATTATGTCAATGCTGTCAATCACGAATTGTATAGTGAATCTGAGGTGTAAAGTCACACACAAACACACCCAACCCTACACACCCAGTTGAGCAATTACCAACGTGCCCTCATCTCCACTCAAGTAATAGTAAAAAGGGAAAAAATGAGAAAAAAACAAAGAAAGATAAGTAGAAACACAACAAGAGAGAGAGAAAGCGAGAGAGAGAGAGAGAGAGAGGGAGGGAGAGAGAGAAATATAAAACAGCAGTGACCACAGTCCACCCCAACGAACCAGTAATAAAAATTGAACTTACGAATGAAGAGTAGAATCATTTCCACATTTTCCTACTGCTCGGGAGCATTTCAAATGAACTACGAAAATGCTCTTTTACATTTTAAGCACACCTCAAGTATATTCTAAATATTTTACATTTTAAATACTTTCTTTCTCTCGTTGGAATTTCTTAATCCATTATATATATATACTAGCATGGGTGCCCGGCGTTGCCCGGGTGTTTAGAGGTGTATGCTGAGCAAAAAAAATGGGGGTAATTTTTTAAACTTTGACCCCTATTATGTTCCCTGAAAATTTATTGTTTTGGCCTCAAATCAAGTTATTACGTTAGATCCATGTCCACGGAACCTATATCTAAAATTTCAAGGGTGTAGATCCAAAATTGTCGGAGGAGTTTGGTAGAGTTCTTAAAGGTCAAATCGTTGAAATTTGACCCCTTAACAGTCACATCGATTTTCCCAAATCTCAGTACCCGGTATTTCAAATTTCGAGTCTATAGACTAAAAATTGACAGAGTTATTGCGTAGGGAAATGTACACAGACAGACACACACACAGACAGACAGACAGACAGACAAACAGACAGACACGTTCACTTTTATAGATATATAGATATATATATATATACATATATATACATATATATACATATATATATACATATATATATACATATATATATATATACATATATATACATATATATACCAGTGGCATATATAGGGTATTGCAGGCATGGCCCGTGCCATGGGCGCCACTCTGACATGGGCGCAAATTTAGAATTTTATTTCTTAAAGCAAGAATAACCATATAATTACTTTATTAAAACATTCATTTCATGGTTTATCTTTCGTTAAAATTGTGTCTGTATTATAATATTATGAAGGTTAGGTATATCTAAGATATAAATTATTAAGAAGGGGCGCACATTCAAACTTTGCCATGGGCGCCATTTTACATAGGTACGCCACTGATATATATATATATATATATATATATATATATATATATATATATATATATATATATATATATACCTAATTCGCATACGGGGGAATGTTACCTATATAAATATGGCTGATATCATAAAGACCAAAAAAGAGACCCAGAGAGACACGAAATCGAGAGTCGACGACCATCTAATCGATTCATCTTCCAGGGACGGTCTCCTTATGGCTATATCAATGGACTCTATGTAAATATTTGTATATACTTTCTTGTGTTCAATATATCTGTTCTACTTTACTTTTATGTTGTAACTATTTATTCCATGTAATCAGTCGACCTTCAACAACGGCGACGAGTTTACGAAAGACCATACGGAGAAAAATTAATAATTAAGAATCTTCGTCGATGCGACGAGTTATTGAAGAACCTAGAAGAGGAAAATATTAATTAAAAGCCGTTACTTTAACAAATGCGTCGAAGGAGCTGACGCATGCAGAAAAAAAGTTCAACCGTAACTTAACGACGATGGAACCAGAAAGTTATCTTCTATAAATATAAAAGCGAAAATATATGTATGTGTGTTCGCTTTTTCTGTATGTCCACAAAAGGCTTCTTTCAGAAGCGGACGCTCGCTTCACAACTTTTTATATCACATATAAATCGTAAAATCTCACAGTTAACAACGAAGCTCGCCTGTCTATTTAATTTGCTCGATTTCGGGAAGATAAATATTCAACATTTGTCGCTCGCCGCATGTGGGTTAGTCTTTTTCCTATAACATCTTGGGAAAAATAAAAATCCTGCAGTCAAGCTTTGCCTCATTAACTCATTAAAACGGGCACCTTTTTTTTCACACTTTAATTTACAACTTTGCCTCAACGGTTCGGGTTCGATCCTCACACTTACTTTTTTTAACCCCCCCCCCCACTACACACACCTCCAAACACCCGGTCAACGCCGGGTACCCCTCGCTAGTGATATATAAAGTCGTTAAAAGACGACACTCAGAAAAAAATTAAAATATATCGTTACACGAACAACGGTGACTTTGAATTTAACAAAAAAGGTAGCTGCATCAATACACCTTAAAACTGGTTCGACTTCTTAAACATGCATGGAATTTAAATACGCACAAATACGCCGTGTCAACTTTGAAAATGTAACGAACATTTGAAAAAATATTTTTTGTTTGTGCAATGCTATAGTGTCCAATTTACCTCTGAAAGTGAATCAAAGGTTTCTCGTTAATATACGCGAACAGAAAAAAAAAGAACGAACAATGAACAGTTTCTAAAAAAGTTATAAAATTTTTTTCTTGTGTTGCATGTGAAGCAATTCATACTTGCAGAGAGTTTTAAAAATAATTTTAAAAAACACGGATAGACTCTGTTCACAATATTGAAAAGAATATCAAAAGTTGACTATCCCAGACTTACAGATGTCAAAAGCAAGACATGAAATATAAAAGACGTAAGTTGGTGCAATTTTTTTTGTTCAACTTATATTTTTGACTGACACAAATTAAAAGTATATCCATTGTTGCATATACATTATTATCTAAACATGGAAAAATTCCCCAAAGAGATAACATAATTATTCAAATCCCAGCAAGAAAGTCAACAACGTCAAAATGAACAGTTGGCCCAATTATTAAGGGAACAACAGATAATGCAGCAAAAATTTCCAGAAAAGCAAGATGAACGTCTAGAAAAACAGGAAGAACGGTTCGCACGTCTGCAGTTAGAGAACGAGAAATTTATTTAAAAATTCCCAAAAAAGAACAAAAACAATTTTAAACCGAATTACACAAAGAAGCAATGTCATGGTCCGAAGAAATACAGAACAAGCATTTAGAAATTCAAATGTAAACCTAGAGAAATTAAACAACAGTAAAATAAAAGAAATTTTACATATTCTAATAACACCAGATTTAGTTCGGTGGAAACTTTCAACTACGTACCAGACAAAGAGAAAGCGTTTGAAGCGTATTATAAACGTAATGAGATTTTCGCCACAGACTGTGAAAGCTGGCCGAACTCAAGAAAAGTCTATTACTAAGAACACTAGGTACAGCGGAACATAGCAAATTTGTAGATTTTATTCTACCGAGAAAAACAAATGAGTTGAAATTCTCGGAGACAGTTAAATTGCTACATGAGCTGATTGGAGCAAATATGTCTCTTTTGGCATAAGCGATAATTGTGCATGAATGTTTCTAAATCCGATGATCAAAATTTCTTAACATATGCGTCTATAGTAAATAGACAGTGTCAGATTGGCAGAGATTATGGTTAAGTGTTACATGATAAGGGCTGTCCCCTTTTCATGTAAGTATAAAAATAGAGGGATTTACTTAAAATGAAAATGAAATAGAATGTACGAAATTCGAACCTCGTAATTTAGGTTTAGAAATAGATTACGAGAGAGAATTAGCGAATGGAATGTAAAAAAAAACAAAACATTGTGTAGCTTAGAGATAAAATAGTTTTAAGAAAAGAATGTGCATTGTCAATTCTGTTATGAAAAACAATTGAGGAATGAAACTATAAGGTAATTTAATAAACATGTTCTTAACATATTGGAAATATAGGTTACTGGGAATATAGGTTAAAATTCCTTTTGTAAACAAAGGAAAAAGTTTTGGACACGCATTTCCAGAACACGTGAAAGAAGACACATATTTTAACATGTGTATGACGTCATGGAAAATGGGAAGTTCTCGATATAGTTAGAAACTTTAGAGAGTCAGGGAGAGTCTGAGAGAGAGAGAGAGAGAGTCAGAGGGAGTCTGAGGACGACAAACGATAATCTGGGGTTGGGTGTCGAACGTCTAGAAGCGAGACCGTGACCTTTGAAACATAGAATGTGAAACTTTGAATTCTTGAAAGCAAAGCCACCGACCGGTCCATGGAAATAAACCCATCATGTGTTTTTATAAACGTCGTCTTTGTGTTGTAATTCTACCAAATAGGTAAAGTGGAAATTGTCATTATGTCTTCTATATCATGTGGTTTAAAATGTTACATACACAATATCTCCTCACTCAAAGAGCTTCTACACGTCTTAGTATGAACATTTTATATATATATGAATCTCTTCATAACACGAACACAGAACTCAACAATATCTCTCTCTCTCTCTCTCTCTCTTAATAAGACACTAAGAACCTCTTTTAATAAGAAAGTATAACATAAGAATTTCAAGTGATCAAAGATTAGTATCAAGTAAGCCGTATAATTTTGTCTAACTCGAATCTGAACAAAACCTTAACTTGCAGAAATTAGCAGAGGATTGCCATCGGGTGGTAAGTTTAAAGAAATAGGCTCGAAAGATCGAAAAAGCTGGTATTGCTTATATTAAGAATATCAATAAAATAGTAAAAATACTCAGCCAGGAATTAGGTAAGAAAATCAGCGGATTATAAAAATAGACAAACAAATTAAATAAAAAGAATGATGATGAACAAAATGTCCCACAAATATAACTGTAGACGTTGCAACGAAAGACACTGGGAGGTAAATTTCCCATTTAGAAATAAAAAAATGTTTCGTTTGCAACAAGAATGACACAAAAGTTCGTGTTGTAAAATAAAAAAATTCAATATCCGAATTAGACAAATAATTTCAAATATCAAATCAGACAGAGATTTGAGGAAATATGTGACAACTTAAATATTTAGAAAAAATATCAAATTTCAGCTCGATTCAGGATCAGACCTGGCAATAATTAACTATAAAACATGGAAATTTTGAAATATGCATATGATAATGAAGTCAACAAAACTCGCTCGTATGGTTACTGGCAGGAACATTAACTTCGAAGGCGAGGTTGTACTTCCGATGAAGCTAAGCGGGATCGTTAAAAAAAATAAAAGTTTTTTTTTTCTTAAAAATTAAGAAAACTTGTTAGTGCCGCATTACATTGAAACATTCGAATTGTGGGATAAACCTTTTGCATAAAAATAAAAAGTAATAAGCAAACAAGACAGGACATTAAATAATAATAATAATAAATAAAAAATCCGGAAATTTTCTTACCTGGTGTTGGAAGATGTAACGAGTTTGAAGCCAAATTTTAGATCAAACAAAATACTATGCCAATTTTTAAAAGGTACCTTAACTTTCCTTTCGCAGGAGTAGAAAAAATTAACGAAGAACTTGATAGATTGGAAAAAATCGAAATTATCTCGAAAGTAGAAACTGATTCATGGGCTGCCAGGATTGTGTGCAACAAAAAGCAATCTAACCAAATCTGCGCTGACTTTCGATTTTCGACTCTGTGATTAAGGATTACCAACCCGTTGCCGAGTCTAGAGTAGATGTTTAACAAGTTAAATAGCGGATATATATTTTTCGACTGATCGGACGCCTATCTCCAAATTCCCGTCGAAAAGGAAGGTTCGAAGTTACACTCATAGAGGGTTATTTAAATTCAACAGACTTCTGTTTGATATCAAAGTGGCGCCTGGCATTTTTAACAAGCTATGGACGTCATGTTGAATGATTTGGACTATTCGTTCGCCTACTTAGACGATAAAATCGTAAGGAGCCCAACAGTCGACGAACATCTAGAGCATCTTACTCAAGTATTCAAGAAAATTCATAACTTTGGGTTTCAAGTCAAAGAGTCAAAGTGTGAACTTGATTTGGAGCAAATTAAATATTAAGGATACATACTCACACAAAAATGGCAGACGACAGATCCGGACAGGTCCATTGCAATTAGAGAAATGCCAGCGCCCACTAACATGGCGACACTAGAAAGTTTTCTCGGGCTCGCTAATTACTATCAAGCGTTAATTAAAGGAATGCACAATCTACGAGCTCCGTTGAACGAACTATTGAAACAAGAAAAGGCATGGGAATGGACAGTAGAGTGTCAGAAAGCCTTTGAGGAAATCAAGAAAATGCTTACATCCAACCTCTTTTTAACCCGTTAGAATCCAAAACTGGATATTTTAGTGGCAAGTGACGCAAGTTCATACGGTGTAAGAACGTGTATTCAACACATAATGTCAGATGGTTCAAGGAAACCAATTGCAAACACGAATAGAACACTACTTCCAGTAGGAAGAAGTTATGCACGTGTCGAAATATATGCTCTGAGTATCATTATCGCCATAACGAAATTTCATAGATACATCTACGACAGGCACCTTATGCTAGAAACGGATCATAAACCTCTGATCACAATCTTTGGGTCGAAGAAAGGTTTATCCGTTTACACGATAAATCGATTGTTGAGATGCGTACTATTTTTCTCAATTATAACTCTCACATAAAGGATCTATCATCTAATACGGACAGTTTACCAAGATTCGTATTGGCTCAAGAATAAAAATTCAAGGAATCAATTATTGCAACTATCAGAGCAGATTATGAGGTAAAAAGCATGATAAACAACATTGTAAGACAACTGCCAGTTACACTGAATGAAATCAAAGAGGAAGCTGGAAATGCTGATTTCATTTTAGACATAAAAAACACAATTGTAACAAATGATCCAAAAGTGCAGGAGATCTATTCAATATATGACGATTTTTATTTAATATTGAGAGAGTAGTAGTTCCGAAAATGTTGCAGAAAAGAATACTGCGGGACTTTCACATGGTCACACAGGTATGAATAGAACAAAAAAGGTTAATGCGGAGCTTTGTATATTGAAAAGGCATGGATGTTGATATCGCAAATATGATTCATCGATGTAAAGGGTGTGCGTAAGCAGCAAAGGCACTTCCCATAGGACACAAACATTGGTCCAAGACGGATCATCCATGGACAAGATTACACATCGATTACGCTGGTCCAGTAGAAGGATATTACTACTTAATAGTGGTAGATTGTTTTACAAAATGGCTAGAAGTGATACGCTGCAAAAAGTCAACGACCAATATCACAACAATATTTTTTACATAAACTATTTGCTCGGTTCCGTGTTCCATGGTGAATTGTGAGTAACAATGGGGCACAATTAACTTCGGAAGAGTTTAAGGATTTCTGTGAGTTACTCCAAATTACCCAAACTACAACGCCACCGTATCATCCGGGTCCAACGGCCCGCCGAAAGATTTGTCGATACCTTAATGCACCCTCTGAAAAAGCCTCGGGAGTTCCAACGGACAAGGCGCTTCAGCAATTCCTACAAGTGTACAGGATTACGCCAAACCAGAGAAAACCATCAAACCTGTCACCAGCTGAACTAATGTCCGCCAGAAAAGTGTTTGACAAAGTTTTGCCGAAACAGAATATAGTAAAGAATACTAGACACACATCTGGAAAAAGTTTTATCTCCGGAGAGAAAGTATTTTTCAAGTGCTATAAAAGCAACGTTGCGTTCTAGGAGCGAGGCATAGTGGAAAAGAGAATTGATGACCTGATTTACAGGATAAAAAGGCCCGAAAATACTAATAAAATGCACCAGAACCAACGGAATAAATGTTACGCACAGGACAATGAAAAGAGTATACCGGACGAGGAGAAAGATCCTATAGAATTAATTTATGAAACTTTTCAAGTGAAACTTCCGTAAAATAACCTGAACCGAAAAGATCCGGTAGTAAACGAAAGTTCACGGACCTGTTGGACATGAATCTAAAGCGTAAGTGATATTAAAAATTTACACTGGACATATTCATATGAAGTATGCAAATGAGAACTACGACGGAAATACGCCATTATCATTATTCTATATATGAAGTCATTTCAAATGCAAAAGAGACTTCAAGGATTAGGAGGGGGTATTGTGGAAAGATCTACCAAATTAGCATACGGGGCGTGTCAACTATATAAATATGATTGGTACCATAAAGACGGGGAGACGCAACGAGAGACTCAGCGAGAGACCCAGAGAGACACGATATCGAGAGTCGACGACCACACAGCCGACACCTTCTTCAGGAACGGTCTCCTCATATATATACCAATGGACGCTATGTAAATATTTGTATATAATTTCTTGCTTTAACTCTGTCTGTTTTACTTTACTTCTGTGTTGTAGTTATTATTCCATGTGTTCTGTCGACCTTTAACACACACACACACACACACACACACACACACACACACACACACACACACATATATATATATATATATATATATATATATATACTGGTAGTCAAATTGAATATTGAAATGCTCATATCTTTGGTTCTATAAGACTAAACTATATGAACATTTGTCAACTTTTTTTCGATTATAATACTGTTCTATAGTAAAAACTTTTGAGAATTCGTAAAAAAAGTACATATATTTTCAAACCAATAAAATATGTTCGAATTCTCGTACATTTATATATATATATATATATATATATATATATATATATATATATATATAGTGCCCTGGCAGGCAGCTTCAGTTCTTCTACTTCGGTTGCCTCCTCTCTGGCCTTACAAAACCTATATATATATATATATATATATATATATATGTGTGCGTGTGTGTGTGTGTGTGTGTGTGTGTGTGTATGTATGTAACGGGTAGATAGGTATAGTTTATTCTGTTATTGTTATGAGCATCTATTGTTTGTATTGAATGTAACTCAAATTCATTCAAAATAAGAATTGTAAAAATCACACTCATATTGATAGGGCTATTAACATGTACATTAATTTTATCGTTTTCTTTTTATGTGGCTTATATCTAATAATCGTGTATTGTACTAAAACTGTTCATTACGACAAACGTTTTCTATTAGACACATCTATAGATGGGGTTTCCTAGCAATATAATGAGTTTCTGAAAACAGAATTTTTTAAGGCGGCAATTTATCCGAAACTTTGAATGGCTATACAATAAAAATACAAAGGTAATTGAGCTGAAATTTGAGGGAAATGCTTTCCTCATATATAACAATACGCAGGAGAAATCATGACAACGTGACAAAAGGAAATCTTCAAATTATCATGACGTACCACTGCTAAGTATGACTGAAATCGCAAACATGCATGTTTGCTACATTCATGAATAAGAGTTTCAGGGCTTGGAACAAGGGAAAATCTGCTCACATTGATTGTAAAGAAACATCCCGTGCTTCTTATAGCGATTAATATACTTCAATTTATATCCCTTTACTTGCATCTCAAACACTTATATAATCCATGTATTTTTAAAATTCAATGTTATATATTTTAAAGCGTAGAAAACACAGAATACAATGTTATGGGCGAACCATAAAAAAAAACAGAAAATTCTTTCAATTGGGGATTACTCCTAAATACTTTCCCTAATTTATTAATTAAATAACTAATTTACATTTTAGCTATGATACATACAGGATAAATGGTGAATGTATAGCAAAATAATAAAACACTTGTTAAAAAGAAATTATTATTAAATACAGTGCAATGATGCTTCTTGATAGTGTAGGCTGATAGACTCAGAGAATGACATAACCGATTATTTAGTACTGTTTGGTAATCAGTCCTTCTAAATCAATAGAGATTACTTTAAAAAATTGTAACTATTTCGCAGGTGGATACATTTTGTTTCGTCTTTTGCGTAAAGCGAGAACATCGGATAACACTGAATCCAACGTTAATACATTTTTTTTCTGTTTATATAGTTTTCAATTAATGTTCAATTAATTAATATCTGTTCCTTACCGACATTCGGTACATTTAATTAGAAACAAAGAAAGAATAAACTTTTTTTACCTTCTTAGACGTCATTCCAGGAGTTCACATCCATTATTATTAATAATAATAATAATCGACGCTTTCACTCGTTGTACTTTTAGTATATAATTAATTATTCACAAGAAGAGAAATATAAAAATGATAAAGTACAAAATATAAAGAATACAAAGAATACAAAGGTCGCTTATAATTTCCTTTTCTGGTAGTTTGATAGTATTCAAACGGAGCTCTATTTTCTATATTTACAACCAATTCCTTGCTTATCAGACGGGTGCTTCCGTAGGGTGGTGTGGGGCGGTTGACAATCTTGCTTCGAGTTCAACAGACTCCGAAACGTCAGCTCCAAACTGATTTTCTCTCCTCTTAATTCTTTTAATATGGAGGGTCGGTTTGCCGCTAAGCGACATGGGTTTTCTATCCAACCAACCCCCGCTCGCAGCTTCACACTCTGGTTCGCCATGAAAGATAATCAGCCACCTCCCCCATAAATCCCAATCAGGTAACTTTCCACAGAAAAAAGGTTCTCATCGACAATTTTCTCATGCACCTGGTGCCTTCAGTTAACCCGAGGTCAACCCCTTAGCTGAAACCATCGGCTAGATATCCTCAAATAATAATTGTTATAGCAATATTCCTTCATATATTCGACTTTGTTTTTCCGTTACAAAGAAAATGTAATCGGCTGCAACGCAATTTCTCTTCCTTGCTGGAAGACATCTGCTGGAACTGCCAGAAAATAAAAAGGCTCTACTTCATCTCTCTCTGGTCCCCTTTTGAGGCAATATTCAATAATGGCTTTAATTCAGATCTCCTTAAGCCCCACTCTTTCCATCGATGGCTTATTTGGATTAACAAAACGACACCCCACATCTTATCAACGATTAACATTTATTTGTCCACTAGCGTCATGTGAACATTTTACAAACTAATTGTTTTATTTTTATTAAATCTTTAGCTTTACTTTTTATCCTCTGTATTCTTTTTTATTTTTACTTTATTTTATTTATATATTTTTCATCATCATCATCATCATCATCATCATCATCATCATCATCAATATCTATATATTAATAGGAACGCGTGTGTTATTTATTGTGTGTGTTACGCTTATATCCGAGTGACTTTCGTTTAATTGTTATGGACTTCTATTGCCAATTCTTGTATACTATGCAATAAAATGATTGCATAACCTCCTCTCTAGACAAAATCTCGGTAGGTTTGCAATGCCAAATGCCATCTTATGTAACGTTAGAACATTGTTTCAGACACATTTATTCGTTATTATAGAATCCTATATTACAGCCTAGGAGAAATATCACCACGATCGAGGAAGTATTTCGTATTTTCTCTCTAATATTTATGTCCTCCCACCACACCCAGTCATCACCAGTACCCACATCATACTAACCTTTCACCATTTGTAATTAGATCTAAAACTAATATACATACCATCACCTTAAAATTTGGTGCAGGATAATCGGACAACCATTTTAATCGTTCTTATCCGGAAAAAAGTTTTCAAAATTGAAAATTGTTATTGTGGGGTATCATTGTACTTTTATCTGTTTGTCAACTCTTTCAGAAAGCTTGCAAACACATTCTGAAGACTGTTGCAGGCTGGTCTGATGGTAACATATTTGACTCACTGTCTCTCGGTTTAGGTATCAACCTCAGCTCGAGTATTTTATTTGTTTTACTAAAGTAGTTAATTGTTTAGAAAAAAACATAGTACTCTTATGTCATGCCTCAGTTTCTTTTCGTGCATCTAATTATTTCATAAATATATCCAGTTTTATTTGCTTTCACGAAGATATGATTTTTTGCTTTTGACGATGTTCGGTAATTGTGGAAAATTATGTTTCTTGTTGAACTCTAAGTATGCGATTATATTTAAAAAGCCATATTCAAACTTAATCAAGAGATCTATGTTGGTTCATGGAATCCTTTTATATCAAAGTTGTCATGCTTTTTTAATTGACAAATGTGCTCACCTACCTTCAGAATATTATTGTGTTCGATTTTCTAATAGTTATAATGTATTCGTCTTTCGTAGGGAATGAGAAGTTTTTCGATATTCTTCCTAGGATAACTTATTGTTTTAGGTGGAGATATAAGTTATAATGGAAGTGTTCAACTACTTTAGTAGTCATATCTTCGCGAAAGCAAATAAAACCGGACACATTTATAAAATAACTAGAAGATGTAGGGGAGGAAACTGAAACATGTGCATGCGAGTACTATGTCCTATTTCATGTATATACCCCAAAATAATGTATGCTAAATACATAAGTATTAGTAGTAGTAGGAGTAGTAGTTGTAGTAGTAGTAGAAAAATATATTTATGACAATCAAGCGTCACGGAAGCGTCCGTGTTTCATCCTCGTGGGGTGTCTTCAGGCTAAGTACACGTATTCTTGCTATTCAAATGTAATATATATATATATATATATATATATATATATATATATATATCAACGACGTGTTTAGTTTAGTTATCTAGCAAAACGTTCCTCATTATTTTACTATTACGGGTTAAACTTTTCATTACCCTGATAATCTTAAACAAACGCCCGGCGGCTTTTATCTGACACTTATTTTTGGCTTTTTCCATTTTGTAAGTGACTAAAATGAATGCACCTCATTATTTTAGCAGAGGCTTGATTGCACTTCATTATTTTAATTTATTGCTTAATACGCTGTATGTTGATGCAATTTAGGCTTTTGTATTATCTTATTTATTTGCTTTTTATGCATATAGTTATCACGAACTGAAATTTAGTCAGAGAATATTTTGATCTGATGAAATAAGAGGATTCATATTAACAAAAGAAATGTAATTTAATTTTGATTAAAATTTAATGAAAATCCTGAGTATAACTATGACGCACGTAAAATCCTGTGTCTGTAAGTTTGATATGTATGTATATAGATATAACGAACTGAAGTTTCTTTTGTTTTTGTTTTTACAGTTGCTAACTATTTCACTTCTTCACTTTAGTAAGTTTTGGGAGTCTTCAAAATTTTAAATTACAAGATCTTTGAACATAATTTACAGACTGTTAACTGAATGCCATAGGCATTCATTATAGAAAAAGTAAATTTAATAACAATCGTTGACACCCCAGCACGCTAATTACACGGGAATATTTCTATCCAGGTGTTCAGAACTTGATTTTGCATTAAGCAAACAACATGCAAAATAAAATTAACCTTATGCTAAATTTATTGCTGCAATCCAATAAAAATTACAACAACAACAACAAAAATAATCTATATTCTATTCTTCTTTTGCCGAAGAACTGAAGCTGTGTTTAATCTGGTTTATTAAAATATTTATTTCGTTTCTGTAGATTTTTGTTTTTTAAATGCAAGATATTGTTTATTTAGTTCTGAAAACATTTTTTCTTCATCAATATATTTCGGTTTTCGTATGAAATCTTGCGGAAGCAGATAAACTGTGTTTTCCGAGAAAAAAATCATTCAAAACGAGCTTATTCACGGTTCTATAAATTAAGTAATCGAGCAATGCATTATTTGTTGTGCAATTCCTTGAATGTTCACCTGGTAGATCTCATTAATAAACACGAAAAGTGTCATTCAAAATCACGCCAGAATGATCTTTTGTAGTTTTAAATATTAATTGCTTTAAAGAGCTTTTAAAAATAAAGAATATTAAAGCGCACATATTGTTGCTTGGTTTTTCGGACATCGATAACTTTAATCGTAATTTGACACCGAGCCCTTTCTACGGGTATGAGTTTATAGCAGATGTCGAAATCAATATGATCTAGTCAGAGAACAGCTTGATCTAGTTAAATAAGAGGATCCATATTTACTTAAGATATGTAATTCAATTTTGATTACAATTTTAGAATTTTGAGTATAAAACAAGTTAATGGCTGGTGTAATTCTCTATCAGATAGTATTTCATAATATTAAATATATATATATATATATATATATATATATATATATATATATATAACTTAATTAGGTAAATATTAATAAGTAGAAATATGATGTACGTAAGATTCTATTTCTCTAGGTTTAATGTTGTAAAGTAGTTCGCAGATACGCAAAGCAATAGGTAATTTTATGAATAAATTATTTTAAAAAGTGGACAATAAAGTACGGAAAGGATTTTTTATTAGAACAGGTCTGAATCGCTTCCACAAATGTTTAGGTTTGAATATGTCTCTCGTTACAGGTAACTGGCTGACCTAAACATGCTCTTAAATGCGTAACAACATAATGCTGCTTATGCAAAATAAATACAAAGTATACTCTGTCCTACTTCAGTGATGCACACGTTTTTATTAACATCGTAAAACTTTATTGGTTGCTTTAAGTTTGAGATGTTCAAAACTAGGGACTAATATATACAACGAGGTTGATAAATAGTGCTCGATAACAAGAGCAAAATATTTTTTATTTATTCACCGGTAAACAGTTACATTTGGTCGCTGCAAACAGCCGTCTGTTTCAGTCAATGAGACTTAGGCGACCCTGAAACATCCGACGCCATAGAAAAAAAGAGAAGACTGAGCTCTTCAAAAAATAAACTATAAAAGTTGCGAGTTATCTAAAAAGAAGGATAAAGAAGATAATTCTTTTTTCTATATATTTTTCTTTTTCTCTCTATCTCTATTTCTTTTTTCTTTTATTAAACTCTCCCCTCCCTAACCTATAATTTTTTTGACACGGGACTTGTGTCAACAAACACATTTGCAAATCTCTTTGCTCGACAATTAGCTTATATACATACTAGTTTAACTCCCCGAACCACTAACACAATCCACTGTTCTGGAAAATACAACCCACTTTAATCAATTAAAATCTATACATCCAGCTGTGGTAATTTCTGAACAATTTTCCAAAAGGTTGGCATGCGATTCCTCCATTTTTATTTTGTGAGAGATCGCGCAAGTTTCATAGATTTTATTTTTTTATTTATTTATTTATTTGAAGAGCTCAATCTTTTCTTTTGGCGTCGAATAGTTCAGAGTCGCCTGACGAAGTCTCATTGACTAAAACAGATGGCTGTTTGTAGCGACCAAATGTGACTGTTTATCGTCTAATAAATAATATATATATGTGTGTGTATGTGTGTGTGTGTGTGTGTATGTATGTATGTATATATATATATATATATATATATATATATATATATATATATATATATATATTGTTACGATGTATCCCAGTCCTACTGGGGACGGTAGAGATGGGTGACGTAACGAAATATATTTAAAAAAAAGTTTCCCAGGTTTCTTGATAATGCGTTGTTATGGGAATGGGACAACCGTCTCGAAGACAACAATAAAATGAAATGTACTGGACAGCGAAATCACATAAGAAGTAACGAGGACAAGTATCGTCGAAAAATTAACAAACTTTTATTGATATAAAAATTTAAAAAAATCAAGAAAAGAAAATTAAATATGTCTAACTAAATGAAATGATTTAATGATTCAAATTCTATCGAGATTAAAATATATCAACAGTCAATGTTCGCATAAAACAAGAAATCGTCTGCTCAATTAGATACAGGTTCTAGGGTAAGAGAGGGATGTTGGAGAAATGAAAGTCTTGGTTGAAAAACTCACTGAATATCTTTTGAAATGTGACCTTTCTTTCTTTTCTTTTTTATATATATTTCTTTCCTGTAAATTGTTTACATTGATTACGCGCGCGCAGGTTAGTTTTTATATTTCTGCTCTTCGGATTGTTTACGATTCATTACGCGCGTGTGTATTAATTGCTCCAAGTATTTGTCTCTGAAGCTCATCGAAGCCCTTGATTTATAGTAAATGTTTCGCTGCCCCATTGATCCTTCTTTCGCTGGGTTCATTCTTTTCTTCAGTCAATATTCTAAATTTGACAGCTGAGCAAAACAGATTTTTACCGTCGCCACCAACATCTGCTTGTGTCGTTGATATTTACCTCCGCTACCACGCTGCCGTCGCCTTTCACTGGCTTCACCACTCCGACCTTCGCTTACTTACGTCTTGTCGCTTTGAAGCACGAAGCTCTACTGACTGTTGACAACTTTTTTCAATCACCTCTCCTCTCTATGTGGTCTATCTCTCTCTTTTTCTATACAGTTTATCTCTCTATATATATATATACGGTTTAGTTCTCTCTATCTTTTCTCTCATCTCTTTCTCGTCCATGAGCTTTCTTTTCTCTTTCCTTTTCCACCCTTCGTTCACAGTATCTCTGCCTCTCCCTTCTCCTCCTGCTCGCAGGCCTCCTCCTCCCCTTTTTCCTGTTTTGTTTACAAAATGTGAACGAGCCAACGAAAATGGATCTTTTTGGCGCCAAAAAATGATACAGTAAATAAAATAAACTGAAAATATATCTCCTCTCGGCTAAAAATCAATAAAATAATTTATTATACATTTTAATAAATGTATCATCTTATATATATATATATATATATATATATATATATATATATAAATATATATATATATATATATATATAACATTCAAAAACCATCACTATATATTAGGTTCAATATAATATGATAATAAATACGAAATCTGCATTAATCAAAATATCATATTTAAGCGTATTTGTTACCGGGCAACTTGCTAGCATATATATATATATATATATATATATATATATATATATATATATATATATATATATATATATATATATATATATATATATATATATATACCTCCGCGACGCCGCTACCACCGCTATATATATATATATATATATATATATATATATATATATATATATATATATATATATATATATATATGAGAAAGAGAAGAGAGACTAGTTACAGAAATTGGTTCTATCTAAAATACGTATATTCGCTTGTTTCTGTCGCATGGACTGTTGAAAATGTTGACTTTTCTTACTCCGCACAAGACATAACATTAAAAATACACGTGCACGATCCCAGTCTGGTTTTACGCTCTCTTTCGTTCTCTATTTTCTACTCTCTCTCTCTCTCTCTCTCCCTCTCTCTCTCTCTCCCGTCTGTCGTTATTTATATATGTACAAACGTATATATTTTTTCTTGAGTTTAAAATTCTGGACAAAATAAAGACAAAAATGTGTTTGCATTTCATTTTTAATTATTCAAAAATGTTTCGTATCTAAAAAAAATGCATATTTTCATAAAATAAAGTAAATTATAATTCTATTCACATATTTTCATTTACCGTTAGGCGACATGTTTACTTTTAAAATGTGACAAAACCATTTTTACTCGATAAGCATATAAACTATATAAATACACGAAACGTGATCCGTTGAGTCAGAAACACAAACATTTTTATTTTGTATTGATTATATTATACAATTTCATTAACTGTTTCTCATGTGAGTAATACTATGTCTTGTTTTTCTTGTTCTTGTTTTATTATTATTATTATTATTATTATTATTATTATTATTATTATTATTATTATTATTATTGGCTCACAAGGAGCTTTCGCATAGGTCATAAGGGGTCTCTCCTTGAGAACAACCCGTGGTGTTCCCTAAAAGCTGAGTGAGAACGATTCTCCCAGATTTCCAGTACTCTCTATCTTTTTCGATAATATTTGTAAATGAATTTGCATTATCACAACAGCCGCTTACCGTTGATTTCTCGCTAGCAGTGGTCATTGGTCTCCACTGGAGTTTAAGTGGCAATAAGCCTCCCCAGGGTACCATTTCTCTTGGCATTTATTCAGCGCTCTCTTCCTTGTTTCTCCATTCTCCTTGAGCCTTCTCGGTTATTTGGAATCATTCTTTAGTGGACAATGATTGGTAATGGGAGAAAGGGATGGATACATTATAGATATGCAGCTTCATTGTTCTTGGTTCCATGTAACGTTTCGTATTTTTTCTCTGCAGCAGCTTGTCTGGCCCACGCATGTGGCTCGTGTATTAGTCTCCACATTCAAGGGGTTTCCTTAATATTTCAGTTGTTTTTATTATTCTTGTTGATTCTATCTTTCCAATCATTACTCTGATTTTAATTTCTCCGATTCTTTTTTTAAATTTTTTCGTAATTGTTCCTAGTGCCCCTACTATTATTGGTATAATCTTGATTTTTTTCATCATCCATATCCCTTTGAGCTCTCTGGCTAGGTCTGTGTATTTGCTCCGTTTCTTTTTTTTTTGTATATCTATCTACTGGCCGTTTGGGACAACAAAGTCTACGATATAGCAGGACTTTTCTTTCTTCTTATTTATTACGACATCCGGTCTTCTTGATTGGATGGGTTTATCAGTTTGTATGTCCATGTTCCATAAGATTTTGTGATTCTCGTTTTCAATTACTGTTGCTGGTTTATGCTTGTACCATTTGTCTGTGCGTTCGAGATGCAGTTGTTTGCACAATTTCCAGTGTACTGCCCTGTCCCACTTGGTTGTGGCTGTTCTTGTATTCCGTTTGAGCTAGTTTTCTATATTTACTTACTATATGGTTTATCGTTTCGTCTCTTTGTCTACAGAGTCAGCATTTACTGTTTGCTTGTATTTTGTTGATCTATGTTTTGATGATGTTGGTTCTTATTGAGTTATCTTGTGTTGCAATGATTAGGAATTCAGTTTCTCGACTTAACTCTATTTTTCCTATCCATGGCATAGTGTTTCGTTATTCTCATCTTTTGTCATCCTAAAGAATCTTCCGTGTAGTTGTTTCTTTTCCCAATTTTCTTTTTCTTGTCTTTTTTATCTGCTTTCCGTTTTATTGATTTTTTCAGTCTCTCTCGCTGTCATGATTATTCTTTCAGTGTTTAGCATTATGTATTTTTCTAGTTCTTTTTTTGGTGTAATTCACACAGTTTCCTATACTAACAAGTCCCCCTCGCCATTTTTCCTTTTCACTTAGAGTCTGTCAACATCGTATTTCAAGTATAGTGCGTTGTGCATGGTCATGAGTTTCCTGGTTTTCTGATCGAGCTAAGCCCTTTTTTAGTACACCCTATAAAAGGTACAGAGTATCTTAAAAGTGATACTGCCTATGTGTTTATACATTTTATTAGGTTTCTGCTATATAATTTAGTTTCCAGAAGTTTTTTTTTTCTGTTGACTCATTCCTTTTCAATTCTCTCTTTCATTTCTGTTGCTTTGATGGTGATTGCTTCCACAACTCACATGCGTCTTGTTCCCATAGTGCCCTCATCTCTATTTGATTGTGTAGTTTCATCCTTTCTGTCGTCTCCAACTTTCCCATTCTTATAACTAGCATTTTCCATATTATTACTATTGCATAGTATTCTCAACCTTTGGAATGTTTAGTTGGATTATTTTTCTTTGACTTTAGACATTCAAGCTGTATTAACACTATCGCCGTTTCCAATAGGCAAGCTTTTAGCAAATTTAGAAGCGAAATTGTCCTCTCAATTTGATTAAGCCATTTATCGTAGTTTTTGTTACAGTCCCAAGCTTTTCAATTACAATGGGAATCACCTTTGCTTTTCTTACTTTTCGACATTGTATCATTATTATTATTATTATTTTATGTCAGTCTCAAACTTCTGATGCTTTTTTTTCCAGCTTTGGTTTAGACATTCAAGTTATATCATTACACTTTCCCTGTTCCCAACAGACACACTTTTGGTAAAACTGGAAGAGAACTTGTCTTATCAATCTGATTAAGCCATTTATAGTGACTTTTCTTAGGGCTCTAAGAATTTCAATTGCAATGGGAATCACCCTGACTTATTATTATTATTATTATTATTATTATTATTAGTAGTAGTAGTAGTAGTAGTAGTAGTAGTAGAAGTTTGCATCAGTAATATTAGTTATTGTGATTATTTTTATTTTCCATCCAAGTTACGTGTTCTAAATGCACAAAAAGATTAAGAAATATAAGAGAGCAGATTAATTTACATGAAGTGAGAATGTTATGTCGTGATCCTGTGTCTATGATCACAGCGTAGTATCTGTTATGTCGTGGTCCTGTGTCTATGATCACAGCGTAGTATCTGTTATGTCGTGATCCTGTGTCTATGATCACAGCGTAGTATCTGTTATGCCGTGGTCCTGTGTCTATGATCACAGCGTAGTATCTGTTATGTCGTGATCCTGTGTCTATGATCACAGCGTAGTATCTGTTATGTCGTGGTCCTGTGTCTATGATCACAGCGTAGTATCTGTTATGCCGTGGTCCTGTGTCTATGATCACAGCGTAGTATCTGTTATGTCGTGATCCTGTGTCTATGATCACAGCGAAGTATCTGTTATGTCGTGATCCTGTGTCTATGATCACAGCGTAGTATCTGTTATGCCGTGGTCCTGTGTCTATGATCACAGCGTACTATCTGTTATGTCGTGGTCCTGTGTCTATGATCACAGCGTAGTATCTGTTATGTCGTGGTCCTGTGTCTATGATCACAGCGTAGTTTCTGTTATGTCGTGGTCCTGTGTCTATGATCACAGCGTAGAATCTGTTATGTCGTGGTCCTGTGTCTATGATCACAGACTAGTATCTGTTATATCGTGGTCCTGTGTCTATGATCACAGCGTAGTATCTGTTATGTCGTGGTCCTGTGTCTATGATCACAGCGTAGTATCTGTTATGCCGTGGTCATGTGTCTATGATCACAGCGTAGTATCTGTTATGCCGTGGTCCTGTCTCTATGATCACAGCGTAGTATCTGTTATGTCGTGGTCCTGTGTCTCTGATCACAGCGTAGTATCTGTTATATCGTGGTCCTGTGTCTATGATCACAGCGTAGTATCTGTTATGTCGTGGTCCTGTGTCTATGATCACAGCGTAGTATCTGTTATGCCGTAGTCATGTGTCTATGATCACAGCGTAGTATCTGTTATGCCGTGGTCCTGTGTCTATGATCACAGCATAGTATCTGTTATGTCGTGGTCCTGTGTCTCTGATCACAGCGTAGTATCTGTTATGTCGTGGTCCTGTGTCTATGATCACAGTGTAGTATCTGTTATGCCGTGGTCCTGTGTCTATGATCACAGCGTAATATCTGTTATGTCGTGGCCCTGTGTCTATGATCACAGCGTAGTATCTGTTATGCCGTGGTCCTGTGTCTATGATCACAGCGTAGTATCTGTTATGTCGTGGTCCTGTGTCTATGATCACAGCGTAGTATCTGTTATCTCGTGGTCCTGTGTTTATGATCAAAGTGTAGTATCTGTTATGTCGTGGTCCTGTGTCTATGATCACAGCGTAGTATCTGTTATGTCGTGGTCCTGTGTCTATGATCACAGCGTAGTATCTGTTATGTCGTGGTCCTGTGTCTATGATCACAGCGTAGTATCTGTTATGCCGTGGTCCTGTGTCTATGATCACAGCGTAGTATCTGTTATGTCGTGATCCTGTGTCTATGATCACAGCGTAGTATCTGTTATGTCGTGGTCCTGTGTCTATGATCACAGCGTAGTATCTGTTATGCCGTGGTCCTGTGTCTATGATCACAGCGTAGTATCTGTTATGTCGTGATCCTGTGTTTATGATCAAAGTGTAGTATCTGTTATGTCGTGGTCCTGTGTCTATGATCACAGCGTAGTATCTGTTATGCCGTGGTCCTGTGTCTATGATCAGAGCATAGTATCTGTTATGCCGTGGTCATGTGTCTATGATCACAGCGTAGTATCTGTTATGTCGTAGTCCACTGTCTATGATCACAGCATAGTATCTGTTATGTCGTGCTCCTGTGTCTATGATCACAGCGTAGTATCTGTTATGTCGTGGTCCTGTGTCTATGATCACAGCGTAGTTTCTGTTATGTCGTGGTCCTGTGTCTATGATCACAGCGTAGTATCTGTTATGTCGTGGTCCTGTGTCTATGATCACAGCGTAGTATCTGTTATGCCGTGGTCCTGTGTCTATGATCAGAGCATAGTATCTGTTATGCCGTGGTCCTGTGTCTATGATCACAGCGTAGTATCTGTTATGTCGTAGTCAACTGTCTATGATCACAGCATAGTATCTGTTATGTCGTGCTCCTGTGTCTATGATCACAGCGTAGTATCTGTTATGTCGTGGTCCTGTGTCTATGATCACAGCGTAGTTTCTGTTATGTCGTGGTCCTGTGTCTATGATCACAGCGTAGTATCTGTTATGTCGTGGTCCTGTGTCTATGATCACAGCCTAGTATCTGTTATATCGTGGTCCTGTGTCTATGATCACAGCGTAGTATCTGTTATGTCGTGGTCCTGTGTCTATGATCACAGCGTAGTATCTGTTATGCCGTGGTCATGTGTCTATGATCACAGCGTAGTATCTGTTATGCCGTGGTCCTGTGTCTATGATCACAGCGTGGTATCTGTTATGTCGTGGTCCTGTGTCTCTGATCACAGCGTAGTATCTGTTATGTCGTGGTCCTGTGTCTATGATCACAGCGTAGTATCTGTTATGCCGTGGTCCTGTGTCTATGATCACAGCGTAATATCTGTTATGTCGTGGCCCTGTGTCTATGATCACAGCGTAGTATCTGTTATGCCGTGGTCCTGTGTCTATGATCACAGCGTAGTATCTTTTATGTCGTGGTCCTGTGTCTATGATCACAGCGTAGTATCTGTTATCTTGTGGTCCTGTGTTTACGATCAAAGTGTAGTATCTGTTATGTCGTGGTCCTGTGTCTATGATCACAGCGTAGTATCTGTTATGTCGTGGTCCTGTGTCTATGATCACAGCGTAGTATCTGTTATGTCGTGGTCCTGTGTCTATATACACAGCGTAGTATCTGTTATGTCGTGATCCTGTGTCTATGACCACAGCGTAGTATCTGTTATGTCGTGGTCCTGTGTCTATGATCACAGCGTAGTATCTGTTATGCCGTGGTCATGTGTCTATGATCACAGCGTAGTATCTGTTATGTCGTGGTCCTGTGTCTATGATCACAGCGTAGTATCTGTTATGTCGTGGTCCTGTGTCTATAATCACAGCGTAGTATCTGTTATGTCGTGATCCTGTGTCTATGACCACAGCGTAGTATCTGTTATGTCGTGGTCCTGTGTCTATGATCACAGCGTAGTATCTGTTATGTCGTGGTCCTGTGTCTATGATCACAGCGTAGTATCTGTTATGCCATGGTCATGTGTCTATGATCACAGCGTAGTATCTGTTATGCCGTGGTCCTGTGTCTATGATCACAGCATAGTATCTGTTATGTCGTGGTCCTGTGTCTCTGATCACAGCGTAGTATCTGTTATGTCGTGGTCCTGTGTCTATTATCACAGCGTAGTATCTGTTATGCCGTGGTCCTGTGTCTATGATCACAGCGTAATATCTGTTATGTCGTGGCCCTGTGTCTATGATCACAGCGTAGTATCTGTTATGCCGTGGTCCTGTGTCTATGATCACAGCGTAGTATCTTTTATGTCGTGGTCCTGTGTCTATGATCACAGCGTAGTATCTGTTATCTCGTGGTCCTGTGTTTATGATCAAAGTGTAGTATCTGTTATGTCGTGGTCCTGTGTCTATGATCACAGCGTAGTATCTGTTATGTCGTGGTCCTGTGTCTATGATCACAGCGCAGTATCTGTTATGCCGTGGTCCTGTGTCTATGATCACAGCGTAGTATCTGTTATGCCGTGGTCCTGTGTCTATGATCACAGCGTAGTATCTGTTATGTCGTGATCCTGTGTCTATGATCACAGCGTAGTATCTGTTATGTCGTGGTCCTGTGTCTATGATCACAGCGTAGTATCTGTTATGCCGTGGTCATGTGTCTATGATCACAGCGTAGTATCTGTTATGCCGTGGTCCTGTGTCTATGATCACAGCATAGTATCTGTAATTTCGTGGTCCTGTGTCTCTGATCACAGCGTAGTATCTGTTATGTCGTGGTCCTGTGTCTATGATCACAGCGTAGTATCTGTTATGCCGTGGTCCTGTGTCTATGATCACAGCGTAATATCTGTTATGTCGTGGCCCTGTGTCTATGATCACAGCGTAGTATCTGTTATGCCGTGGTCCTGTGTCTATGATCACAGCGTAGTATCTTTTATGTCGTGGTCCTGTGTCTATGATCACAGCGTAGTATCTGTTATCTCGTGGTCCTGTGTTTATGATCAAAGTGTAGTATCTGTTATGTCGTGGTCCTGTGTCTATGACCACAGCGTAGTATCTGTTATGTCGTGGTCCTGTGTCTATGATCACAGCGTAGTATCTGTTATGTCGTGGTCCTGTGTCTATAATCACAGCGTAGTATCTGTTATGCCGTGGTCCTGTGTCTATGATCACAGCGTAGTATCTGTTATGTCATTATCCTGTGTCTATGATAACAGCGTAGTATCTGTTATGTCGTGGTCCTGTGTCTATGATCACAGCGTAGTATCTCTTATGCCGTGGTCCTGTGTCTATGATCACAGCGTAGTATCTGTTATGTCGTGATCCTGTGTCTATGATCACAGCGTAGTATCTGTTATGTCCTGGTCCTGTGGCTATGATCACAGCGTAGTATCTGTTATGTTGTGGTACTGTGGCTATGATCACAGCGTAATATCTGTTGCGTCGGTGTCCTGTGTCTATGATAACAGCGTAGTATCTGTTATGTCATGGTCCTGTGTCTATGATCACAGTGTAATATCTGTTATGTCGTGGTCCTGTGTCTATGATCACAGCATAGTATCTGTTATGTCGTGGTCCTGTGTCTCTGATCACAGCGTAGTATCTGTTATGTCGTGGTCCTGTGTCTATTATCACAGCGTAGTTTCTGTTATGCCGTGGTCCTGTGTCTATGATCACAGCGTAATATCTGTTATGTCGTAGCCCTGTGTCTATGATCACAGCGTAGTATCTGTTATGCCGTGGTTCTGTGTCTATGATCACAGCGTAGTATCTTTTATGTCGTGGTCCTGTGTCTATGATCACAGCGTAGTATCTGTTATCTCGTGGTCCTGTGTTTATGATCAAAGTGTAGTATCTGTTATGCCGTGGTCCTCTGTCTATGATCACAGCGTAGTATCTGTTATGTCGTGATCCTGTCTCTATGATCACAGCGTAGTATCTGTTATGTCGTGGTCCTGTGTCTATGATCACAGCGTAGTATCTGTTATGCCGTGGTCATGTGTCTATGATCACAGCGTAGTATCTGTTATGCCGTGGTCCTGTGTCTATGATCACAGCATAGTATCTGTAATTTTGTGGTCCTGTGTCTCTGATCACAGCGTAGTATCTGTTATGTCGTGGTCCTGTGTCTATGATCACAGCGTAGTATCTGTTATGCCGTGGTCATGTGTCTATGATCACAGCGTAGTATCTGTTATGCCGTGGTCCTGTGTCTATGATCACAGCATAGTATCTGTAATTTCGTGGTCCTGTGTCTCTGATCACAGCGTAGTATCTGTTATGTCGTGGTCCTGTGTCTATGATCACAGCGTAGTATCTGTTATGCCGTGGTCCTGTGTCTATGATCACAGCGTAATATCTGTTATGTCGTGGCCCTGTGTCTATGATCACAGCGTAGTATCTGTTATGCCGTGGTCCTGTGTCTATGATCACAGCGTAGTATCTTTTATGTCGTGGTCCTGTGTCTATGATCACAGCGTAGTATCTGTTATCTCGTGGTCCTGTGTTTATGATCAAAGTGTAGTATCTGTTATGTCGTGGTCCTGTGTCTATGACCACAGCGTAGTATCTTTTATGTCGTGGTCCTGTGTCTATGATCACAGCGTAGTATCTGTTATGTCGTGGTCCTGTGTCTATAATCACAGCGTAGTATCTGTTATGCCGTGGTCCTGTGTCTATGATCACAGCGTAGTATCTGTTATGTCATGATCCTGTGTCTATGATAACAGCGTAGTATCTGTTATGTCGTGGTCCTGTGTCTATGATCACAGCGTAGTATCTGTTATGCCGTGGTCCTGTGTCTATGATCACAGCGTAGTATCTGTTATGTCGTGATCCTGTGTCTATGATCACAGCGTAGTATCTGTTATGTCCTGGTCCTGTGGCTATGATCACAGCGTAGTATCTGTTATGTTGTGGTACTGTGGCTATGATCACAGCGTAATATCTGTTGCGTCGGTGTCCTGTGTCTATGATAACAGCGTAGTATCTGTTATGTCATGGTCCTGTGTCTATGATCACAGTGTAATATCTGTTATGTCGTGGTCCTGTGTCTATGATCACAGCATAGTATCTGTTATGTCGTGGTCCTGTGTCTCTGATCACAGCGTAGTATCTGTTATGTCGTGGTCCTGTGTCTATTATCACAGCGTAGTTTCTGTTATGCCGTGGTCCTGTGTCTATGATCACAGCGTAATATCTGTTATGTCGTAGCCCTGTGTCTATGATCACAGCGTAGTATCTGTTATGCCGTGGTTCTGTGTCTATGATCACAGCGTAGTATCTTTTATGTCGTGGTCCTGTGTCTATGATCACAGCGTAGTATCTGTTATCTCGTGGTCCTGTGTTTATGATCAAAGTGTAGTATCTGTTATGCCGTGGTCCTGTGTCTATGATCACAGCGTAGTATCTGTTATATCGTGATCCTGTGTCTATGATCACAGCGTAGTATCTGTTATGTCGTGGTCCTGTGTCTATGATCACAGCGTAGTATCTGTTATGCCGTGGTCATGTGTCTATGATCACAGCGTAGTATCTGTTATGCCGTGGTCCTGTGTCTATGATCACAGCATAGTATCTGTAATTTTGTGGTCCTGTGTCTCTGATCACAGCGTAGTATCTGTTATGTCGTGGTCCTGTGTCTATGATCACAGCGTAGTATCTGTTATGCCGTGGTCCTGTGTCTATGATCACAGCGTAATATCTGTTATGTCGTGGCCCTGTGTCTATGATCACAGCGTAGTATCTGTTATGCCGTGGTCCTGTGTCTATGATCACAGCGTAGTATCTGTTATGTCGTGGTCCTGTGTCTATGATCACAGCGTAGTATCTGTTATCTCGTGGTCCTGTGTTTATGATCAAAGTGTAGTATCTGTTATGTCGTGGTCCTGTGTCTATGACCACAGCGTAGTATCTGTTATGTCGTGGTCCTGTGTCTATGATCACAGCGTAGTATCTGTTATGTCGTTGTCCTGTGTCTATAATCACAGCGTAGTATCTGTTATGCCGTGGTCCTGTGTCTATGATAACAGCGTAGTATCTGTTATGTCATGATCCTGTGTCTATGATAACAGCGTAGTATCTGTTATGTCGTGGTCCTGTGTCTATGATCACAGCGTAGTATCTGTTATGCCGTGGTCCTGTGTCTATGATCACAGCGTAGTATCTGTTATGTCGTGATCCTGTGTCTATGATCACAGCGTAGTATCTGTTATGTCCTGGTCCTGTGGCTATGATCACAGCGTAGTATCTGTTATGTTGTGGTACTGTGGCTATGATCACAGCGTAATATCTGTTGCGTCGGTGTCCTGTGTCTATGATAACAGCGTAGTATCTGTTATGTCATGGTCCTGTGTCTATGATCACAGTGTAATATCTGTTATGTCGTGGTCCTGTGTCTATGATCACAGCATAGTATCTGTTATGTCGTGGTCCTGTGTCTCTGATCACAGCGTAGTATCTGTTATGTCGTGGTCCTGTGTCTATTATCACAGCGTAGTTTCTGTTATGCCGTGGTCCTGTGTCTATGATCACAGCGTAATATCTGTTATGTCGTAGCCCTGTGTCTATGATCACAGCGTAGTATCTGTTATGCCGTGGTTCTGTGTCTATGATCACAGCGTAGTATCTTTTATGTCGTGGTCCTGTGTCTATGATCACAGCGTAGTATCTGTTATCTCGTGGTCCTGTGTTTATGATCAAAGTGTAGTATCTGTTATGCCGTGGTCCTGTGTCTATGATCACAGCGTAGTATCTGTTATGTCGTGATCCTGTGTCTATGATCACAGCGTAGTATCTGTTATGTCGTGGTCCTGTGTCTATGATCACAGCGTAGTATCTGTTATGCCGTGGTCATGTGTCTATGATCACAGCGTAGTATCTGTTATGCCGTGGTCCTGTGTCTATGATCACAGCATAGTATCTGTAATTTTGTGGTCCTGTGTCTCTGATCACAGCGTAGTATCTGTTATGTCGTGGTCCTGTGTCTATGATCACAGCGTAGTATCTGTTATGCCGTGGTCCTGTGTCTATGATCACAGCGTAATATCTGTTATGTCGTGGCCCTGTGTCTATGATCACAGCGTAGTATCTGTTATGCCGTGGTCCTGTGTCTATGATCACAGCGTAGTATCTGTTATGTCGTGGTCCTGTGTCTATGATCACAGCGTAGTATCTGTTATCTCGTGGTCCTGTGTTTATGATCAAAGTGTAGTATCTGTTATGTCGTGGTCCTGTGTCTATGACCACAGCGTAGTATCTGTTATGTCGTGGTCCTGTGTCTATGATCACAGCGTAGTATCTGTTATGTCGTGGTCCTGTGTCTATGATCACAGCGTAGTATCTGTTATGCCGTGGTCCTGTGTCTATGATCACAGCGTAGTATCTGTTATGTCATGATCCTGTGTCTATGATCACAGCGTAGTATCTGTTATGTCGTGGTCCTGTGTCTATGATAACAGCGTAGTATCTGTTATGTCGTGGTCCTGTGTCTATGATCACAGCGTAGTATCTGTTATGCCGTGGTCCTGTGTCTATGATCACAGCGTAGTATCTGTTATGTCCTGGTCCTGTGGCTATGATCACAGCGTAGTATCTGTTATGTTGTGGTACTGTGGCTATGATCACAGCGTAATATCTGTTGCGTCGGTGTCCTGTGTCTATGATAACAGCGTAGTATCTGTTATGTCATGGTCCTGTGTCTATGATCACAGTGTAATATCTGTTATGTCGTGGTCCTGTGGCTATGATCACAGCGTAGTATCTGTTATGTCGTGGTCCTCTGTCTATGATCACAGCGTAGTATCTGTTATGTTGTGGTCCTGTGTCTATGATCACAGCGTAGTATCTGTTATGTCTTGGTCTTGTGGCTATGATCACAGTGTAGTATCTGTTATGGCGTGGTCCTATGTCTATGATCACAGCGTAGTATCTGTTATGTCGTGATCCTGTGTCTATGATCACAGAGTAGTATCTGTAATGTCGTGGCCCTGTGTCTATGATCACAGCGTAGTATCTGTTATGTCGTGGTCCTGTGTCTATGATCACAGCGTAGTATCTGTTATGTCGTGGTCCTGTGTCTATGATCACAGCGTAGTATCTGTTATGTCGTGGTCCTGTGTCTATGATCACAGCGTAGTATCTGTTATGCCGTGGTCCTGTGTCTATGATCACAGCGTAGTATCTGTTATGTTGTGATCCTGTGTCTATGATCACAGCGTACTATCTGTTATGTCGTGGTCCTGTGTCTATGATCACAGCGTAGTATCTGTTATGCCGTGGTCCTGTGTCTATGATCACAGCGTAGTATCTGTTATGTCGTGATCCTGTGTCTATGATCACAGCGTAGTATCTGTTATGTCCTGGTCCTGTGGCTATGATCACAGCGTAGTATCTGTTATGTTGTGGTACTGTGGCTATGATCACAGCGTGGTATCTCTTATGTCGTGGTCCTGTGTATATGATCACAGCGTAGTATCTGTTATGTCCTGATCCTGTGTCTATGATCACAGCGTAGTATCTTTTATGTCATGGTCCTGTGTCTATGATCACAGCGTAGTATCTGTTATCTCGTGGTCCTGTGTTTATGATCAAAGTGTAGTATCTGTTATGTCGTGGTCCTGTGTCTATGATCACAGCGTAGTATCTGTTATGTCGTGGTCCTGTGTCTATGATCACAGCGTAGTATCTGTTATGCCGTGGTCCTGTGTCTATGATCACAGCGTAGTATCTGTTATGTCATGATCCTGTGTCTATGATCACAGCGTAGTATCTGTTATGCCGTGGTCCTGTGTCTATGATCACAGCGTAGTATCTGTTATGTCATGATCCTGTGTCTATGATCACAGCGTAGTATCTGTTATGTCGTGGTCCTGTGTCTATGATAACAGCGTAGTATCTGTTATGTCGTGGTCCTGTGTCTATGATCACAGCGTAGTATCTGTTATGCCGTGGTCCTGTGTCTATGATCACAGCGTAGTATCTGTTATGTCCTGGTCCTGTGGCTATGATCACAGCGTAGTATCTGTTATGTTGTGGTACTGTGGCTATGATCACAGCGTAATATCTGTTGCGTCGGTGTCCTGTGTCTATGATAACAGCGTAGTATCTGTTATGTCATGGTCCTGTGTCTATGATCACAGTGTAATATCTGTTATGTCGTGGTCCTGTGGCTATGATCACAGCGTAGTATCTGTTATGTCGTGGTCCTCTGTCTATGATCACAGCGTAGTATCTGTTATGTTGTGGTCCTGTGTCTATGATCACAGCGTAGTATCTGTTATGTCTTGGTCTTGTGGCTATGATCACAGTGTAGTATCTGTTATGGCGTGGTCCTATGTCTATGATCACAGCGTAGTATCTGTTATGTCGTGATCCTGTGTCTATGATCACAGAGTAGTATCTGTAATGTCGTGGCCCTGTGTCTATGATCACAGCGTAGTATCTGTTATGTCGTGGTCCTGTGTCTATGATCACAGCGTAGTATCTGTTATGTCGTGGTCCTGTGTCTATGATCACAGCGTAGTATCTGTTATGTCGTGGTCCTGTGTCTATGATCACAGCGTAGTATCTGTTATGCCGTGGTCCTGTGTCTATGATCACAGCGTAGTATCTGTTATGTTGTGATCCTGTGTCTATGATCACAGCGTACTATCTGTTATGTCGTGGTCCTGTGTCTATGATCACAGCGTAGTATCTGTTATGCCGTGGTCCTGTGTCTATGATCACAGCGTAGTATCTGTTATGTCGTGATCCTGTGTCTATGATCACAGCGTAGTATCTGTTATGTCCTGGTCCTGTGGCTATGATCACAGCGTAGTATCTGTTATGTTGTGGTACTGTGGCTATGATCACAGCGTGGTATCTCTTATGTCGTGGTCCTGTGTATATGATCACAGCGTAGTATCTGTTATGTCCTGATCCTGTGTCTATGATCACAGCGTAGTATCTTTTATGTCATGGTCCTGTGTCTATGATCACAGCGTAGTATCTGTTATCTCGTGGTCCTGTGTTTATGATCAAAGTGTAGTATCTGTTATGTCGTGGTCCTGTGTCTATGATCACAGCGTAGTATCTGTTATGTCGTGGTCCTGTGTCTATGATCACAGCGTAGTATCTGTTATGCCGTGGTCCTGTGTCTATTATCACAGCGTAGTATCTGTTATGTCATGATCCTGTGTCTATGATCACAGCGTAGTATCTGTTATGTCGTGGTCCTGTGTCTATGATAACAGCGTAGTATCTGTTATGTCGTGGTCCTGTGTCTATGATCACAGCGTAGTATCTGTTATGCCGTGGTCCTGTGTCTATGATCACAGCGTAGTATCTGTTATGTCCTGGTCCTGTGGCTATGATCACAGCGTAGTATCTGTTATGTTGTGGTACTGTGGCTATGATCACAGCGTAATATCTGTTGCGTCGGTGCCCTGTGTCTATGATAACAGCGTAGTATCTGTTATGTCATGGTCCTGTGTCTATGATCATAGTGTAATATCTGTTATGTCGTGGTCCTGTGGCTATGATCACAGCGTAGTATCTGTTATGTCGTGGTCCTCTGTCTATGATCACAGCGTAGTATCTGTTATGTTGTGGTCCTGTGTCTATGATCACAGCGTAGTATCTGTTATGTCTTGGTCTTGTGGCTATGATCACAGTGTAGTATCTGTTATGGCGTGGTCCTATGTCTATGATCACAGCGTAGTATCTGTTATGTCGTGATCCTGTGTCTATGATCACAGAGTAGTATCTGTAATGTCGTGGCCTTGTGTCTATGATCACAGCGTAGTATCTGTTATGCCGTGGTCCTGTGTCTATGATCACAGCGTAGTATCTTTTATGTCGTGGTCCTGTGTCTATGATCACAGCGTAGTATCTGTTATCCTGTGGTCCTGTGTTTATGATCAAAGTGTAGTATCTGTTATGTCGTGGTCCTGTGTCTATGATCACAGCGTAGTATCTGTTATGTCGTGGTCCTCTGTCTATGATCACAGCGTAGTATCTGTTATGTCGTGGTCCTGTGTCTATGATCACAGCGTAGTATCTGTTGTGTTGTGGTCCTGTGTCTATGATCACAGCGTAGTATCTGTTATGCCGTGGTACTGTGTCTATGATCACAGCGTAGTATCTGTTATGTTGTGATCCTGTGTCTATGATCACAGCGTACTATCTGTTATGTCGTGGTCCTGTGTCTATGATCACAGCGTAGTATCTGTTATGCCGTGGTCCTGTGTCTATGATCACAGCGTAGTATCTGTTATGTCGTGATCCTGTGTCTATGATCACAGCGTAGTATCTGTTATGTCCTGGTCCTGTGGCTATGATCACAGCGTAGTATCTGTTATGTTGTGGTACTGTGGCTATGATCACAGCGTGGTATCTCTTATGTCGTGGTCCTGTGTATATGATCACAGCGTAGTATCTGTTATGTCCTGATCCTGTGTCTATGATCACAGCGTAGTATCTTTTATGTCATGGTCCTGTGTCTATGATCACAGCGTAGTATCTGTTATCTCGTGGTCCTGTGTTTATGATCAAAGTGTAGTATCTGTTATGTCGTGGTCCTGTGTCTATGATCACAGCGTAGTATCTGTTATGCCGTGGTCATGTGTCTATGATCACAGCGTAGTATCTGTTATGCCGTGGTCCTGTGTCTATGATCACAGCATAGTATCTGTAATTTCGTGGTCCTGTGTCTCTGATCACAGCGTAGTATCTGTTATGTCGTGGTCCTGTGTCTATGATCACAGCGTAGTATCTGTTATGCCGTGGTCCTGTGTCTATGATCACAGCGTAATATCTGTTATGTCGTGGCCCTGTGTCTATGATCACAGCGTAGTATCTGTTATGCCGTGGTCCTGTGTCTATGATCACAGCGTAGTATCTTTTATGTCGTGGTCCTGTGTCTATGATCACAGCGTAGTATCTGTTATCTCGTGGTCCTGTGTTTATGATCAAAGTGTAGTATCTGTTATGTCGTGGTCCTGTGTCTATGACCACAGCGTAGTATCTGTTATGTCGTGGTCCTGTGTCTATGATCACAGCGTAGTATCTGTTATGTCGTGGTCCTGTGTCTATGATCACAGCGTAGTATCTGTTATGCCGTGGTCCTGTGTCTATGATCACAGCGTAGTATCTGTTATGTCATGATCCTGTGTCTATGATCACAGCGTAGTATCTGTTATGTCGTGGTCCTGTGTCTATGATAACAGCGTAGTATCTGTTATGTCGTGGTCCTGTGTCTATGATCACAGCGTAGTATCTGTTATGCCGTGGTCCTGTGTCTATGATCACAGCGTAGTATCTGTCATGTCCTGGTCCTGTGGCTATGATCACAGCGTAGTATCTGTTATGTTGTGGTACTGTGGCTATGATCACAGCGTAATATCTGTTGCGTCGGTGTCCTGTGTCTATGATAACAGCGTAGTATCTGTTATGTCATGGTCCTGTGTCTATGATCACAGTGTAATATCTGTTATGTCGTGGTCCTGTGGCTATGATCACAGCGTAGTATCTGTTATGTCGTGGTCCTCTGTCTATGATCACAGCGTAGTATCTGTTATGTTGTGGTCCTGTGTCTATGATCACAGCGTAGTATCTGTTATGTCTTGGTCCTGTGGCTATGATCACAGTGTAGTATCTGTTATGGCGTGGTCCTGTGTCTATGATCACAGCGTAGTATCTGTTATGTCGTGGTCCTGTGTCTATGATCACAGCGTAGTATCTGTTATGTCGTGGTCCTGTGTCTATGATCACAGCGTAGTATCTGTTATGCCGTGGTCCTGTGTCTATGATCACAGCGTAGTATCTGTTATGTTGTGATCCTGTGTCTATGATCACAGCGTACTATCTGTTATGTCGTGGTCCTGTGTCTATGATCACAGCGTAGTATCTGTTATGCCGTGGTCCTGTGTCTATGATCACAGCGTAGTATCTGTTATGTCGTGATCCTGTGTCTATGATCACAGCGTAGTATCTGTTATGTCCTGGTCCTGTGGCTATGATCACAGCGTAGTATCTGTTATGTTGTGGTACTGTGGCTATGATCACAGCGTGGTATCTCTTATGTCGTGGTCCTGTGTATATGATCACAGCGTAGTATCTGTTATGTCCTGATCCTGTGTCTATGATCACAGCGTAGTATCTTTTATGTCATGGTCCTGTGTCTATGATCACAGCGTAGTATCTGTTATCTCGTGGTCCTGTGTTTATGATCAAAGTGTAGTATCTGTTATGTCGTGGTCCTGTGTCTATGATCACAGCGTAGTATCTGTTATGCCGTGGTCATGTGTCTATGATCACAACGTAGTATCTGTTATGCCGTGGTCCTGTGTCTATGATCACAGCCTAGTATCTGTTATGTCGTGATCCTGTGTCTATGATCACAGCGTAGTATCTGTTATGTCCTGGTCCTGTTGCTATGATCACAGCGTAGTATCTGTTATGTTGTGGTACTGTGGCTATGATCACAGCGTAATATCTGTTACGTCGGTGTCCTGTGTCTATGATAACAGCGTAGTATCTGTTATGTCATGGTCCTGTGTCTATGATCACAGTGTAATATCTGTTATGTCGTGGTCCTGTGTCTATGATCACAGCGTAGTATCTGTTATGTCGTGGTCCTGTGGCTATGATCACAGCGTAGTATCTGTTATGTTGTGGTCCTCTGTCTATGATCACAGCGTAGTATCTGTAATGTTGTGGTCCTGTGTCTATGATCACAGCGTAGTATCTGTTATGTCGTGGTCCTGTTGCTATGATCACAGTGTAGTATCTGTTATGGCGTGTCCTCTGTCTATGATCACAGCGTAGTATCTGTTATGTCATGGTCCTATGTCTATGATCACAGCGTAGTATCTGTTATGTCGTGATCCTGTGTCTATGATCACAGAGTAGTATCTGTTATGTCGTGGTCCTGTTGCTATGATCACAGCGTGGTATCTGTTATGTCGTGGTCCTGTGTCTATGATCACAGCGTAGTATCTGTTATGTCCTGGTCCTGTGTCTATGATCACAGTGTAGTATCTGTTATGTCGTGGTCCTGTGTCTATGATCACAGCGTAGTATCTGTTATGCCGTGGTCCTGTGTCTATGATCAGAGCATAGTATCTGTTATGCCGTGGTCCTGTGTCTATGATCACAGCGTAGTATCTGTTATGTTGTAGTCCACTGTCTATGATCACAGCATAGTATCTGTTATGTCGTGCTCCTGTGTCTATGATCACAGCGTAGTATCTGTTATGTCGTGATCCTGTGTCTATGATCACAGCGTAGTATCTGTTATGTCGTGGTCCTCTGTCTATTATCACAGCGTAGTATCTGTTATGTCGTGGTCCTGTGTCTATGATCACAGCGTAGTATCTGTCTTGTCGTGGTCCTGTGTCTATGATCACAGCGTAGTATCTGTTATGTCGTGGTCCTGTGTCTATGATCACAGCGTAGTATCTGTTATGTCGTGGTCCTGTGTCTATGATCACAGCATAGTATCTGTTATGTCGTGGTCCTGTGTCTATGATCACAGCGTAATACCTGTTATGTTGTGGTCCTGTGTCTATGATAACAGCATAGTATCTGTTATGTCGTTGTCCTGTGTCTATGATCACAGCGTAGTATCTATTATGTCGTGGTCCTGTGTCTATGATCACAGCGTAATATCTGTTATGTCGTGGTCCTGTGTCTATGATCACAGCGTAGGATCTATTATATCGTGGTCCTGTGTCTATGATCACAGCGTAATATCTGTTATGTCGTGGTCCTGTGTCTATGATCACAGCGTAGTATCTGTTATGTCATAGTCCTGTGTCTATTATCACAGCGTAGTATCTGTTATGTCGTGGTCCTGTGTCTATGATCACAGCGTAGTATCTGTTATGCCGTAGTCCTGTGTCTATGATCACAGCGTAGTATCTATTATGTCGTGATCCTGTGTCTATGATCACAGCGTAGTATCTGTTATGTCGTGGTCCTGTGTCTATGATCACAGCGTAGTATCTGTTATGTTGTAGTCCTGTGTCTATGATCACAGCGTAGTATCTGTTATGTTGTGATCCTGTGTCAATGATCACAGCGTAGTATCTGTTATGTCCTGGTCCTGTGGCTATGATCACAGCGTAGTATCTGTTATGTCGTGTTCCTGTGGCTGTGATCACAGCGTAGTATCTGTTATGAAGTTGTCCTGTGTCTGTGATCACAGCGTAGTATCTGTTATGTCGTGGTCCTGTGGCTATGATCACAGCGTAGTATCTGTTATGTCGTGGTCCTGTGTCTATGATCACAGCGTAGTATCTGTTATGTCGTTGTGCTGTGTCTATGATCACAGCATAATATCTGTTATGTCATGGTCCTGTGTCTATGATCACAGCGTAGTATCTGTTATGTCGTGGTCCTGTGTCTATGATCACAGCATAGTATCTGTTATGACGTGGTCCTCTGGCTATGATCACAGCGTAGTATCTGTTATGTTGTGGTCCTGTGGCTGTGATCACAGCGTAGTGTCTATGTTATATTCTGTCAGCACGAATATTATGATTACTTGTTAAAAATATACAGAAAAATGTTTTTAAAAAAAGAATGCTTGTTAAAATATTTATGTAAATTATTTTACTGGGGAAGTTTGGCCCAAGAAAATGTTATGAATAGAAGAAAAGTATAAACAAGTTTGTGAATGATGTTTAGTAAACAAGAATGTGTCGTATGTGACAAAGACGATTGTCTACTCTGGCTGACGTCAGAAACACGTAAGCCAGAAGTAATCAGAAGTAAGGATTAGTCTGTGACGAGATATTAAAAAGAGGAGTTGTAAGTTACGTAGCCATTGCGAACAGGAGTTGTCTATGTAGTTCGATGAAAGCATCTACAGATCAACTAAGGAACATGTAATGTAGATTAAGAACTGCGTGGAATATTTGATATTTTGTGTGTTCTATTCGGAAAAGTGGCCTTCATTTCAGGCGCCTGCGTTAAAAGAAAGAGAGACAATGAATAAAGTATGTGTCAAATCGGCAAGGGTTTATTCATCATTGTTAAAGACTCTCTCATTGTCCCGTTCGTTATTGTCATGAATATGTGAAAACACCCACATACACATAAAAAGACTATTAAATATATACATTACAAATGGGCACGTACAAACACCCCATATATAAAGAAAAGTAACTGTCCAGTGTAAATCCAACCACTAGACGATATACGAGCATTGATTACAGAAACACGTGTATACACAAGACATCCTTATATATATATACATATACAAGACTTACAAAGACGAATATATATATAAACTCGGAGCAAAACATTTGTTGGATTGAGTGATACAAAAGGAGAGAAATAAGTACACATAAAAGAAAGAGAGAGAGAGAGATGGACTATTTAGCACATTTCAAACGGTTTATTTTCCGAAGTAAATCCAAGCCTTTAACGAAAATACTTTTTAAGTATTTTGTGTTATTTTCATTCATGAGTCGCATCTTCTGTATGGTATCGGATGCGAAGCAATGTGACTTATTTTTCGCCATTCCTTCACATTCACGGAAAGTTGGGTGATGAACACCGAACTGTTGGGAAATTTCCAATCAAAAACACTTTCTGTCCACCTTCTCTTTGGCTTTCCTCTGCCTATTTTATCTTTTAAAATACACTCAAAGTATAACTTTGACAAGCTTGTGGCTGTTCGTTTTACTTGGCCAGAAATTTTATGGGTTTTAACTTTGATTTTATCAAATAGAGTGGAGTAGAGAAGTAGTTTGATGAAGGGTTGATATTTTGTTTTTGATTTTTGTTTTTCTGATAAGGCAATGTCCCATTACAAGATTTTAAAACTCTTCCATGCGATTGGGTAGTTGCTTAATCCATGTTATACAATCAAGATCATAAAACCTACTGGAAGGACATTTCTAAACCTAAAGAACTTTTTACTTTAACAGTCACCAGCACCCTTTTTGATATTAGAATGGTGCTGCGTTGTTGGAAAGCCATCCAACCCAGTTCAATTTTATGTTTCAATGTCGTCGCGTGATCACTGGAGAAAATCAGTTTATGCCCTTAAAAATTAATTGTGTGACCTATTGTATGGGTTTACTGTGAATAGTCATGCTTAAGTTAAACTGTGATTTAGATGTAGATATACATTTTGGTTTGTTTAGATTTATTTCTAATCCAAGCTCCTTTGTATTTTTTGCTGATGCATTTACAAAAACTCTTATTTTATGTGTGCATTAATTAACAAGAGCGATGCCACTTCGTGTTATTGTATCACATGCTAAAAGTTCCTGTTAAAAACAAACATTAATGAATTCAAAAGAGGATAAAAATTACTCCCAGAACAGTAGCAGAAAATCGCCATGAAGCAAGCGAACAACAAATGATGTGTTTTAAAATAACCAGCTTACATTATAGGTTTGTATATACTGATGTTTATCAACTGTTTTCACTTGTGAATTAATCCTTTTCAATTCCAGTGAAGATCAATGGTCGCTGCCAACGAGAAATCAATGGAAAGCGGCTATTACGATAACGCAAACCAATTCTTATCGAACGAGGTAGAGAGTGTTGGTAAGCTGGGGAGACTTGTTGCCACTCAAACTCCAGAGAACGCCACAAGTTGTTTCAAAGAGCCAGCTTTGATGATTTCTTGTGTGACTGCTCCATGTGATGATAATACATATGAAAAGAGTAAAAGAACAACTAACGGAGAACGAAAATGTAATCTTAAATTATCTTATTCTCATGATAAGTTCGTACACAATAAAGTATCTGAATCGTTATGTCTGTTACCCAAGATGTATGTAATTAGCTGAGATGTTAGTTAGAAAAAGAAATAGATTGAATTTAATCTTATATTGTAATAAGGCTTTGTCAGACGATCATGAATCGGTGTAAATGAGAAACAGAACAGGAAGAAATCATTGCGAGGCAGGAAAGCGTGTGGACGAAGTAGGGATGAGTTTGCTGTAGGTGGAGGAATAGATCCTCGGGTCTAGATTATAGATCAACGTTAACATTTGTCCATTTTCAGAGAATTAAAACAGGGAAAGATGGAACGGCAGACTACAACTTGGATGTCTTCAAGTCCAACATAAACAAGTTCCTGATAAACCGGCCTCTTAAGTAAGACACTTATCAGATCTCCATTACTAACGATTACTACGATAGTGTCCTATTGATTATTGTACATGCAATCCCCGAGTGGCCTCCGGGCCTTGATATGTGGTGACTTCCATGGAAAAAATATAGAAAAAGGGGCGTGAGGAGAGAATGGATTTCAGTCAGTAAAGTCGAAAGATATAAAAGGAAGAGAATGTTAATAAGATAGATAAAAGAAAATGGGGAAGGGATATAAAGAGACAGTTTGAGACAGAAAAGGAGAAGGAGGAAATTTGTAAGACAGAAAGATGCACGTAAAGAGCGTAGATATGATAGTGGAGAGAAATTGGAGAATAAATGCAAACATAGAAACAAAAGTAGTGGAAGTTAATTTGTGCTATTTTAGTGGTATTAAAATTCTACGCTCACAGTTTCTTCCCTCGAACTGCTAGACTTTTGAATTCCTCTCCGGTTTCTTTTTTTCCGACTGAACTGACATTCAGAAGTTCAAGCGTAGTGTGAACAATATTTCACTAGTAAACTCTCTACATAGGGCCCTTGTAGCTTTGGTCCCAAATAATAGCCCCTTACGTCCAAATGACAGTGTGCCTTTTTAAGGATTAATTATAGTAAAAAAAGAGGAGATACGACAGAGACAAGTTCCAACAAGAGATGAATATAAAAACGTAAGATACATATAAGAGGATGGAGAGGAGTCGAAAGAAAACAGAGAGAGACAAGTGCGAGAATATAATATGTCATATTTCTTAAGTATTATATTATTTACAGATTTACCTTCATTTTAATGATAGTATTATAACAATAAATAAATTAGATAAAGAATTCATCCTAGCTTCTCTGGGCTTGTGCTTCTCAACTTTTTTCAATCATCATTGTGACAGGTCATTTAGATAGAATTCAATTAGTCTACATAGGTAAAACTAAGTCTTCACACCAATCATTTGCCACGCCATGAGTTCCGTAGAACTCACGTTTGAACTTACTTCCCCTGACGTATCCAGCGAGACGAAACATTCTTTCTTTCAGCAATAGTTATATAGAAAGTAAGGCATTTTGTTTTCTCTGGGTGATACGAGGGGCGTTCCAAAAGTAAAGACTTCTATAATTTTAACTCAAAAAGTTTAACAGATACGAAAATGGGAGTTGTACCATTAAAACGAGCAACATTTTGTTCTTCAGAATATATTTTTACATAGTCACTCTATGACCTGAGTTGTTTTCTTGGAGTCTTACACCATCGATATCTGCAAAAGAAAGAAAAAAACTTTCAAGTCATGAAAATTTAGTTATCACCATAATGCAATTAACATATCTCTCTGATCCATTCAGGCAGAATAAACATAAAATGCATTACTTTTAGAACGCTACTTGTATTTGATATTAATTTGTAATCTTTGTGTGTCTTTCATCAAGTAATGCTTAACTTTATTTGGTCCATGTCCAGGTTACCGTACAACGGAGCTAAACAGAAAAGATCATGTGTGTAAGAAATATCCTCGTAAAATTGACAGTGAAATGGAATTCTAGATGGTAAAAAAATCTATGAAGCATTTCCAGATGTTGTATTTGCAGATGTTCATGTTTCGTTGAGCTTACTGAATGATTCTCTATGAAAAAAATCCTGTAAAGTGGACTTAAAAGTCTACCGAGTCCGATATTAGCGCTGAATTTATAACACCGCATGATGACCGGTGTTGCATTATTTTTTTAACCGTCTCATCGGTCGTTCCCATTCTCTATATGCCTCCAACTTTATGATCACAACACCGATGTTTTGTTGTCACTTATTAGAAAATTCTATGTAGTTATGAGTTGGTTCTCGCATTTGTGAGGACAATGGTCTTGGTGGTAGCGTTATGCTATCTCCTGAGATCGTTGCTTTGTGCCTCATCGGGTCTTTGTTATCCACCTCCATATCTGCGTCAGATATGTCGTCTGTCATCATCCGTCTCTTCCACACAGAAATACGCTATCCTCCATTTTTAGGCTTTGGAAAGGTGGTTGAGGGGGTGGTTGTATGATCGAATAATTTTTCATATCCATGATAGGTTGGATCTTCGAGATGAAACTACGATTGCGTAGTGTAATTCTGCAACTTCCATCGAACCGTATCCGGTATTGTCTATTACACATGGTCTCTTTTCCTTTTTGTCCATCGTCATGAGTATGATCCTACTGATTCTGACCTGAATGGATTCGCCAACCTGAAGCTGTTAGAAATGGACAGTTGTGCATGTTGTACTGTTCTTTGTTTAGCACATGTATGACCTTAACCTTCACCGAGGTGAACGATTTATATGACCTTCACCGAGGTGCGCGACTTGACACACAAAAATAAACCGCCTCTTAATCACCTGCTAACGCACGCGTCACTGTAACGTCCAATGACAACAACAACAACGACCTTCTCACTCGACCTGCCTTTTATACCACTATCTCAATCCCTTCTCTTGCGCATGCAGATTCCTGACAACCTCGAGACTTCCGCTTATAAAAACCCAAGTTTTGTTGTCGTGCATGCCTATACAAGGCACAAACACGAGGGCGTTTGTTGTGTTGTTAAGTACTACACTCCCCCCTGATCTGATGATCACATAGAGTGCACTCCGGGGGTGGCCTCTTAGTTCCTTGGCTTCTGCGAAGGGTGGTATTTACACTCTCGGATTCAGGTTCTGGTTCTGGTTCTGGTTCTGTGTGAGGTTCTGGTTCTGGTTCTGGTTCTGATCCTGCCTGATCAGACGAACTACAACTACCACTCTCTTGCTCGGTGACCTCACTCATTAGCAGCTCATCATCTGATGATTCATCGCTCTCTGTAGTTGTGGGATGTACTTCACTAGCCGGGCGAAGATCGCGCACATGGCGTGGAGTTCCATCAACAAGGGCCGACTGCTGGCTGACCACTCCAGATATTCGTCCTCGCTTTAACTTAGTGGTGCACCGGTTTCCAGGGGGTCTAACCCAAACTGGATCCCCTACATTGTATTTGTTATGACTCTCCTCGTCGATTGGTTGGACAGTGTCAATGCCCTTTATCCTAACACGGTATTTGTGCATGGCATTGGTCGGTGCTGTTGTTAGTGTCTTCCCATCCTTTGATGTGATGTTATACCAATACGTGGCCTCCGTAATGGTGCATTGCTTTCTGGCAGCAATTCTCTTGATGCTGCGATGGCTCCTCTAAGCAATGCCATTCCCTGATGGCACATGAGCACATCGCAGTCGTAGTCGAACACCCCACTCATTCAACAACTGCCGAACTTGGTGGCTACAAAAAGCAGCATCGTTGTCCGTCAATATCTCTTCCGACGCACCTCGCTCAGAAAAGATAGATGACAGTTGGCGGACAACATTCGCTGAGTCCTGCCTGGTCATTTGCCGCCACACCGCAAAACGAGTGGGTCCACAGTCGATAAGGGTTAGAAAGGGCTTACCACTGTAATGGGTAATATCCATCGCTAATCGTTGCCACACATGCTCAACTTCCAATCGCCCCTTCTGCCATTGCCCAGGTGCAGGATCGATAGACTGGCATGCCTCACAGTGCTTGATGATCTGCCTGACATCCGCCCTTGTCACTGCTAGGTCTACACGCCTCGCAAAATACAAAGTTCTTTTGATACCTGGATGTCCACTCTGCACATGAATTCTTTGTATTTGCATAAGCTAATCGCGCCAACTGCGCGAGATCGAGCAGTGAACTCCACGCCTGTCTTCACAGCTTCATACCATTTGTGAGGCATACGGGTTAGTTGGTCTGCACGATTACAGTGTGATGCCACGAGCGTTACACTCACCGACAGGTCATATTCTGATACCAGATTCTTCAGGGTGTTTAGCCTCCGCCGGATTACTGGCTGCCTTAGTACGGACTCTTGTTCGTCCCGAGAGAGTGTCGGACACCCAGTGGTAGACGCAGAGAGAATCCGTGTACAAGTGTAACTTCTTCGACTGCCATTTCAGTGCCAGATTTAAACCCTTCACAACAGCATCCAGTTCCGCCAGGTTGATGTGTTTAGCATCATTCACGGGTCGCAGCCAGCATGCGTCTTCAATTACATTTCCACGTTGCTCCAATAACACTCCCAATGCCAAAGAACTAGCGTCAACTCACACATTCACAGTGTCCCCTATCGACACACCATTCTCCACGGGCAGGATCCTCCTTGTTAACTCTCTCTAGGGTTTCTGTCGTCATCAGAGTTAGAAGAGCATCATCAGATACATCATCCCAACCTGTAGTTACTAAACTTGCCCTGCGTTTGATGACGCCCACAGCTGCTCGGAGCCAGCCACACGCTGGTAAGTGACCAATAAGTTTCCCACACAAGGAAAAAATAGTCCGCCGCGTAATAACATCAGGGATGGTTGGAATCTTACTGCCACGCCTCCATCGTAAGGTACCGTCTTTCCCGCAAGCGTCCAATCCTAATACCCGTGCTCCATCCCTCAGACGTTGGGGATCCTTGCACTCCAACCCGAATTGAGCTAACTTTTCTCTGACGTGCGACGCAGATTGTACGTCTTCATTGACATACACATCATCAATATAGGCCGATGTTGCGTCCTCAGTGGTCTTTTCCTGGGCCAACACTGCATTTACGATGGTCTTCATGATTTGCGGTGCCAAATTCAGCCCAAAGCCAAGCCGAGTAAGGCAGTATCTCTGACCTCGGAACCACACTGTCTGGAACGGCCACAATGTCTCATCCACTCGCACATGCAAATAAGCCTTCTGCAAGTCTACTATAGACACATTGGAGCCCTTCTAGCGCCATTCTCTCAGCTTGCTGGCGCACACGTCAGCATCGGCAGTGTACGTCTCAATGTATCTATTGAGTTCACAATAGTCCAGCATCGGACGAACTTTGGATTTGTTATGCTGGACTACAGCCATTAAGGGAATCAGACCCTTGGGTGGTCCCAGCTTGTTGGGGTAGGGGATCAGCCATCCATCCTGGATCCATTCCTCAAGTTCCTTCTCGTAATCATTACGGGCCTCGTCGGGTATCGAGTACTCTGCAATGCTATTCTTGAGTTCGGTTAACGCCCTTCCTTCTGTCCACTTCCACGATGTAGTCCATGCTTTTTGGTGAGGGTCGTAGTCCACCTTAAAATCAGGCCGATCAATGTGAACTGCAGCACACACTGGGGTTTCCAAAAATCGCACAGTCCCATCTCTTCCGATAACCACTCCCCCCAGTGCCTTAATAGCATCATATCGCAACAGTACATCGAATCCCAGCAAATCCCCTCGCATCACCAGCACATTAATGTTTGCGGCCACACCAGAGTCTGTGTGGACTTTGACAGTTCCGGCTCCACAGCAAGCTTGCGTATTGCCACCTATTGTGGTTACTTTGATGTTCTGCTTTGTCCAGTTTCGACACAACTTGGCACTCATGATGGTGTGTGAGCACCCGGAGTCGAGAAGAGCTGAACAAAGCACTTGGTCCACGTACACATGTATTGTCGGTTGCGCCTCAATTAAATCTTGTCCGGGGAACAGGGCGGCGCTGACGTCCTGCTCCCTGATGCATTTCCCGCACAATTTTGGGATAAATGTCCATAGCTACCACATTGGAAACAGCGCGGGCGCCCCCGCCCCTTGTTAGTACAATTTCTTGCGATATGGCCTTGCTGGCTACAGCAGAAACATCTCCCATTGGTCGTGGGTCTCAAACTGGGACTCTTTTCAGCATTAGTCTTGGCTGCCTGCTCCATCATTACAACCGGTTCCATCAGGTCCTCCTCATCTCTGATAATGGCTCGAGCGCGTTCTAACAAATGTTCCATGGGCGTTACAGATATGCTGGTGGAAGCCCTCAACAGTTGCTTAACATGGGTGGGAAGGCCGGCCACAAACGCATACGCCAGTGTTTGCTCTGACACTCCATTGCCAAATAGAACTCCGGTTTCTCCTGGCATGAGCTTCCTAGTGGCAAATGTTTCGTAGGCCGTACAGGGACCCATGGCAAATGCCTTGTATAAAGCATTTTTTATACAGGTAATATCAGCCTTCTCCACAGCACTCAGTTGCTGATATACACTTAGGGCGCCTCCAGCCAATCTTAGGGGAATCAGGGTATGCACCCCCTTTACTTCACAGAGGTTGCAGGTCAGCTCAACCCTTTCGGCCCAGTCGACAACAGAAGTGGATCCGTCGAATTCGGGTATCAGTTTTAAATAAAACTTTGCCCCAGCCATAGTTGTCCAGGAAAAGAGACAAAATGAAATAGCCGAAATAGCTTATGACCTTAACCTTCACCGAGGTGAACGATTTATATGACCTTCACCGAGGTGCGCGACTTGACACACAAAAATAAACCGCCTCTTAATCACCTGCTAACGCACGCGTCACTGTAACGTCCAATGACAACAACAACAACAACGACCTTCTCACTCGATCTGCCTTTTATACCACTATCTCAATCCCTTCTCTTGCGCATGCAGATTCCTGACAACCTCGAGCCTTCCGCTTATAAAAACCCAAGTTTTGTTGTCGCGCATACCTATACAAGGCAAAAAACACGAGGGCGTTTGTTGTGTTGGTAAGTACTACAACATGTCGTTCTGCTATCGCTGGACAGAAACCAAATAATTGTGAGGTGAGGTGATCTCATATTGTTCGATCGTGTAACATTTCAACGTGATAATCCGAGGTCCTGGTGGGGCGTGTTTCTATCTGTCATCATCGCCTGTGCTGTTAGATCGTGACGTAGGTTACCGTAGCCATCAATGCAGTCCATGAGCATTCTATTGGCTGTTTTTACGGCCAGTTCGACTCGACCATTCCTTTGAGGATAATGTGCGAATTATATACGTCTCTTTACGCTCCAGTCTCCTAGGAACGATTCATACTCCAATGAGTCGAATGGTTGCCCTCTATTGGATAATATCTCATCCGGTGTACCATGCGTTCAGAACCAACCTTTTAATGCATTGCATACTACTGCAGCATTCCCTGATTGTAGCGGGATAACTTCAATCCAGCCGGTGTATAGGTCTGCATGTACCATGTAACTCTTTCCATACATATCCAGTAAGTATGTGATAGTCTTTTGGAATAAGAATTCTAGACTTAGTGGTTTTCACTGTGTTGACGAGGTGATCGAATTCCATTTTCGACATTGTGCACTTGTTCTCGGATAGTAACGTCTAGACAGTGCCAAAATAAACTTTGTCTAGCGTTAGCTAAATTCCCATTCATCATTGAAGGGCGAAGTGCAGTGCTTCTATTACTTTCGCGCTAAGCTAATTTGGCATTAGAATTTTATTACCTTTTATTGATAGCCCTTCCGAATAATACAGTATGTTTGCCATCATCCAGAATTGTCGGACCTTCGGTGACAGTTCCTGTTGTGAGTTCGGGAACCCGTCTCGTTTATATATCGCCAACGTTCGGCAAGCCATCGTCAGTTGCCGCAGCTGCCACGATTCTATCCCAAGTTATAGCTTAAAATTAGGTTCATGTGCGTACACGGCTGTGATTGATGCTTGCATGGTCCCAGCGATATGCTGAGTAGTATCGGTGATCTTTAATCTGCTATGTCTTGACGATGCCGGGTATTGAGAGGAACAGTCCGGTGCACATTTAGTTTTTCCACGGAAGCTGTAAATTAATGACCTTTTTTGAAAGAAAACAAACGAGGCTTCTTTATGTTTTCTAGGACCTGATCTGAGATTATTTTCACCAGTGGCTGGGTGTTCACTGTAATCAATAAAACTGGGCATCCTAGAACGAACACCCTACTACAATCTGTATACAAATCCCAGGGCCTCTTATTCTATAGAGAATAGCGAGATTACACATTCTTCGTAAACCGGAAACCGGTTCAAATATTCTTCCAGTGGTCCTTTCAACAGTTAGGACCTTATTCCGTTAGGGCATCAGTAATGTGTCTGAAACAGAAAATACCCGATGCCAACATTCTATAGTCCGTTGAAAGGCAAGTTATCCTGTTCATCTCGAATGTTTTGACCCCCACCTCGATTTTCTGAACAATGGGTCTTTTGACTCTTCGAAAAGAGCAGTAGCATCTCAATAGAATCTGCCCTCCTTCGTGTGCAACAATTCTTGAAAGGGTGACATGTATATCAGCCTGTTAAATGCGTACAATACCTGGTTAACGAGTCCAAACAACAATCTGACACCGGTGATGTTCTTCTTCGTCGGGAAGTTGAGAATGGCTTCAATAATTTTTTAGTTGGCTTTACGCCGTCATCCGGCAAATTTGACTTCGTCGCTTGAGATTGAAATTCATCGGGATTAAAAACGATTTCATTTCTGCTGCAATGTCTGATATAGTTCACCGTATACCAGAAAGCGGTTTTATCTCAGAAAAGAGTAATATCAATGCAATGGCTTTCGGCGCATGTCTACCGTAATGTCGAACCGGCGAGCATACCCGTTGCCAGAAGCGTGGAAACATTGAAATGCTCTAAGCTACCGATAAGACCAAACTCCGTTATAAATGTGGTTGGTTCTCGAGCCGTTAGGGAGAGCAGTAACTGTAATATCCGTTCCACGCATCTAAAATTGTTTTTTTTTTGGTTCGCATGGCCACAACAGACACTTGGTTAAATGGGGATAGAATGTAATGAGTTTCCCTCATCGTTCTGCTAGATTTACAACTGATGAACTAACTGAAATATCAGACATGATTAGTAGATTTCTCGACAAGGGTTTCGTTTCTAGAGAAATATACTTTTGATAGGTTATAGCGTAAAGTTTACTCCACAAATTTCCATACCCCCTCAATTATTAAATCTTTTAACTTTGTTAGGCTTATAAGAGTAGTCGTCGATGGACAGAAATCAGAAGTTTATAGTACCGACGCTACGGGTTCATCCTGGGCCTGACTCCCTTCTTCATCTTTATCAATGATCTCCACAATCACATTCTTTGATCATTCGTAGATATTTATGCAGACTACACCACAATCTATGGCAACACTTCAAAGGTCGATAATGACTAAGAACTTTCTGATTCTCTCTCCCTCTCCCTCTCTTGATCTTTATCGTGGTGCAGTGGGGAACGTGCGGTTTGTTTATTTTAATGGATCTAAAACCAAGTTCTCTTTTTTCATCATTTTCACTCTGTCTCCCATCTGGCCCCAATTGAAATGAATGGCACCATGTCTTGAAACGCTTCCTGGATTGTCCTTCACTCTTGATCTTAAATGGAACACATACATCAAAACTGTTGCTAAGATCGCTGAAAAAATGGTAAAATCGTTATACCGATTCGGTAAGTATCTCACCGCCGATGCAATCCTCTATCTATATAAGAGTCAAATACGTCCTAAAATAGAGTACTGTTGCCACCCCTGGACAGGAACTGTTCGGCGTGCTCTATCTTGCCTTGATAGACTTGAAAACCGGTTTAAAAACCTTACAGATAATGCTCTTTTTTTCTTATCTGCAACCTCATTCCCACAGAAGGGGAGCTGCAAGCCTATCTTTTCTCTATCTTTTTTCATGGCAAGAGCTTGTTTGAGCTCCAATCTATTGCCCCTCTTGTCAAACTTTCACAAAAATCACTCAAGTAGCTAGAACCACTATCAAAAATTTCCCCAACTCTCTATTTGTAGCTAATTATAAATGCAGATTCCATGAACAAAGGTTCTTTCTTAGATTTGGAACACATTTATATTATTGGTCTGCTTCCCGATCTAATACAATATGGCACCCTTAACGTCCAATGTAAACAAAATCTTATTGAATCGTCCCCTTAATTAATCTGAAGTTTAACCAATCTATACCATTAACGATTACTAAACTTCCACATTACGTTCATTCACACTTATCCTCGACTTCCCTTCTGGCCTGGTATGTGGTAACTCATTTGTAAAAAAGAACACGGTGATCTCGTCAATCTTGATAAATTGACAAGCACATTTTCTCAAATATGTTTCGTGTCTTTTAACCGGAAGCGCGCTTCCATACACAAGGCTATGGTAAGAGGCTCTAAAAAGGAGAAAAAAGGAGAAAAAGGAAAGGAAAAGGGAGAAAATGAATGAATGTGATGTGTATTTGTTTGGTCAGTCATTTATATGTGCATTTTATTATATTGTTTTATGGATCAAGACTTAATATTTAAAAAAAAAAAGAAAAAAAAAAGAAAAAAGAAAATACGATTATCATAATATTAGCGAGGGGTGGTGGTGCCCGGTTTTTCCCGGGCGTAAAATACGCTTAAATATGATACTTTAATTTGTCCAGATTTTGTGTATATTATTCTAGAAACGTGATTTCAAATATAAAATTAAATTATTTTGCTGCTATTAGCTAGAATCGAAACCGAATTATTCAAAGCTGGTGACATTACCACTGTACAAATGTGACACTCATATGAGCTGTTAAAAATTAAAATTTAAAAATGAAGTAAGGTGAATGTAAAAAATGTATAACGATTTTTTCAATTGTGACCTTTTTTAACCAAGTAAAGATCCAAAGATCCGTAAACAATCCAATCATTTTACGCTTCTATCGCCGCTCTGCGACTATTAGTTTCGGATGAGATAAAGTTTGAAAATATGGAGAAAGACAGACATATAGCTTTTTATATATTAGATATATAATAAATTTTAACTACAAGTGAATAGCGATAGAGTTAAAACAAGACAAGAGAAAATGAGATATAAAAATTAAGTGAATAAAGTTGCACGTTTTTTTTTTCTTCAACTTATTTTAGTGAATTTACACGACCACAAATTTTTCGGGATTGTTTATTATATTTTCCACTTAAGTAAAATGTATTTTTTGGAGAAGACGGAAACTGTTGGGTAAGAACTAAGAGCTGAAAAAAAATATCGATATATTACATAATAAGTTGTAGTCGTGTTGACCAGTAGTGAGCTACTATATATCGTTTCTGTAAACTCAAAGAGATACATATACTACATATTATCAAAAGCCTAATTGTATATTTCTATTAAAAAATAATGCAATAAATATAATGGCATGTTTGAATTTTTAAAAATCTATAACACTATAATTGTACTTATACTAAAATAATGTTGACAACAGTCGTTGAAATTACTGTCAATAATTTTCCCCACTCTTTATCTCTGACTAAATCAAAACGTAGATTCCATGAGCAAAGCTTCTTTCTTAGAACTGCACGCCAGTGGAACTCTCTGTCGCTTTCCTGTTTCCCACCTGACTACAACTTGGACGTCTTCAAGTCCAACATAAACAAACTCCTGACAAACCGCCCCCTTAAGTAAGACACTCTATCAAAACCCCCAATACTAATGATTACTACAATACTATCTCATTGATTACTGTACACGCAATAACCCTTATCCCTGAGTGACCTTCGGGCCTTGATAAGTGGTGACCCCCATGTAAAAATAAAATATTAGCAGGCCCTCTTGATATTCCACGGAATAAGAAATATATTTAATCAACAAATATGATTATATTTTTTCAGAATAGCGTAAAAAATAGGTTTTGGATATAAAATCAAATGACACAGAGCAAATAGTTTATTGACATTTCTATGAAAATAATGTCCATTGTATTTCAAATATGGAATTGTCAAAAATTAGATTAAATAATAAATACAAATAAATACCCAGAAAATAATATTGTGCTACATAGTTTAATACTACCAATAAAAGCACATTGTAAGAGTGAACCTTGAATTTATTCTATCGGTCCAGAACCTCCTGGCGTTTAGAAAACAGATTGAGTGGATATCAACAATATCTTCGTAGTCCTCAACGTTTTAGTTTTTGAGTTAAAAATATGAGACCTCACTTTTAAAACGACCCTGGCATACACACACACACACACACACACACACACACACACACACACACACACACACACATATATATATACATATATATATATATATATATATATATATAGAGAGAGAGAGAGAGAGAGAGAGATTTATATTACAAATATAACTATTGTATATATACATATATATATAAATATATATATATATGTATATATATATATATATACATATATATATATATAAGTGAGATAATGTGTGCATGTCTGTATGAAGACACTTCTGAACATATATACTCAATAAATTGCTTATCTACAAACTTGATATTGGGTATATTGGGAATTTAGATATGTGGAAAACTTTTTAATCCGAAAACAGGGCTGCTAAGGAGTAAAAACAAAAACGTTCGTACATGGGGGGGGTCATCGGATTATTATCTGCTTGAAAACTGTTGCACAAATTCGCATGCGAGAATCGTTCACTTGACAGATTATTTATGTTAAGGATAAGCAGGCTTGAAAACATGGCTAATAGCTATCATAGTTGATTGACTCTCTTTGGATTTTGGTTTTGATCTCAGCTCGGGTATAATTTACTTACAAGAAGTGAACTGTTTAGAAAAAAAAAGCATTACATATATATACATGCACACGTTTCAGTTTCTGCCCGTTCTTTATTTTTTTAAAAGTAATTTATCGTTACGTTTAATACTTAGAGCATCAGTGTGTAATAATTAACAAGTAGTCTGCATTAATTAAAGTATAATAGTTATGCTTATTTAATGGCCGGGCAATGCTGGACGGCCAAGTAGTATATATATATATATATATATATATATATATATATATATATATATATATATATATATATATATATATCCAAAACATCTGGCCTTGTTGGAGGGGAGACTAAAACTTCCTACTATGGTTTAAAATGGTCTGAATAACAGCAAGCGAAGACTTGATTCCAAATATAACTCATATGTTATATTTCACTTCTTTTTAGAACTATGGTACAATTATGAATATCTCCAGTATCAAATGATCCTTATACACTGTAGATCTTATCTTATGTAAAGAGGAGAGATATAACATATGAGTAATATTTTGAAATAAGTCTACCTTTGCTGCTATTTCAGATCATCTGAAACCACAGTAGCAAGTTTTTTTCTCCCCTTCACCAAGGCCATAGGTTTTAGGGCAGTATCAGATATTTTGTAATTCATATGCAAAACTAAGAAAACAAATGACTATGATTGAGACAGTTGATGTCATTACAAAAATTGGCAAAAACAGGCTCTCGATAATGGATGATCCTTTTAATGTGCGAGATTTACGGCAAATGTGACATAACCCGCTACACAATTGAGGTCATTATATTTCCAACGAGCTTTCATTTGTTAAATTCTGATCAATATTCGTAGAGATTTGCAGCTTATAATATTGCACAAAAAAATGATACGCTCGCTCTTTGTTTATAAACAAAGCAATTGGAGCACTGTACAAGTGGTGGACCGATGTTTTTTAAATAGACATTTGGCGAGATTATTTACGGGTGCCCCTCCCGTCGATCGATCAATAAAACTGCTGACTGTCAATGCGATGGTTCTAGGTTCAATCCTCGGCCTAGGAGAGGTGCTAGTCAAGAGGCACTGATGAGTTGTGATACAACAAAACAGGACTGTATGTCGATGACTACACACACACACACATATATATATATATATATATATATATATATGTGTGTGTGTGTGTGTGTGTGTGTATGTATATAAGTAGACAAACTGAATATTAAAATGCTCATATCTTTGGTTCTATAGAACAAAACTACATGAAAATTTGCAGGCTTTTTGAAAATTGTAATACTATTTTATGGTAAAAATTCTATAACCAATTGGTAAACTAGAAACTCTACTTTCAAATAAAATATGACCAAATTTGCCTACATTTGTATATATAGTGTCCTGCAGGCCAGCTTCAGTTTTGCTACTCCTGTTGCCTTCCCTATGGCCTTACTAGGTTACTATTATATATATATATATATATATATATATATATATATATATATATGTATGTATATGTATATATATATATAGAGAGAGAGATATACAGCCAGACAGACAGAAAGAGACAAAGAGAGAGAGGAGAGTGAGAAAGGACAGGAGTGTTTATAATAACCATTGTAAAATAGATGACAATGCACAATATTATTGAAAATAGACATATTCTTTTATATACAGCGTGTGTGTGTTTGTTTGTGTGTGTGTGTGTGTGTGTGTGTGAGGAGGGTGTAATCGGAAATGAAACTATCTACACGAAACCGTGCAAATGCATGCAAAGTGCGTAAGTCGACACATGCCTGTCGAGGCGCTCATCGTCGTGCTTACCTGCAGCCGTTGCTTCGTCCATTGTGCAGCGGTTTAACGTGCAGCAGGCGTCAGCGGTTATCAAAACTGCATGCGACATTATTGAATGGAAGCCACGAGTCGACACAATGGAGACGCTTCAGCGAGGTCGCCGGCAAATTACATTCGTGGCTTCCATACAACTGGAATAATGGGGTGTGGAAGATTTGATTCAGAGTATAACACGAGCAGTACCGCGGAGGCCGAAAAAAAATATATATACAGAGAGAAAGATATATATATATATATAACGAAAGAGGGGCAGCGATAGTGAGGGAAACAGAGATAGAGAGAGAGAGAGGGGGCAAGGGTTTGCATAGACAGATGTCAAAAGAATAAACGTAGATCGATGCAGATCGAATGACATGTGCATATTACTAGATGTGAATAAAAAGAAAACACGCACACATGCGCACACACATGCGCGCACACACACACATACACCCGCGCGCGCGCACACACACACACACACATATATATGCATGCGTGTGAGAACACATAGAAAGATTTGAAAAGAACATTTAGAAATACATACATAAATAGCAAGGCGATATAGGTTTATAGAATGTAAAAATATTAAATATAAGCGAAGAAAGATTATGCTTCATAAATGGACATATTTATATATATATATATATATATATATATATATATATATATATATATATAACTACTTCATTTACTCACATAAAATGAATATACGAAAGTATAAATTTATGCATAAATTTGAAGTATTTACTTCAAAAGTGCTCAATACATAAGTAGAGCTTGTTAGTAAGTTATAAAATATATATGGCGATTAAGCTACAGTGAATATTCCGCGTTTCATCCACTCTAGGACTCTCCAGGCTTATGCGCATAAAACTGAAGGGTCCTAGAGTGGATGAAACGCGGAATATTCAGTGTAGTTTCATCGCTATATATATTTTATAACTTATTATATATATGCATATATATATACATACATATATATACATATATATATATATATATATATATATATATATATATATATATATATATATATATATATATACTAGAACAATTACTCGGCATTTCCCGAAAGTAAACGTAACGTTATTTTCTTTTAAAATAATAAAGTAACAAGAAAACGGAAAAAGACTGAGACATGTGCATGCGAGTGTTATAATTTTCATTTCTAATTAGTTTATTTCTTGCAAGTAAAAAAGAAATACTGGAGCTGAGATCGAAACCAAGTACGATACCTATTAGATATTTCAAACCTACTTATTCTTAACATAATGGGAACGATTCGCGCATGCGCAGTCGTGAAACCGTTGATAAATAAATAAAAATCTGATGAGACACGAACGAACTTTTTCAATGTGGATTCTTTAGAAGTTTTTTTTTTCCGGATCAAAATGGATTAAAAGGTTTTTCACATATTTACATCTCTTATATACAAAATTTCCAAAGTGTAGATCAAATATTTATTGAGCATATAGTGTCCTCACACACACAAACACACACACACATGCTCATTTTTTATTGATTTATTGATTAAATAATTCCATGCATATATACTAGCTGAATCCACTGTGAAAATTTTTCCCACACTCTATATCTGTGCCTAAATCAAAACACGGATTCCATGAACAAAGCTTCTTTCTTAGAACTGCACGCCTGTGGAACTCTGTTCCGTCTGCCTGCTTCCCACCGGACTACAACTTGGATGTCTTCAAGTCCAATGTTTACAAATTCCTAATGAATCGCCCCCTTTAGTAAACACTTCATCAAATCTCCACACTAACGTAATGTACTTGCAATAACCCTTATTCCTGAGTGGCTTCCGGGCCTTGATAAGTGGTGATTACTGTGTAAAAAATATTTATTTTTTATTTATTTATATATGTGTATATATGTCATTGTAGATTGATATCTGACAGAATACAATATGTTATGAATTATGCTGATTTTTCTGCTGTTTTTATTCATGCAATAATTTAGTCGGCACGTCTGGATATAAAAGAATGTACTACTAATAAAAACAAGGCCGATAGCCATTAGTCGCGTGCTCTCATGTAATGAATGAATGCGTGAATGCAGGATAGACATGAAATTCTTAAAGATAAACTAAAATGACCGAAAAATGGGCTGAAATGTCTTAAATAAATAAAAAGTAAATGACTTAGAATGACTTTAATGAACTTAAGGATGAATTGAATGACCTTAAGAATGACTTGAATGCTTAAAAATAGCTGGAATCCTTCAAAAACAACTTGAATGATCTTGAGAATGACTTGAATGGCTTGGAGACTGACTGTTTGTAAAGTGGATGATCATTTTACATTAAATTAATACAGAAAAGTGATCCCTCACTTTATATCACAAAGTTACAAACATAAGTATAGCATGTAGTAAGAACAGATACTACACTTTGAGATATTAAATCTTTTATTCATGTTAACAAATACAGAAAAAATCAACGATGAACAAAAAACTTAGGCACATGGCCAACTCAAAAGGGGGGATTTTGGGGGTCGTTGGTTATTCTTGTCACTCCAGAACTAAACAAAGTCAAAAGTTTCTCCCAGTTAGTATCTTCTTTCACCATAATACCGCATTCACCCTTTCATATTGGGGGACGTCCTATAAACTCTCAATTTTTAAAACATTTTTTATTTACGTGTAAAAACAAAAAAGATAATAAAATGGTACAATAATTCAGTTGTGTCGAGGGCGGGGGAAGAAAAAACAAAATGTGATTAGTAGGACCCTCCCAACCCCGTCTAGTTGATAGAGTGCCCGTTTCACTAGGTTTGTAAAAGGAACCTCGCTTCTGCGGATCAGTCTCTAGGTGGAGATGCTCTCTAGATGGGGGTGAATGGAGAAAAGGACATTTTTTGTGGGTAAGGGATGGCGGTTAGTTTGTATTTCTTTTTCTTCAAGATGGGTAAAATTTAGAGGAAGGGGTGAAAACAAAAATTGCAGGTAAGAGAGGATGGGGATCTTGGAGGCTTCCTAATCGGGGAGGGATGGAACACACACTCAGCTAGCTGAGAGACTACTTGTTTAATTTTACTTTACAGAACTGCGCGTTCCACATCTAGGCGGGAAACACGTATTCAAATTTGGCTCCTCTTCGTACACACAGACTTGCCACATGTGTCCATCTTCTGTCAAATACCGCGCGATGCAGCCTTCTTCTATCACATCTGATCTTCACCCGGAGTTGGTGTTTAAAGAACGCGATCAGATCTTGATCAGAAAAAGACAACACCCCCCGGCAACCTTGCAGACGCGACGTCCAAATCACCATTCTCGCCACGGCCAGGATCGTAACGTAGACCATTTGTCTTTCCCGGTCCCACGGCGGCCTCACGTTGTCCACAACATTGGATACAGTAATTGGGCGAGGATGCTCAGGATCGATGCGAGCCGTCACTCTGCTGACATACGACCAGTACTGGCGGGGTTCGCGGCAATCGAAGAAAGCGTGATCCGTAGTTTCTACGGCCGTTGTCCCACAACGGGGACAATCAGGCGACTCCAAAAACCCTGAACTGCATTGTAAAATGTTGAGTGGAAGTGCATTTCGGGCCAATCGTCAGGTCAGAGAGAACTCCGAATTGTTCAGATGACTTGAACCTGGCGCCCAGCTCCACGCGGAGCGGATCTCACTCTGCTGCCACCCCAAACGCGCGCATAGCGGGTCGTCAGCGGCCCCCTTCACTAGATCCCTGTGGACTTCCCTACGGGTAGCAGTCACAAGGTCACTGGACCTTGGTAGTCGTTTTAGCGCGGCTCGGCACTCTTTCATGTAGGCAGATTCTCCCCGCGGCCTGCGACGGCTCTCGATGGAAGGGTCGAGAACGAGGTCGGGGAAGGCGGCAGTAACCACGGGGTGCCACGGTTGGTCATCCTGCATATAGTGGCTCAGGAAGGCCAGCCTCTCAGCATTTCGATGACACTTCAAGCCTCCCTCACACAGACATTGAATACAGACCTGTCTGCTCACCCAGTGTCTTCCTCTGTCCCAAAGGAGCGAGGACAAGAGTTCGACAAGAGCTTTTAGGTGTTGTGCAGGCAGGGGAAGTACGGCCAGTCGGTAAAGGATGAGAGGAAAGACGTAAGTGGCGCACGCCTCAGCTCTACCCTTTAAGGAAAGTTTCCTAGGAAGCCACGAATTGACTGCAGCCTCCACCTTTGACCGTACCTCCAACCAATTCTTGTCAAGCTGGAGACGCGGTCCGAACCACACGCCGAGGATCCGGACCGGGCTATCTGTCCAGCTGAAGGGCGCCGGGAGGTTTGCGTTGCCACTCCATGCGCCCAACCGCAGTCCTACCGACTTGTTGCGGTTTATCTTGGCCCCCATGATTCTTTCGTACTGTGTGAGTGCCTTCAACACGACCTCAATGTCTCTGAAGCCCGACACGAAGATCGTGACATCATCGGCGAACGCGGATACCTTGGCAGCTGAGCCGCCAGGCAGAACCATTCCGCGCAGAGCCGAATTTGCCTCCCCATATCTCAGCTTGCGGAGAAGAGGCTCCAAAGCCAGGACATAAAGCAGGGGCGACAGTGGACAACCCTGACGAACCGACCGAGAGATAACAAAGGGTTTCGAGCGCTTTCCGTTGACTTGCACGACAGCCATGGGCTGTCGATACATTATGGAGATCCACTTGCAAAAGTCCGGTTTAAAACCGGCGGCCTCTAAGACAGAGTCCAGGAAACGATGGTCGACCCTATCGAAAGCTTTGGACTGGTCTAAGTTTATCAGCGCAGCTTCCGTGTCGTCATCTATTCCCCCTCTAGGATCGTGCGGACTAGGTGCAAGTTGTTCTGAATCGATCTCCCCTTCACAGCGTAGTTCTGTTCCGGTTCAACCAACTCGTCGATAACAACCTGCAGCCGATTCGACAGGACCTTGGCCAAAATCTCCAACTCTGTGTTTAGCAGAGTTATGGGCCTGTAGTCGTCTAACTCTTCCCCTCCATGCCCGTCACCTTTCTTCAGCAATGTGATCACTCCCTTGGTCACCTGCCCTGGGATGGATCCCTGAGCAAACCAATGGTTGAACATATCCGTCAAAGAGGCAGAAACATGGGCGACAGCCTCAAGTACAGTTCGTATGGCAGACAATCAAGTCCTGGCGATCTGTCACAGCTGACCTGCTTCAGCGCAGTAAAGACCTCCCGCTCCGTCACCCGGCCCTTGCAACCAGCCGCTCTAGCCGCCTCGAGGCGGGGAGAGTCGGCCAAATAGTCGCTAAACTCAAGGACCGGAAGATCGGGCTGCTGCGTAAAACGCTTCTCGAAATGTTCTCGAAACCCCTCGCAGATCTCCCGAGTCGATTCCAGGGTGCGTCCATCCGGATGTTTGACTTTCGCAATATATTTGTCCGAGCCACGCCTAGAAACCTCACGGCGCACGTCTGCATCAGAATTGACTGCTTCGTTGCCTATCTTTCTAAGCCTAGCTCTAACTACTTGGCCTTCGTAACGCTCGCTAGTCTCGCGTAGAAGGTCCTGCTTAGCTAGTTCCTGACTAACCCTATCACCCTCCCCCGTAGCTTGGGCTAGTTTCTGCTCTAGCTGCTTCTTTGTCTTGGCCTTATCTAGTGCGAGGCGCTGGGCATACTTGACGGAGAAGCTTCTGATCTTGGCTTTGAGACCTAACCACCACTTACTCCCGGTAACCGCCCCCACTAGTGCCTTTTTAATCAATTCTCTTAACTGATCTTGGAAGTCTTGTATCTCCAGAAGGGAGGTGTTTAACTTCCAGTACCCCGCTAACTTAGGCCTATTTCCTAGCTTCAGCCGGACGATAACTAATTTATAGTCCGTCTGGCCTAACCAAGTGAACGTGGGACAAGATAAGAAGTCTACTTCGCCTCTCCTAACTAACATCCTGTCCAAATAGGTATTTGGATAGGAGGAAACGCTATTGGTCCACGTCCACATCTCCCGCCCCGGATGCTCGAACCGAAACCTGTCGACCAGACCGCATCTAGCCATCAGATCAGCCAGGCTGGACTCGCACCTCTCCGATCCTCTAGCATCGCCTCCCACCTTATCTATCTCGGGGTCTAAGATGGCATTCCAATCCCCCATTAGCACTACCCGCTTCCTACAATCTACAAACGCGTCAAGCTGACTGAAGAATGAGACCTCACGAGCGGTGCTGGGCGCATGAACCGCGATCACCCGAAACACAGAATCTTTTACGGCAACATCGGCCACAACCAGCCTGCCCACCACATCTCTATGGACAACGTCGACCGTAGCCGACAGGGTACGTCGTGGTCAAAAGGCCAAGAAAAGCTTAAGAAGCTAAGAACAGCATCAATTAAGAACAGACCTTTGATCTTAACAAAAAAGGCCGAGCACAAAAGTGTTACGGACAGACCGACCGACCGACTAAAAATGTGATTCGTCAGAATTCGAACCTCTAACTTTATTAGGCAGTTCTTATTTAGAAGCACAAGTTCGAATTCTTCACGTGTCTCATTTTTTTTACATTATATAATGCAGTAAGTTTTCTTTGATTTTATGCTTTTCCGTTTTAATTTTGATTTGTCTTCTTTCTTTCTACATTCTTCATCCATTTTTTTGTGTTTTTTCTTTTTATTCACCTATGTTTTTTTTTCTTTTTTCTCACCTTCCTTTATCTTTTCTAGCATTCTTTCTTTTTTTATTTTGCTTTCCTTTCAATATCCTTCGCACTCGTTTCCTTTCTGTACGTTGTTAGTAAAAGTAGCATTATTTTTCTCCCTTTATTTCTTTCACACTGTATTGATACATCCATTTTTCAACCCTTTCTTTCTTTATATAAAGTTTCGTTATTTCTTTATTTACTTACGTCTTTTCCTTTCGTTAAACATTTTGTTTGTTGTTCTCACGTCATTACCTTTGCTTTTTCAATATGTGTACATGAGTGCATTAACATTTCTATAATAATTTTGTATATAGAAGTGGATGAAACGAGCCAAATTTATAAGTACTAATAAATACTTAGAAAATAATATTGTGCCACATTGTTCAATACAAACAATAACATCACATAGTACGAGACATTGTTTTATTTACTAATTCAATCAAGTCTTGGCAGAAAAATGTTCTGTCTGTCCTGTTTCTTTCGAATGTTCCTTTTTATGTAACGTTTCGCTGACTTTCGATGATTGCACGTCGAAATTACTGAGTTCTTTTCTCATTCTATTACAACAATGATCGCATATATTATAGTTATTATGATGATATTCGAAAACGAGGCTATATCAAACAGAGGTCACTCTCATATTCTTGTCATGAATTGCAAGATTTGGTTTTTAAAGCCAAGTTTCGTGAATTTGGCCTTTTAGGGGAAGTTAAGCATTAAAAACAATTTATGTGTCCTTTGTAAAAACATCACATATGAACAAAATATTCTAAAACAATTTTAGTTATATTATTGAACATTTTAATCTTAATATTATGATTTTTGATATTACTCTCACAACGTTTAGGCCGATGCAAATGTTTCTCCATTCTTAATCCTGCAACGACTATATGGTTCAGTAAAAAAAAAAATAGTTTCTGGAGGCTAGATGTTCAATCTTCACTGGAGACGATACTAACTTACAATAAAGTTTTTAAAAAAACGCACCTTACTTAAGACATCTACACGTTTATTGATGACGAGATGTGTGTTTTGGCAATATACATTTTGAATACATTTTTTTATTAATAAGAGGACAAAAATGTAATCCTTACATGAATTTAGATCTCTTCAGCGTGATTTTAAACAGCTTTCAGGCTCAATTTTTTTTTTAATTCATCATATTTAAAAACTTATTTGGCCTTTATACAACCATGAATGGTTTTTGTACGATAATATACATGCATATATATATATATATATATATATATATATATATATATATGTATATATATATTTTATCCACACATATATATATATGTATGTATGTATATATATATATATATATATATATATATATATATATATATAATTTTTGGATAACTACAGAGATTAGAGCAATGAATCCTTCTATCTGAGACTTCTTGATAAGGTACAGAAACGTATCTACAATTTAATTGGCCCCATTTTATCTCCCTCTCTGTATTTTTTACAGACGTAATGTTGCTAGTCTCAGACTGTTCTATAAATTCTATTATAGAACATCTTTTTCAGAATTGTTTAATATATTCTCTGGTTCTTTTGCTCCCACTCGTTGTACTCTTTGATCTAAGAGTCTCCATCAGTTCGCTGTTTTTATACCTCATTATAATACAGCTTCCTATTCCAGTAGTTTCTTTCCAAGAACCATCGGCTACTGGAACGCTCTTCCTATTGACTGTTTACCCACTACTATTTACCTTGGTATTTTCAAGACAAAGGTCAATACGAATATCCTGTCTTTGCGATAATCATCGTTTGTACTTGTAAACGCCTTACATTAAATGGCTTCGCGCGTTTTCTGCGTTATTTTAATAAAAAATAGAGATAGGCTAGTGAAAAATGAGCCAGTCCAAATGTAGCACCAATACTCCATGCATGGTTGAATAGTGACTTGGTAGATATATAAGTTACTTTCAACTGTAAGTAATTTATTAGCACGATAGAGGCGAAGCCACACACTTTTCAGCACGCTTGGCAATGTCTTTAATGTTTTTGCTTCAGTTCATGTTGTATATGCATTTTCTACAGATAAATTACAAGGATAAGCTATCAAGAAGGATGTTATCAGTCATAACTATCAATTATTTTGTAAGATATTGCGCGGGCAATGCAGATAAGATTATTAACACATCAAGATATTTTAATAAAAAAGAATGTTAGAACACAAAGAATTTAAGAATAAGTTTATTTTTCATAGTCTAACCTAGTCTTACGTAAAGGTAATTTACAAGGACGTGACCTTTAGGTAGAGCTTGAAAAAGACAGGTACCATTGTTTAGTCTAGTCGCAAGTGACAGGGTGCAAACGGAGTCGGGGCTGCTGTAATTATCACCAAGCTTTCGAGATGTACGAATCTTCATTTGTATCTTTGTAGAAGATCCGTCAAATAAAGACAAAAGATGGATCAAATAAGTTTCTCCATTGGCCGATATAAAATCCTCAAATAACTATTATCTGTTGTATTTCTGTTGTAAATGTTACATGCCCGTCGTTAAACTGTCTCTATTTAATATAGCAACACTGTCGTAAGTTTTATACACGCATCAATTCAACGAACAATAGAAAAGTCTAGATTAGACGAACACACGTATAGACACACTTCATATAGATGACTGTGACACGTATATACAAACGTGTATATACACTCTATACACGCATTTATTATAAGGACATTTTATATAACTAGATTATACATGAATTTAGATAAGTCTCTCTCTCTCTCTCTCTCTCTATATATATATATATATATATATATATATATATATATATATATATACATATTTATTTTTTACTATAATAATTAAATACCTACATGCACTAGTATTTCATCCTATCTGGAATCTTTAGTACAGAGTGTCACGATTAACACCAGTCGACAGAATCGAACCCGTCAACCCGAGCCATATCTTGCGCGATTAGCAAAGATCGTATCCTACCACTAACCGTGAGAAATAACGTTGAATTTAAACATTTTAATTTTAAATGTTCTTTACGCTAATCCCAGTGATCAAATCGTTATACGATGATCTATGCATAAGAGCTAAATTGACCGACTTAATTCAGCTGAAAATGCTCAATGATAAGAAACGAGTTTCTTCAATAGGTTGACATAATTATGTTTTTTACTATAATAATTAAATACCTACAGACACTAGTGTTTCATCCTTTCGGGCATCTTCAGTACGGTGTCACCATTAACACCAGTCGATATATATATATATATATATTTATATATATATATATATATACTGGGTATGTATATATTATGTATACGTGTGTATTGTATATATACAATACACACGTATACGTAATATATACACCCCCAGTATACAATACTTGAGAAGGAACCTTATAATTGTAAAGGAAAGGAAGCATTAAATATTACAATTCATTTTGGACCCATTTCACTACGTCATTGCCTTCGAGATTCATGCATCCGTTTTTCATTCATGCCTCTTATAGAGCTTTGTATCCTCGGTAAATATATCCATCTAAGGCACAATTTTATCAGGGAAGTCATTTATCTATAATATTAATCTCACCTCTCAATTTAAATGTATGTTTTTATTATGTGTGTATGTTTGTTTGTATGTCTGCCTAAAACTTTCGACAGAGGAAATGGATTTTCACTTGATTGGTATCGTTGTGAAGGCCAACGACAAATATAAAAGAATTAGCTAAAAGTATTAATCTCTTCACCCTTAATTAGACACTTTTCTACAAGGGGGTCGCATTTTTCGCCGATATTTTCGAAAGCGATCCTCTTTTCGATTGACTAGCTTTAATTTAAACCTTCACCATCTCTGGTTTGGCGATGGACGCAACGGCAAAGACGGCATGCTTTTTTATGTTCTTTTTCTCCTTCGTGATACGAGTTCGAGCCTGCCTGCCTACTACCACTTTTCTTTTGCTCAACCCACACCTCTAAACACCTTGGCAACGCCAGACACACAAGCTAGTAAATAATAAATGGCAAATGATCGACCAATTCCCGTTAGTATCACAATGGAATTAGTGAGTAAATTACGAAATGCCAAAGGAAGAGTAAAAAAAGTCAGCAAAACCCCTATACGATTTCTATGCATTCTTCTAATTCTGATGTATTTTAAGTGCGTTTAATTCTAGTACTTGTTGCATCTATTGATCGTATTCAAAATAACAAAAACTTTATCGTGCAATTTTTCCAGTCTCTTAATTAGTTTGAGCTTTGTTGATGATGCGGCACCTATTAGGTTTGAAAAATTTTCGAGCCTGTGCTTAAAAGAGGGAAAGACTAATGGTTTATGCGCCATCCGAGATTTATTTGCAGCAACACCGACAATGTCCTCAATGTATTTGTTCCAATTCATGTTGCCTGTGAATGTTTAGCTAAGGTGTTTGAACGATGAACCTTCGGGTATCTTCGTTAGTAATTAATACATTGGTAATTAGTAAACTGCAATTAATTCAACTTTTCCATTCCATATTTATCGAGTAATTATTCCGGGTCTCTCAAGTTAGGTTGTCTTTTTCGAAATGGAAGAAGCCGACATATTGGCACGTTTGTCCGGGTCTTCAACAAAGCGGCTGATTGATTGTTCTCGACTTATTGAATTATGCTGCCATTGTTTTGTGATATGCATGTACATTTATTCCGGCGTATTTCCAGTTGTTTTCTCATTTCAAAGACAACAATAGCGTTTTTGTTTATCGTTCCGATGCTTCTTCTTCTATTGCGATAGATTGCATTCTGCTAATCATACATCGTATTGAAATAGAACATAGATAAAGCTATACAAGAAGGCTTGATCCATTTGTAAATGGCTGATGAAAATGGTTGAATTGTTTAAATTATCATTCACATAAAAGCTTATTGTTTCGGTCTCCATTCAATATGGTGTAATGTTTCTGCGATGAATCATTGTTTTGTGAGCATTTTTACATTCCTTGCTTTTTTCCTGTATATTTCAATGTTGGAATATAACTCAAAAGAATGTCGTGAATTGCACACACTCCGATTGTCTCGGGGTGTATACAGTAATACAAAACTTGGCATATTTTATTATTTAATTTAAATCTATTTGCATTTATAAAGATACTCTGTAATAGAATCTATGGATAAAGATCTTTTGAAATCATCCATGAAAAGGAAGATAGCATAGAAGATAAACAAAGTTTGTATTAGAACCAAAAAAAAATCCAGTAAGTCGAATAACATTTCGAGAATGTCGCTTCAAAGTTGAAGTACATCTAAGAAAGATTTTTAAGGTAGAAACGGTGCATGAGTGGTTAATGACACGAACTGAAAAGCTGGGTATGCCAGGATCCAATCCGTTAGTTTCACAAAAACATTTCTGCGTAGGATGTTAGCAAGCTTCGCATGTTCCCTCGTGTAATTATACGATGTCTTTAAATTAAGGTTCCTATTTTTCGTAAAGACAAGCAGGATTAGAACTAATGTTGGGACGATTAATCGAACTTGGAATCGGGAATCGGAATTATCGGAACATTTGGAGATATCCTAATCAGTATCGGAAATAAGTGTGCCTCTTTTCCGATGCCAAAAACGATTCTTTTAATTGTCATTTTTATTTGATTTTGTTTAAAGAAAAATCTTCCACTGCTGATAGCAATAATAAAATATTAAATATCTGCAGATTTAAAACTACCAGTACAACTAAAATCGATAGATCATACTCCACAAGTGTTTTTTTATGTTTTTTCAGTAATCGAGGACAATATAACAGCTCTATTGATAAATATTTAGATATTTATAAAGAATCGAAATCGGTAATTGTATCAGAATAGAGAATTTAATACGGAATCGGTAATTCTATCGGAATCGGGAAAAATATTTGAATCGTCTCATCACTAATTAGAACCCGTTATAACTAATTTCACAATACACGGCACTATACACAAGTGATTTATACAAGTTTGATTTGAGATAGGACCTTTCTTTTATTTTGTTCGTCCAAAACACGATATATAATCATAAAATATTACAATATTACAGTGATTAAGGGCAAGACGTATAAAGGAATTCTTAGTAGGGAAATTATAGGACAATATCTTTGTTCACATTACATTTAAATGTATGCGTATTGGTACTGACGGAGAAACAAGAATCACAAAGAGATTTCCACATAGTAAATGGTTCGAGGAAAGAAACTATTAGAGTAGAAAGTTATCTGTCATCTGCGAAGATCTAACGTTCAGGGGTGAAATTTTTCTTTGGGTCGGTCAACAAGAATAAGATGCAAGTACAGTACGTTTATCAGAGTATATTCCGTGGATCACTTTTAAGCAAACACAACAAAGATGCAACATGTCACCTGTAGTGACAGAATTACCTGCATTACCTACATTACCTACGAATGAACTAATCCATATACATAAATACAGGAAGACAAGACATTAATGCGGGGACTAGGTCTGTAGAACCAACAGTTTGTTCGTTGGCTAGACGAAAAATTCATACTTTTGTTAATACATTTTTTACTCGATTCGCGTGCTTTTTTTTGTTGTTTTTTTTGTTGTTTTTTGGTAACCCTTCAATCAGGATTATAACAGTAGGAGTTTGATAAACAGTGAAGGTCATAATACGCTGTTGACTCTTTTTACAGCCTAACATAGAGGTTTGTGCAGTAGGCCAAATATTGCAACAATACGAAAACATGCTTTGTAGACATATAAAGTCAGATATGAGGAATTTTCTTGACTGGCAGAAATTAGAACATTCTATCCCATAGATTAAATAAAGTACCAGGTTCAAAATTTTGTACCGATTCCCGAGTTCTACTCAATTTTTCTTCCAGCTACAAAAATATGCATCCGAACGACGTCTAAAGTTACAGCATCGGTTGCATCAGTTATAAACATTTAGTTGAGAATATTTATCATAAAAATGTGTACAATACAATTAATAAATACGAAATTTAAAATATCACCCATGCAGAATAGATAATTTAGTTGACAATTTTTGTTTACTCAATAAATTACGACAATTGACATAAACAAATTTTAATCTTTTGTTTTCATGGAATATGTACATGCGGGTGGCGAATTGGTCGAAAACATATCGCCATGGTCATCGCCACCACTTTTATGAATTTTACATTTTTCAGAAATCTAATTTATGCAACGCACTATGCCTGTTTGTCTGTCTAGCTCCATATTTTCAATCTTTAATAACTAAAAATCGTAAATAATAAATAATCTTCTACGGATCGTCTTTTTATGGGTCTTTAATAGTTTTAAGAGGTTAAATAGTTTTAAGAGGTTGAAAGTGGGTCAAAATTGCAAAAATCGTTATGCATCTTAGTTTATTTTTTAATTAGTTAGTATGTGTGTGGCACGTTGGTGCAGTGGTAATGGCACCAGCATTTAATGCTACAGTTTTTGTTTCGGTTTCGATTCTAACGTATGGCACCTAAATACATTTTCTTTTACTTTTGACATCACGACTCTATAATAATATATACGATATATGTGCTATCGGCTTATTTCGGCATTGTTTTCATTCTCCTTTCCACTGGACTCAAGCAGTGCAGATTAAGGAGAGATGTGGTTAGAGATTGCGCAAGCCTTGCCACACAATTACACACGCACCTGCCCCCACAGGGGGTATCTTTTGTCTTTCGAGACTAAACGGAGGCATCGACTGTTTTAAGAAATTCAATTATTTGAGTTAAATAAAAGTACCACGGTTTCGTTTGGTAATTAAATTGAATTATATTGTGCAAATTGCCAAAAAATTATTATTAACTGTTGTCAACTTAATATTGTTTTATATATTTTTATAAACTTTTTTGAATGTAAATGATTTTAAAAAATTAAAAATATATACAGTTATTTCTAAAGATGCTTAAGTTCAGCAGAAGACAATGGAAGAAGGCCGAAGCATACATTGACCGATACACTGTGAAAATAACACAAAAGATGAGAACAGTAGTCCAAATAATACAACAATTGTATTATTTGTTATAGTTTTGTTATATATAATGCTTACCCCAAATCATCATCATCATCATCATCATCATCATCATCATCATCATCATCATCATCATCATCATCATCATCATCATCATCCACTTCAACAAACTATTGCGAACTTAAAGTTTTTAAAAGTGTCATTTAATGTCCGATGTATTAAAAAAAATAGATGTTAAAAGTTAAATTCAATTTGGTAACACCAAAAAATGAATTTCCAAACAAAAAATAAAATAAACGGAAATAAACACCCCTACAACGCAATTTTATGAAAGTATGGGGGGAGGAATTACTAAGAAATCAGTTTCATATGTGAAGCTGATTGTTGTAAATATTAATACTGCAGTTAAGAAGGGAAAAATATTTGTAGAAGATTAAAATAGGCGTGTTTAATAATTGTTGGCAAAAGCAAGACACGGTGACGTGTTTGTTGAATAAGCAATTGACCATACATGAGAAAGGGAGAAATCGTAAACAAAATTGCTAAAAAAACCCACAAAGAAACAAATTTATAGGTTATAAATGTAAAACTACAACTAATTGAGATTATATCAGATTGAAGATAATATTTGAAATCGGAACATTATTTTGAGAGTTTATTTAATGATATAATAAAGGTAAATTGCTTTAATAAATTGAATTAAAATATGTTTTAGGGGTAACGGTTATAGTTGTGGTATAAATTATCTTTAAAATCGCTGAAGTGAATAGAGTTAAAATAGAAAGAATTGCAGTATCTGACTGCATTGAGATTAATAAGTATTAAAGAAAACTTCACTATCCGAAATAAATTTGAAAATATTTCGATGAGATGCATTAGAAAACAAAATAATATTATGTTTATAATACTATATTTCAACAATTAAAGACCATATATCAATAGGATGTAAGTTCTCGCAAAGATAATACGTTACATATATATGGAAACAGAGAAACGGAAATAATAAATACGCAAATGATGTCACGTGAGGGACAGACTTTGAGAAGTGCTCATTAGAAAAACCTGATATTAAAATTGTAAGTCAAAATATCAGTCACTCACTTTTTTTTTCGTGAAAAGCGATATTTAACAAGCATAAGAAAAAGGAATGTTCATATGCAGGGGCCCGTGGCATAATGGATAACGCATAACGTAACCACCGTTAATGAGTAATAAAAACAATAGAGAGTTGTATGCCCAGTGCGTTAAGTCCAAAGTAGCTGAGCAGTGACTTGGTTCCCACCAGCTTTGGCAAATAGAAAACAGGGGCTTGAACAGAAACGTGTGCTCTATCCCAACCATCATCAATGGACCTGAGATAATCTCGTCAGCATCAGACAACGCCAGACTCTTTGCCAAGAATTTTGCAGCTAATTCTACCCTATGCAACAAAGATCGTAAGCCCCCCCCCCTTATTTCCGCCTGTATCAGAAAACACGCTATGAGACATACAAATATATGTGCGTGATGTTGCCAAACTAATCAAAAAACCTTGATTTCAGTAAAGCAACCGGCTCTGACGGCATTCCGATTATAATGCTGAAAAAGCTTCAACCAGAGCCAGCTCCCATACTTACAAAGCTGTTTAAGCGTTGTCTTAAGGAGAATTGCTTCCCAACATCCTGGAAAATCTCATCATTTGCCTTGTATAATTCTGGTGATTGGTCAACTCCGTCTCAGTACAGAACAATTAGTCTCTTGTGCGTCATAAGTAAGTTGCTGGAGTCTGTGTTAAATAGAGAAGTAGTCAACCACCTCAGTAAAAATAAGCTTCTTAGTGGCATGCAATACGGTTTCTGTTCTGCTAGATATACAGCAGTTGTGTTGATGGTTATATCTCATAGAATTAGTAAATCTCCTGAGGAGGGCTTCCTTTCTAGGGCAATTGCTCTTGACATATCGAAGGCCTTTGCCTATGGCATAAAGGTCTACTTCATAAGATATCCGGTTATTGTATAGCTGGAAATGTTTTCTCGATTATTTAATCATTTCTGTCAGATAGATTCATAAGAGTAGTAGTTGATGGGCATAAATCAGAAGCTCACAGTATTAATGCTGAATTCCCCCAGAGGTCCATCCTGGGTCCAACTCTATTCCTGATCTACATCAATGATCTTCCAAATATCATTCTAAGATCATTTGTTGACATGCTTACGACACTACCATCTTTGGCAACACACCAAAGGCCGTAAATGACAAAGCTCTCTCTGATTTTCTCTCCTCTGATCTTGAATACGTGGTGCAGTGGGGAAAGCGGTGGCTGGTTTCTTTTAATGCATCTAAAACCAAGCTCCATTGTTACATCATCACCGCTTTTACCCTCATCTGGCATCAACTGAAATGAATGGTACTCGTCTTAGGGAGGCCGCATGTTTTAACAAGCTTCTAGGCTTGATCTTCACTACTGATCTGAAATAGAACATATGCATCAAATCCGTTGATAAGGCCGCTGAAAAAATGGTAGGATCCTTCTACCGCTCCAGTAGATATCTCACTCCTGATGCAATTCTCTACCTATATAAAAGCTAGGTACGGCCAAGGATGGCGTACTGTGGCCACATCCCCCTAAGTAATGCAATTTACAAAATTTCCACTACTTATGTATACCCATTTACCCTTATCCTCGAGTTTCGTCCTGGCCTTGATAAGTGGTAACTCCTTTGTAAAAAAAATATTACTCAGTACAAGTGATGCTTAAAATATAATCACGAATGACTTAGGACTTAGCAGAACGAGAGCCTGGTAACTCAGAGTTCCGTTCGAAATTCCATGCAACTGTATGATTTCGACGGAAAGATTTTCGAGTTCAACAATAAACACCCGAAGAAGGTCGAAGAATATATCAAGCGAAACGAACACAAAAAATATAAGAACTGTAGGCAAAATAATACAATAATTCAAATTATTGATATATATATATATATATATATATATATATATATATATATATATATTTGAAATTGGTATATTAGGCAGTATTTTTTCATTCAAGAAATATTATTAAATGCAACACAGACACTTTGCTTTATGATTCTTTTTTTTAATTTTTCGATTTTCCGTATAATCTTTTTTGTATCAAAATCAAAAATATTAATAAAATGCCCATAGTTTTGACTGTCACAGGCGCTTTCTATATAAAAAAGAACCATAAAGCAAGGTGTCTCCGTTGCATTTAATAATATTTTCTTGAATATACATATATATATATATATATATATATATATATATATATATATATATATATTCATTTTGATCCACATGTTCTTACGAAATGCGATATATTCCTAAATAGTCTGTGAAGTGAACAGTTTTTATTTTTCAAACGAGACAAGACGCAGACATTTGTATTCATTTTTGAAAATACGCCCGGAAAGCTTTAGATTTTCAGCCTGCAATTCTGCGCTTAGCGACTCCATATATGACAGAAACAGTTCCTGATTGGTCTGGCCTCTTTTGTCGTCGTAGGCTCTGTCTTGGCCAATTTGAATATCTTTGTGCCGAGTTCAGATTGCGGATCACCGATTATAGTTTCAGAACCGAAAGAATATGTAAGGTAACGAATTCGAGTACGTTTTTATGAAGTGTGTGTGTGGGAGGGGGATACGCTTCGAAAGTGTATTCGCATACATTATTACAGATTGAAAAGTCTTACACACTACACTCTACACACTTAAGTACAACAAGAATAAAATTATTCCTAACTGTTATTCTTAAACATGTGTCACCTGTCTCTCAGATGTTATATCTGTACAAATCTGAAAAAGTTGTATCTTTCTAATGTTTTGTAATCTCCGATAATATATATATATATATATATACACACACACATATATATATATATATATATATATATATATATATATATATATATATATATAGCTGTGTGCGCGCCCGTGTGTGTGTGTGAAATCGTGTATCGTCTAGTGATATAAAATGTTCTATTTCGTATGTGTGTGAGATGTTCATTGTCCTGCGTACATATAAAATGTTTCTTAAGTGTGCGACCGATTCTTCACTAATACACGTACTTAATAAACATAATGCATAAACGTTTACAGACAACTTTTTACAATCAAACAGTAACAAAATGTTAGATCATCATAAATCAAAGAATTACATACATTTTTATTCGTTTATACTCCTAAAAGAACGCCATTACAAGGAGTTATATTTACATTGGCTTTATTCGTCTCCTGGATTCCCTAGTTGGAGTTTTTCACGCTAAGTCTTTCTCTACATTTTCTTGGTTCTCTTCACTTCCAGTAGAGACTTCCTCACGTCTGATCGCTAACGCGTTTCTCGCTAACTTTGTTGAATCTCTGCTAACTAACTACTACGTCATCAAAACCACAACCGCGTGGTCAATGGTACAAAACAGGTGATCTCTCACGTAAGCCTTAATGTGTTTACTTCTAACCAAATTTCAAATCTACATTAAAATCCCTAAATCGAATTTGTTTATTCAATTTCTGCTTTAATTCCTGACTAAACATTCCAACCTATAAATACAGATTTTCCTAAATCTAACTGATTTCTTTTTCTAATAATAATAATAATAATAATAATAATAATAATAATAATAATAATAATAATAATAACCGACCAGGTTACGCGGCCTTGTCCGGTCATATCTAACTCTATCTCTGACTCCTTATAAGAACTACGATTTTGGAATTGCGTAGAATTGTCAGTTTACATAGACAGGTTGTCGTGAAAGTGACCTTAATTGTTCTATTTTAAAAATGATGCTATAGGGTGGAACGATAAAACTGTCATCTTAAAGAAAACAACACTACAGCTTTATTTTAATACGTTTATTGAAAAATCAATTCAGGTAACTTGATTATATACAGTACAGTAATCAATGTAGCCGCCTTCATCCTCAATCACTTTGGTTTGGCTGGATTTAGCGTTGTAGATGGTTATGTTGGTGATGTTCTCAACCTATAACCAAATGAAGTAGTCAGCAGATTCAGGTAGGGGGAGAAGTGGGGCCAGTGAGAGAAGGGTACAACGTTGTAGCACTTCTTCTGAAGCCAAGCCTGTTTCTCCTTGGATTAAGGCCTGCTGCCAAACCCATGGTCTGCCACTAGCCACCTGATCCCTCACGTTTTGGAACTATAATTACTTCATACCTTGGAAACTATTCGATTGAAATGTTACACGTTACTTTCATTTTCACCACCCTCTAAAATATAATAGTGGTAATTTCAAATAATTTTTTGAAGATGGAAAGATACTGCACTCGTACCGAAACATTTGATTACTGTAAAAATGTTCGAAACATAGACTCTGGATTATGGATGATCTCCCTAATATGCGACCTTCACGACAAATGTCACATAACCCACTACTGAATCTAAGTCATTAGCTTTCTAACGAGCCTTCATTTGTTAAATTCTGATCATTAATCGCTGACATTTCGAACTTATAAATTGCCAAAAAAGGGTTTATATATAGAGAGAAATTAACAAAATTTATTTTAATACGGTGTAGGTCAACCTTATGCGTCAATCGCAGCCTCATTCTCCCGAGGTATTGATTCATGCAAATTGTGAATTATTTTCAAAAGAGGTTTATCCCATTCTTCAGCTAAAACATCCTCCAGTTCTTTTAGAGGAGACGGTGGTGGAAATCAGTTTCTTAATTGAACCTCCAAAATTGACCATAAATGTTCAATAATATTGAGATCTGGGTATTGTGGTGGCCAAATCAGATGCTCAACTTCATTGGAATGTTCTTCGTGCCAATCTTTAATAATTTTAACTGTATGGATTGGGGCATTTTTTATTGACTCGCGTTTGAATTATTTTAGTAGAGTTTTGTTTGGTAGGTTTTATCCCGTCACGACTGACAAGTATCTGTTGCATCAAATACCTCATTGAATGTACTAGAAAAACAAACATTACACTGATACACTACTTGTTCTTCAAACCAAATAAACGTTGTAAAGCTATTGTAAATCGAATTAACAGTCATATTATATATAAAAAATAATTTATTTGATTATTTGTACATGTAATTTGGAAATAAAACTATCTTCCACTACATCATGTCGATGAAGAAGAGGAGAAAAAAAAGATTGATAAAGGAGTCTTACTCCGAAATATATTTCTTTAAAAATAAACACCCGTTTATTTTATAAAAAATTTCGCGCTGCAGTTTTGGCTTCAAATGTATGTATACATGTTTTATTCTTCAAATTTCACTCAACGCTTCTAACGGATATACACAAAAATAACCACCCATATATATATATATATATATATATATATATATATATATATATATATATATATATATATATATATATATAAATTATAGGGGTAACTAATAATTGGCATGTTTTTATATACTTGTTTTATTATTTTCTGTTTTCATTCTTCACATTATTGAAAAAAAATTTAACGCGTTTCAGACGATCTTTTTTAACATTTTTTAGGTCCTCTTCATAATAATTGAGGAAAGAGATGATTTGTAAGAGTAATTTTTTTTTAGACAAAATGAATCTAAATTTATTACAACATAAGTATGACTCACTCTTGGGTTTGCTGTTGTCAGCTCAGCGTAATTGAGCTGGATATAAGATCCTGGATGTGTAAATATTATTAATTTTCTGTTTTTACTTTTTAGTTTTATTTTTTTCTTCCTTGTGTTGAGGCGTGGATAAATCTATGTATGGTGTCTGTAATTACCTCGTTTCATAAGTATGTGTGCGTGCATTCACATGCGGATCAAAGCGTGTAAGTAGGTATTTTTTGTATTTTCTTATCAAATATAAATTATATTTCGTAGTTTAAATCAGCTATTCTAATGTCTGTTTTTTTGGCAGGGGATCTGTTATTGAATTTTGATTTTTTAAATTTTAATTTCTTCGTATTTTGTTTTTAGTCTGTTAATACATCTATAATATTTTGAATAGAAAATAATTATAACTTAATAATAATAATTTAATAATTATAACTCGATAATTATACTTAAAAAATTATAACTTATTAATTTGTATTTTAAAACTAAATCTTTCTAATTATAATTTAATAATTATAACTTGTATAATTTGTATAATTATAATTTGATAATTATAATTAAAAAATTATAAGTAAACAATTATAATTTAATAACTATAACTTAATAATTATAATTTTATAATTATACCTAATAATAAAAATAAAATAATTATGCCTAAATAATTATAATTTAAAAATGATGACTAAATAATTATAATTAAATAATTATAATTTACTAATTATATTTTAATAATTATATCTTTATAACTGTTATAAATAATCATTACTTAATAATTATAATTAATGAATTTTAAAGTAATGGATAGTATTTAATGATGATAACTTAATAATTAGTAGTTAATAATTATAACTCAAGACGTAATAATTATAATTTAATAAGTATAAATTAATAATTTTATTTATAAATTATAACTTAATAATTATAATTTTATAATAAAAATTAAATAATGATAATTAATAATTATAATTTAATTATTATAACTTAATAATCATAATTTAATAGTATAATTATTAATTATAATTTTATAATTATAACTTATAATTATAATATAATAATTATAACTTAATCATTATAATTGAAAAATTATAACGTTATAATTATAATTTAATAATTATAGCTAAGTAATTATAATAATAAAATGATAAGTTTATAATAATAATTTAATAATTATGACTTAATTTTTATTTAATAATTATAACTTTATAATTATAATTTAATAATTATAACTTACTTATTATAATTTAATAATTATAACTTAATAATTATAATGTTATAATAATAACTTAATAATTAAAATTACATAATCATAACTTAATGATTACTATTTCATGAGTGTAACTTAACAATTATAATTGAATAATTTTTCTCACGAATGCCTCCGCCATTTTTATTTTTCACGGGTATATTAATCATTCGTTCGAATAATTCCTTATATTTCTAGTTAAAAATAGCAAACTTACTTTGTATTTACCTTTTGTAGTAATTATCCAACCCACTAGATTTATTTTAATACTATGAAGATTTGTTAATCTAATGGTACAAAGACTGAAGACTATGATGTGAGATGCATAATAATCCAAGTATATGATTATAAAGGTTTTTATTTATTTGGGTTTTTATGTGAAGTACGATAATACTGCAATGAACATGGATGTGAGAATTTATGAGGACCATACTTTCCAAATTTCAATACCCCTAACATAATTTGTATTACATACATTTCTGTTTGTCCGTACTTCTTAAAATATATCTGTCGGTTTGTAAAATAATTGTGGCTAAATTCATATTAAAATTTACCGAAAATTAGCCATAGACCTAAAGTAAACGATTATTTATGATTAATTTCATTTTACAATATTTAATTATATACCGATTTCTAAACCATGAAACTTAAGCAATAATTGAGTGATAGAAGTTTTATGAGGAATGCCACACGTTATTTTCCTTTTATAATTTTATATCACCTGAAAATTAACTCCTCAATCTATATTTATGCAAAACTGTTATCTCAATGAGTCTCTGTAAACAAATCAGTGATATGTGTGAATTTGAATATTTGATCTTCCAAAATAATAACTATTAAAAAAGATAGCTATAAATACTTATAGATGTCGCTAGAAAATGAAGCTGCATGAAAATTCATTATTTATATCGTGTTCTTACTATGTATTTGGTGAATGTGTTTTTGTTATTTGATCTTTATATCTTCATAAGTGTGCAACCCCTAAATAACAACGAATGTTTATAACAATCGATTGTGCATAACCGTGTGAAAACTCTATTACAAAAAAAAACATTGAGCTAATTGTATATCAAAGAATATGAAAGATTAGTTTTCATTTTTATCAATAAGTTACACCTAAAAACATTGCAGCTACACAGAAAGAGACAAAATGGCGTCGCATACAAAAATCCAATTTCATTTAACAAATATTAGTATTTCCTACTTTCTTTTTAGGTGCATCCACGCATATATATTAGACGTTTGGTCCGTTGATCAGTCTGTTTTAATCTCATGCTGTAGTTGAAACTGACGATGGAAGAAAATCGTAAAGGCTATAATAGTCTTTATTTGTTCCGTAGTCTTTAACGTGTAGTTATGTTTTTATTCTGTCACACTTGGGGTAAATATATATATATATATATATATATATATATATACTTTACTTTTGGTCTGTCGCTTTAAATATCATATTCCCTTATTCTTCTCAGATTAAAGTTAGAAATAGCTTATAAGTTGGTCTGTGATGTTAAAGTTTTTTTTAGTAACTGTCTTAGTTACCCTGTAAGTTTTAAATTACATGTTCGCGTGTCGGTCATATTTAAAATTTTCAGTCTGCTACACTTAAATTAAACTAGTATGTTAGACGATCTGCGCGCTTAATTTATATAATCTATTAGATGGTTTGAAACTTTCAGGTTAGAAATGAGATTTTCGTTGGTCTATCACACTCAAACATGAAACAGGTTTGTAAGTCTGCCACGTGTAAGTTTGAAATTGACTGTTCATTAGTCTGTCATGTTTAAGTTATAAAAAACCAACTGCGAGTCTGCCGTGTTTAATTATGTTAGCATTTTGGTTCATCTCACACTCTTGATTTTAAAATTGATCTTTTGGTTTGTCAGTTTAAAATTGTATTTAGGTGGTCTGTTATGCTTAATTTATGAATAGTATAATCGTGTTTTGTTTTGATGTAGAAAATTTTCGTTTGCATGTAACGCTTAAGTTTGAAATGATTCCGGTTGGTCTATCACGCGCAAGTTTGATATTAAAGGTTCCTTTGTCTGTCACGCGTAAGTCTGAAATTGAATGTAAGCTGGTCTGTCACACGCGAGTTTCAAACTGAACGTTCCTTTTGTCTGTCACGCGTAAGTTTAAAATTGAATGTTGGTTGGTGATGTTTAAATACTAATTAGTATTTTTATTAGTAAATGCGCAGATTGGAGAGACGTATCTTCAAAATGTCTTTATTTGTTTGTTACTTCGACGTATTGCTCGATGATTTTTTTTTTACTTGTTTAATAATTCTTATTTGTCTTATTCAGGCGAAGATGGACACAGATTCAGAGAGAATAATTCACATCGCTTTCGTGACTCTCGGGGCATAAAACAAAGAACAGAAGTAAAAAGTCGGCATCTGGTGAACGAGACGAAATCTCGTCAATTTTTCAAGTCACGTTGTATCCGTGACGAAGCTATTATGCGTATTTACATGAAGAATAAAGAGGGAACGAGACAGACTTTTGTGGCATATCGCTGTGGAGATCTTCAACAAGTTATACAGCAGGAATAAAAAGAAAATTAAGATGAATGTGAAAACCAAAAAAGAACAATAAAAATTTGAAAATGATTGAAACGATTTTTGTTTTTATGTAAAGAAACATATAAAAAAACAAAATTCGAGGAACAAATAAATGAAATCACGGACGGATGAAATTAAGTGAAAGTTCTGAATCGATTATTTTCGTAAATCCTGAAACCAATGATTTTTCATTTTCATCATCTTCTTATATTTATTCTTAATTCATCGTCATTGTTGGTTTTCGTCTCCTTCTTCTAGGCATTGTGTTAAACTATTACTAATATCTTGAAATTAGAAATGCCACCATGAGTTAACATCACAATTCTTCATGTACACAAAATTGAAACTAAAAAAATACATATTTTTATATAAAATTTTGTACTTGATCTGAGAGTTTTCTGATAAATTTACTTGTGTTTATTTGAAAAAAAAAACTATCATAACTATATTAAACCAGTTAAGCTGAAATATTCTCAACAAAACTGAATTTTCATTAGAATGTCTTCATGGTTGTATCTCAAAACACACACACATATCTAATATATGAAAAAAACTATATGCCTATCTAGTTGTTTCCATATTTTCAAATTCTATCTCTACTGAAAGTAAAAGTCGCAGAGCGGTGTTAGGAGCTTCAAATGATTGTTTTGAAGGGGTCAAAAGATTGGGTCAAAATAGAAAAATCGGTTATCCTGACGCTCCGTACTTCTTTGTTTACCTTGGAAGTGATGTAACACAAATATTATAATACGGATGGCTACAATTGTAAAAATAATTGTTTTATTTTTCTTTCATTTTGAGCTCCTTTTTTCTCCCGTTTAACTTTTTTTTTCTCCCATTTCTTATTTTGAGCGGAGAATTTTTGAGCTCTTTTTCCGATCCGGCGTTACCTTCTATAGGTACCCTTGCAGTCCTGCACTTTACGACCCGAGCTATTTGTTTAACGCTATTATTTAGAAACCTATTATTTAACATGGTGAAGGGAGGGTGTATTGTAACTATTCTGTACTTTCTCCTAACAATTCAATTAAAAAAAAGGTAAATATGAAGAATTACTCCATCCTCGAAAATTCCTTTAAAATTACCACTCCTAGAGGTTTTCGAGGTCGCTGAAAACGAAAATAACGTTTAAAATTACGGCAAATGAGTAGTTTCCAAGATATGAAGAAATGTTAGTTTTAAAAAGTGGGGGGTCACTTCTCTATAATAATTTAATGTAAAATGATCACCGACTTTGTGGCAACGATTTTTTTTTTGGGGGGGGCTTCCTTTCTACTAGCGGAAAATTCTTTAAAATTACCTGTTTACATTTGGTGGGAAGCGGTGTAAAATAATAAACAGTTCTTCTACTTGGTTAATGTCGGCACGTTACTTATGTTAAAACGGTTAAGCATCTGTTAAAAAACTATACAAGTAAAACAAATTATTTTTTACTTGTAAACTGGTTTATTAATTGTAGAAAACAAAAACAAACGGGAGAAAAAAGGAGCTCAAAATGAAAGAAAAATAAGACAAATTATTTTTACAATTGTAGCCATACGTATTATAAGATCTGTGTGACGTCACTTCCAAGGTAAACAAAGAAGTGCGGAGCGTCAGGATAACCGAAAAATCATTAAACATTTTGTACATTCATTTTAGTTAATTTGTTAATTTTAAATCAATTCCTATGCGTGTCATCAGATTTAATGCTAGAGTTTTACTTTCGATTTCGATTCTATCTGATAGCACCCAAATATTTTTTTACTTATGAAATCATAACTCTATAATAATATACATTAAACTGGACAAATTAAATATCATATTTAAACGTTAAGCGTCCCCACTAGTATATATATATATATATATATATATATATATATATATATATATATATATATATTGAATAAACGACGAACGCCTATATTCCAGAATTCATAATGTTGAATATCTTGTAATTTATTCGTTTAATTCAGTTGACGTTTACAATTCTATAGAGTATCTGTTTCGTAGCGCAAAATCAACCACTTTATTATTATATCAATCCGTGAATCTATTATGCCTTTAACTCATTAGAAGAAATAGCAACAATCAATCTGTCAAAAGGAAATACAATGCATTTTGATATAATTAAAATCCAAAATTGAAAGAAGTTTAGCTTCTTAAATAATGATTGGTATAAATTATAAGAAAATTATTTCATATATATATATATATATATATATATATATATATATATATATATATATATATATATATGTATATATATGTATGTATATATATGTATATATATGTATGTATGTATATATATATGTATATATATATGTATGTATATATGTATGTATATATATGTATGTATATATGTATGTATGTGTATATATATGTGTATATATATGTATATATAGATATATGTATGTATATATATGTATGCATATATATGTATATGTGTATATATATATATATATAGTAATTTATAAAATATATATGGCGATTAAGCTTATTCGCCATATATATGTTATGCTTAATCGCCATATATATTTTATAAATTACTAACTAGCTCTACCTACGTCGCCATATATATTTTATAAATTACTAACTAGCTCTACCTACGTATTGAGCACTTTTGAAGTAAATACTTAAAGTTTACGCATAAATCTATACTTTCGTATATTAAATTTATATGAATAAATGAAGTAGTTATATATATATATATATATATATATATATATATATATATATATATATATATACACGCACATAAAAGTAGCCCCGTTTCAGCCAGATGGCTGCATATCGTGAAAGAAAAGCGAGTAAGTACAGTGTATTTACACAATTTTTATTTACATGAAAGAAACAACAACAGGGGAAACAGCAACAGCAAGGAAGTGTTCAACACGAAAGTATTTCTACTATCTCATCGCTCATCAGGACTGAGGTTTCTTTCAGTCCTCGGTTGAATCTCCTTGAGTACTTTCTAGTGGGTCGTTTTCTTTCATCCATCACCAGAATTTATTGTTATGGATTCTCTTGGCGGAGGATCTGACATGCCATCTTAAAGTCATGGGCATAAGGGTTCCAGTCTCCCAGATGCGGCTGAGGAATATCAATGAGGTTCTCTAGAATCTGTTTTTCATGGACAGTAGCTGATGCTGGGAGGGTTACAGTAGCTGATGCTGGTAGGGTTACAGTAGCTAGCCTGACTTCATTCTCTTTTTGAGCGTGATCAGGGACCATGACATATCACTGGGCAAACTTGGGTTCTTGTCTACATCTGGCTGCAGTCCCCCCATCTTGTATGGTGACTGTTGGTTGCCATCCATGGTGTCCAGGTTGCCCTGGTAGGTGATCGACCTTGAGGCAGGCCATTACTAGGGAATTGTTTATCTGCCTAGTGCACTTGAGGAAGCATACAGACTGGTGATGATTTCCTCCCCAAAGCTGTTTTAAGATCAGGATGATCAGGGAATGTGGGTGAGGCAACCTTTCCATTCTTACAACAGATGCCTCTTGTTTCATTTTTCCATTTATTCGCCTGACAACAGCGGCATACTGTGGTCATTGGGCAGGTAGCGCCGTCATCAGTGATGAGAGATCCAACACTGGAGTAGGAAATCAATTGGTCTCCAGGGATGATTGTTTAAGCGGCGCGTGCTTTATTGTAAGCAAGACCAAGTAGTTTTCTCTGGTGTTCTCGCTGATTAGCTGTCTGTCTTCTGTCCTAATCACGCCATAAACTCAGCAGTAGCGTCCCGATCCTCTTGCAGCCTTTATCCCTGGTGTGTAGTGCACCCTGTCACCTCGCATCAGCTGTGGCCTACCGATTTCTTTCAAGCCTTCTTTTTTGATTCTGGAGATATTTGTCGTCTTCTCTCTTGAGATTTCACAGCTTGACTTGTTTTCCAACCCAACGAACTTTTCCGTCATTTAGGAATAGTGATCGCTGGAAAAATAATACTATAGAATACAATGATGTTGGTGAAATTGATTATTAGACATGGACAGATAGACAGACATACATAGACACATAGACACACATACAGGCACACATAGATAGATACATATGACATTATAAGCATATAGATATATAGACCACAGAAATGAATATAGACATATGCACAGATCTATAGAAATATAGGCCTACTATATAGACACACAGAAAGTTCTGTGAGACACATATTGACACAGATATATATATATATATATATATATATATATATAGGTATATAGATATAGGTATATATATATATATATAAATATATATATATATATATATATATATATATATATATATAGAGAGAGAGAGAGAGAGAGAGAGAGATACAGGGATTGAGAACGCATTTAAAATGGGACTTTTTTGCATTTTTGCATGCATTTTTTTTTACATTTTTTGCATTTTTTTGCATTTCCATACACCAACATGGATATCACTAAAACATCCGTTGGGACATAAGTTTCATTTCATTACCTAACGTGCCTGGGTGGGTTTCCTGTAGGCTGAGATAAACCGCGTCACACACAGACAGACAGACAGACAGTAGGAAAATATATATAATCATTTCGTTGCTGGTTTCTTCTGTGAAACACAACGATTTAATAAGAAGCCTGTAAATGAAAAAAAGTGATCCCTGATACTCTCTACTCTGATCTCGAGCTCGTGGCACAGTGGGGGAAGAGGTGGCTGATTACTATTAATGAATCCAAAACCAAGCTCTGATCTTTGCATCATCAACGCTTTGATCCCCATCTGGTATCAATTGAAATGGATGGTTCTCGTCTTGGGGAGGCTCAGTGTTTTGGCAAGCTTCTGGGTTTGACCTTTACTCCTGATCTTAAATAGAACACGTACATCAAAGTTGTTGCCAGGGACGCTGGGAAAATGGTGGGATCCTTCTACAACAAACAACGCGGGTGCTTATGCATGCTGGTGCACATATGCAGATATATTTGCACGCCAGAGCGCGCATGTATGTTTACCTGTGACCGTTTCTGTTAAGTGTCTGTGTGTTCGTGCGCATGTGTATACCTGTGGCCGCGACCGCTAGCTGACCCTCTCCAAACAATTAACAACAAAATAAAAAAATTAAAATAAATAAACCGAATCATAGCCCCCCCCCGCCTCCAAACATAAGCGAACACCCAACAGCTGAAGACATACTTACCAAGAAATCGCCTCACCAACGAGACGCTAAAAACTTTAACACTAATTTTGAGCACTTCTTCAGTTTTTATTAATTACCATCTCCACTATATATATCTATATCTATCTATCTATCTATCTATCTATCTATCTATATATATATATATATATATATATATATATATATATATATATATATATATATATGATTGCAACGTCTTGCCAGACGAGTGCAACTCCCTCAGACACAGCAATGGGGGAGTATCTATACAATATGATGTTACAGAGTCTTAGCTTTGTACGAAAGCTAAATCTCTCACTCGGATCAAAATGTTGAGATCCAGCAACAAGCAATAGCAAGATAGCCAGCAACAAATTAAACTGCAGACCAGCTTAATGCCGGTACTGGTCTCCCGCGTTATGTTTTTTTTAAATCATAGATTTGCTTCTCCTAGAAAAGTTGCCAACACATATATACATACACACAAATATACACGGTGCTAGTTGGCCGTTGACCTCGAAAAAAGGTTCATTCGCCCTTTGAAATGTCTTGTTTTTAATCCTTCAGGGAGACTAGCCGCCTCCTAACCAAACAAGTCTGGTGAGGGAAACAGTTTAATCGCCGGTGACCCGACCATGAGGCAGTTAGTACTGGGTTACATCGTACCAGTAACATATGACATGACATGACGCACACACATACACCCCCCATATACACACTTATATATATATATATATATATATATATATATATATATATATACACGTGCACGTACACACAGGTTATTGCTTTTTTTTTAATTGACGTTAACACTAAGATACTTCAATTAAAAGTCACATATGAGCAGGTAAAATTATAGATGAATAAAAATCGAATCAAATGAAGTACAGGTTATTTAAACAGTTACATTCAATTCAGCTTCAATTTGCGATTTTTGAAATAATGGACTTTCTTTTTTGGCGCCACTTTATATATATATATATATATATATATATATATATATATATATATATATATATGCATGTATGTATGTGTGGGTGTGTATGTGTGACATATATTTCAAGATGTATGGTTTTTAATACTGACCTGCACATTTTTACTGAAATTGAAGAAACATTTTTTAATCAAACGGAAGAGAACATGGTTTAATATATGATTAGCTTACTATTGACAAGCAACCTAACTTTAAAAAATTATAGCAAAACGTAACACAAACAACATAAAAGCTGAAACATTCTCTCCTCCCCTCTTTCTTTCTCTTTCTCTCCTCATACCTAAAAAAAAAATGATTAAAAAAAGAGCTCCATAAAAAATAGTTCAATATTGTTTCATCGGTGGAAAAAATGAACAATGAAAATCTAAATTTATTTATTATGAAAAATGAACAATGAAAATCTAAAGGCGGGCCGTTTATTATTATTAGTTTTATCAGTAGTAGTATTAGTTGCTATTAATGTATTAATAGTATTATTCAGTGGCTCTCAGTGGATGTTCGTGTACGCATGCGTATATTATATAATACGTGTCGATCTTTGCCTCCGTCTGTCAGCGAAGTCAAATGAAAAGCCGATAATGATGAAAAGATATTACAAAAGAGAGTTAGCGAACTTAATTCGTTACCAAGAAAATTTTATTGTCAGTTCTCTTCTTGTTCCCTTCGTTTTTTTTTTAACAATGCAAACTAGAACGCAAACTAGAAAGTTTTGTTGCCAATAATGTCACCATTGGCGAAATTTGAGGAAACGTAACAGCCGCTTAACGAAATACGAGAATAATATAAATTCAAGAAAAGAGAAAAAGAGAGACGTCGGAGCAAATGGATGTTTCTTATGGAACCTTGATGAAGCGCTATTCAATGTTCTTCCTTTCCGTGTTGTAACTTTGGGCGGCAAAATAGGAGATAAAAATAGGAGAGTGGAAGATGAAGGAGTAAAAAAGTGAGAGGAAAAAGGAGATAAGATACACGGGACGAAAGAATTTTAAAATATTGAATATAATATATTATCTATAGTGCGGCCAACTGGATGAAGACTCGAATGCAATCAGCAAAATAAATGTAGGGTGTGTTTGCTAGCCCTCTTCCCGCCACCAATTAAACTTCGATTGGAAGTAAATTAGATACGTATGTAATCGTGTAAGCGGGCTCGTCATAATCAACTGACCATAAGGGTATTCAACGAAGGATACTTTGGAATAATTCAGTTATGCTAATTGGTCACTATATTCTCGCTTCATTAAATAGGGCTCAATCGTAATCTTCTAAAAGAGGCTTATCCACAAATAATTATAATTATTCATAATTATTTTTCATAACTATTTACACTAGTGTTTCATCCTACGGGATAATCAGTTCAGGAAGTTACGATAGTCGCTGGCCGTAGTATTTACACCCCGAAACGAAGCCATCGTTGTCTCAATTTGCAAGATCCATAACTCCAGACTCACCGTCACCTGCAACGAAATTCAAGTGATTTTAAACATTTATAAAAGCATAAACGTTATTAAATGTCAATCAACAGTGATCAACCAACTAGAAGGTCGCGATCTAGAATGAAGGCCAACTGGCCGAACTTTGTTTCAAAGACAGTGCTCAACTAGTACGGACATGTTAATATATATATATATATGCATATATATATATATCGTTTTCGAATATTGCCATCACTTGATATAGCATAATATATGTATACACATACACACACACACACACATATATATATATATATTAACATATAATTATATTTGCCAACTTCACTGAATGTTTTGCCGTTTTAGGCTACAGCCAGCCTTTTTGTTATCGAGATACACACTGATGGTAAAATATGTACCAAATTTTTATCAAGCAACACCTGTGCTTGAGGTGTTTTATAGTGAGAAAAGACTTTGTACCGAGACAATCCCACTCTTTAAAAAACTGCTACATCGAAGCAAAAAGAAGCACAAGTCCACATCATTGGAAGCAGTAGTCGCCGCAGATTTTATGTCAGAGTTTTCCTTCTCCTAGAGAGGTTGCCTTCACCAGGGCTTACGGGTGCCCTCTCAACCCACTGTGCCATTTGATCCATGAATTTATATATATATGTTTGCGGGAAAGACGGTACCTTACGATGGAGGCGTGGCAGTGAGATTCCAAACATCCCTGATGTTATTACGCGGCGGACTATTTTTTCCTTGTGTGGGAAACTTATTGGTCACTTACCAGCGTGTGGCTGGCTCCGAGCAGCTGTGGGCGTCATCAAACGCAGGGCAAGTTTAGTAACTACAGGTTGGGATGATATATTTGATGATGCTCTTCTAACTCTGATGACGACAGAAACCCTAGAGAGAGTTAACAAGGAGGACCCTGCCCGTGGAGAATGGTGTGTCGATGGGGACACTGTGAATGTGTGGGTTGACGCTAGTTCTTTGGCATTGGGAGTGTTATTGGAGCAACGTGGAAATGTAATTGAAGACGCGTGCTGGCTGCGACCCGTGAATGATGCTCAACACATCAACCTGGCGGAACTGGATGCTGTTGTGAAGGGTTTAAATCTGGCACTGCAATGGCAGTCAAAGAAGTTACACTTGTACACGGATTCTCTCTGCGTCTATCACTGGGTGCCCGACACTCTTTCGGGACGAACGAGAGTCCGCACTAAGGCAGCCAGTGAGATGTAACTCCGGCGGAGGCTAAACACCCTGAAGAGTCTGGTATCAGAGTATGACCTGTCGGTGAGTGTAACGCTCGTGGCATCACACTGTAATCGTGCAGACCAACTAACCCGTGTGCCTCACAAATGGTATGAAGCTGTGAAGACAGGCGTGGAGTTCGCTGCTCGATCTTGCGCAGTTAGCGCGATTAGCTCATGCCAAATACAAAGAATTCATGTGCAGAGTGGACATCCAGGTATCAAAAGAACTTTGTATTTTGCGAGGCGTGTGGACCCGGCAGTGACAAGGGCGGATGTCAGGCAGATCATCAAGCACTGTGAGGCATGCCAGTCTATCGATCCTGCACCTGAGCAATGGCAGAAGGGGCGATTGGAAGTTGAGCATGTGTGGCAACGATTAGCGATGGATATTACCCATTACAGTGGTAAGCCCTTTCTAACCCTTATCGACTGTGGACCCACTCGTTTTGCGGTGTGGCGGCAAATGACCAGGCAGGACTCAGCGAATGTTGTCCGCCAACTGTCATCTATCTTTTCTGAGCGAGGTGCGCCGGAAGAGATATTGACGGACAACGATGCTGCTTTTTGTAGCCACCAAGTTCGGCAGTTGTTGAATGAGTGGGGTGTCCGACTACGACTGTGATATGCTCATGTGCCATCAGGGAATGGCATTGCTGAGAGGAGCCATCGCAGCATCAAGAGAATTGCTGCCAGAAAGCAATGCACCATTACGGAGGCCACGTATTGGTATAACATCACACCAAAGGATGGAAAGACACTAACAACAGCACCGGCCAATGCCATACACAAATACCGTGTTAGGATAAAGGGCATTGACACTGTCCAACCAATCGACGAGGAGAGTTCTGACAAATACAAGGTAGGGGATCCAGTTTGGGTTAGACCCCCTGGAAACCGGCGCACCACCAAGTTCAAGCGAGGACGAATATCTGGAGTGGTCAGCCAGCAGTCGGTCCGTGTTGATGGAACCCCACGCCATGTGCGCGATCTTCGCCCAGCTAGTGAAGTACATCCCATAACTACAGAGAGCGATGAATCATCAGATGATGAGCTGCTGATGAGTGAGGTCACCGAGCAAGAGAGTGGTAGTTGTAGTTCGTCTGATCAAGCAGGATCAGAACCAGAACCAGAACCAGAACCAGAACCAGAACCTGAACCCGAGATTGTAAATACCACCCTTCGCAGAAGCCAATGAACTAAGAGGCCACCCCCGGAGTGCACTCTATGTGATCATCAGATCAGGGGGGAGTGTAGTACTTACCAACAAAACAAACGCCCACGTGTTTTTGCCTTGGTATAGGCATGCCCGACAACAAAACTTGGGTTTTTATAAGCGGAAGTCTCGAGGTTGTCAGGAATCTACAGGCGCATGCGCAAGAGAAGGGATTGAGATAGTGGTATAAAAGGCAGGTCGAGTGAGAAGGTTGTTGTTGTCATTAGACGTTACAGTGACGCGTGCGTTAGCAGGTGATTAAGAGGCTGTTTTTCTTGTGTGTCAAGTTGCGCACCTCGGTGAAGATCATATAAGTCGTGCACCTCGGTGAAGGTGAAGGTCATATAACGTATTTACTTTGCCAAATTTACTTAGGACTCGCAAATTATTACCAATCTTTTATTGAAGAGATGCATAATTTGCGAGATCCCTTAAATGAGCTGCTGAAAAAGACACACCTTGGAACTGGACGCAAGAATGTCAAACCGCTTTTGACAAAATAAAGAGCGCACTAACACCTGAATTATTTCTAACTCGTCGCTAGTGACGCTAGTTCCTACGGCATAGGAGCATGCATTCAACATATCATGCCTAATGGATCTAGAAAGCCGATAGCTCACGCTTCCAGAACGCTGTTTCCAGCAGAGAAGGCGTATTCACAGATTGAAAAAGAAGCGTTGAGTATAATCTTTGCAGTGACTAAGTTCCACCGATATTTATATGGTAGACATTTTATACTTGAAACCGACCATAAAACAATCTACGGATCAAAAGACAGAATTGCCTGTATACACCGCAAATAGATTGCTGCGCTGGGGTACGATCCTACTGAATTACGATTTCCAGATACAACATCTAGAATCGAAAAAGATTTGCCATGCGGACAGACTTTCAAGATTGATACCACAGAAACATAATTTGGAAGAATCATTGATTGCAGCAATTCGAACAAATGTCGAAGTGAAAACATCAGTAAAGAACTACCGGTAACATTTCGGACATTTAAAAAGAAGACGATAAAGATGAATATATAAATGATATAAAAGAAAAAAATATAAATGACCAAATGTTTCAGGAAATTTTTTTCCATATGTAACGATGTGTTATTATACAGCGAAAGAGTAGTAATACCTAAAACGTTGCAGAAGAGGATTTTGAGAGACTTCCAAACAGGACATCCGAGGATAAATCGGATGCAGTCTCTAATGAGAAGCTACGTATACTGGCGTCACATGGACATCGACATAGCTACAACAATAAATAGATGTAAAGGATGCCAGTTAGCGGCAAAATCCCCACCTATAGTACACAAAGTCGAAAACCGACCAGCCATGGTCGAGAATCCACATGGACTTCGCTGGTCTAGTAGGAGAAAATTACTACTTAATTGTAGTAGATAGTTATACAAAATGGCCTTATTTAATGCGTTGCAGGAATCCAACAACGGACAACTCAATAGGATTCCTGCACGAGTTATTTGCACGATTTGGTGTACCAGACACATTGGTCACTAACAATGGAACTCAATTCACATCCACAGACTTTAAGGAATTTTGTGACACGTTCCAAGTAAAGCATATCACTACTCCTCCGCACCATCAAATATCGGCCTCGCGGAGAGGTTCGTGGACACGTTAAAACGAGAGTTGAAAAAATCCATTGGGATACCAACGGAAAAAGCTTTGCAACAATTTTTGCAAATATACAGGAATCACACCTCTTACTGGGAATATGGAGTAGTGGATAAACGCATTGGTGATTGTACATACATGATTAAAGCCCCACAAAATATACATAAAAGACCCCTAAACGAAATTAAAAAGCGCCACATTCAAGATGGTGATTATACAACAGCAGTTGAAGAGGAGGAAACCATGGACATCATATACGAATCATTTATTTTGGAACCGCCTCAATATACACCTGAGCCCCGAAGATCAGGTAGAAAAAGAAAGTTTAATAAACCATTAATGTTAAAATCCAAGAGAAAAGATATTGAAATCTGTGTGACTTCAAATCTTGGGAGGAGGGTGTTGTGGTGGAACCCACTCATTTACATATGTGGATTATATTACACATAAATAACAAGGCACGGTTAGTCTGAGTGTGTGTTAACCAGAAGCTACCGAAGGCCGAGCCAAGAGCAGATATGTTCTCCAGCCAAGACTCTCTTACCTGACAACCATTATGTAAATGTACTGTAAATATACTTTTCCTAATACACTTCTTATTATCTACCTTTGTTTGTTGAGTCTTCATTTGTATTGCCTTATACGTTATTTGGTTCAACCTGCAAACATAACAGTTGGCGACGAAGATTGAACGTCAAACATAACACCAACCAAAAGCCACTTTCCAAAACTTTGTAAGGGTATATCATAAATATTTACTTCATAAGATCTTCAGCTATGGTATAGCTGGGAATGTCTTCTCAATTATCAAATCATTTCTCTCTGATAGGTTCATAAGAGTAGTAGTTGATGTGGTGAAATCAGAAGCACACAGTATTCATGCCGGGGCCCACCTTGGGCCCAAGTGTCTTCCTGATCTACATTAATGATCTTCCAAATCACATCGTTACATCATTCGTAAATATTTATGCTGATGACACTACCATCTACGGTAGTACATCTAAAACCGTAAACGACCAAGTTCTCTCTGATTCGGTCTCCTCTTACCTTGGGCACGTAGTACAATGGAGAAAGAAGTGGCTGTTTACTTTTAATGCATTTAAAACCAAACTTTTATCTTTACATCATCAACGCTCTGATCCCCATCTGGTATTAATTGAAATGAATGGCTCTCGTCTAGGGGATGCCTCATGTTTGGACAAGCTTCTAGGCTTGACCTTTGCTCTTGATCTTAAATAGGGAACATACATCAAATCCATTGGCAAGGTCGCTGGAAAAATGGTGGGATCTTTCTATCGATCCAGTAGATATCTCACTGCTGATGCAATTCTCTATCTATATGAGAGCTAGGTACGTCTAATGATGGAGTACTTTTGCCACATTTGGGCAGGAACTTCTAGAAAGTACCTATCCTGCCTTGATAGAGTTCAAAATAGACTTTGTAGCCTCGTAGGGGATGTCCTTTTTTCTTCACTGCAGCCTCTTTCTTACAGAAGAGATGTTTCGCGTTTTTTTTTTGCTTTATCGTTATTTTCATGGAAAGTGCTCGTCTGAGCTTCAATCTATGGCCCCCCTCGTCAAACTTTCACAAGATACACTAGTCTAGCTGAAAACACTATCAATAATTCCCTCCAATCTTTATCTGTGCCTACTCCTAAACGTAAATTCCATGAAAAAAACTTAGTTTTTAGAACTGCACGCCTATGGAACTGTCTTCCCTTTTCTTGCTTTCCAGCTGACATCAATATGGTTGTCTTAAAGTCCAACGTAAATAAGTTCTTGATGAGCTGTTCCATTTAATTTAACAAATTTACTGAATTTCCATTACAAACGATAACTATCGTGTCCAAATGGCTACTATACACTCGTTAACCCTTATCCTCAAGTGGCCTCTGTGTCTTGATAAGTGGTCATTCCTATGCAAAAAAATCAATCAAAAAACAAAAAAGAAAACAAATAACTTAACCTAGAATTAAGAAGTACAAATGTATCTGTAATTATTATGAAACGGTCATTATGATTTGTTGTGATTTTTTAAATTTATGTTCTCGGCTACCCAGTGATTTACATGAAACATTTTAGTGTGAATTTTAGAATTAACGGGTGCATTCACCAAGCCAACACCCACACTTAAAAGAAACCCCCTTTCAGAGTTAATGTTCAATAGAGAATCAAACTCTGAATAATATTAAAACATTAAAGACAGTTTTTAAACATCAGCTCCCACCATAGATATAATGTAAGGAAATTATTCCCCGTTGTCTACAACACTAATAAAAGCAATAAATGTCAACAGAATACAAATTAAGAGAAGATAACGGATTTAGAGAAACCCTCCACCAATAAAACTATCCAGGTTCGACAAGATACAACTTAACAAGCACCGCGCTTGCATCGAGTGAAACGTTGTTAAAATAAAACTTAGGATGAGAACAATACTCCGAATAGTCCTAATAATACGAATAAATTCTTTGCGTTTTCTTTTAATAATTAAACTATATTTTGGGGTTTGAGGGGGTAATATCATAGAAATAACTGAAGAAGGACATTAACTCAAAATTTAACTCCGGGCCTTGATAAGTGGTGACTTCCATGTTAAAAAAAGTAACATTGAGAAACGAGGAAGAGAAACGCTAATAATGTAATTGTATTATATTTTCGTTTATCTGTTGTTTTAATATCCATCATAAGTTCTCGATCCTTAACAATATAGGGAGACCCTATAAAATGCATAACCCTTTAATTAATTTAAACTTGCTACATGAATACGCTATGTCACGTTCCCAACAGATGTTTAGGAATACAGAATGGTACTTCCAGCAGCATAGAGCATTTCCCTACTATCATCATGACGTAAGAACATACCTTGATAGTAACCCGCGAAATAGATATGTAGGACGAAGAGGAAGTATCGAGTACTGTCCAGGCTCTCTAGATTCAAACCCCTCTCCAGGGATTTTCCTTTTAAAGTTGGCGGATGAAGGAATGAGACGCATGTTAAACACAGAGTTCACGCCACAAAACGAGCTACAATAAATGAGTTGAAAGCAACCATTGAAAGAAGATGTGTCAACAAAATCTGGACTGATTAGAAACGTTTTCGATTCAATCAGTGAGCGTTGTTAGCTGTAAATGGGCCACTAGAACACTTTTGAACTAATCTGGTTTCTATATTGGTTCACAGTATTTTGATGTATACAACTTTTCTTTCTTATAATAACTGTTAGTTATACGGTCATCTGAAGAATGTATACACTTTATTGGGACACCGTGTAAGCATATATATATATATATATATATATATATATATATATATATATATTTAAAGTGATGGTTGTGTAGTTCCAACGAGAGAGAAAAATGTATATTTAAAAGAGTGTAGCTATCAAAAATTGTGTTTTTTTTTTTTAAGGTTTTCATCATATTTTTATTTTAGAATATTTTTATAACGCGTTTCGAGCTTAGGGTGTGCTCTCTTAAGACGTTTTCGCAAGAAGTTTTTCTTTAAAATGGGAGTTTGTAAAGTTATTTTTACCTCCGCTGATACTAAATGTGTTTTTTCAGAGTGATGTGTGGTCTCAGACATTCTGTCTCCAACCGTAAGTGTTCAAAGTGTCCGGTCAACGTTAGATTCAAAGAGGGCGCTTTTGGTCCATTCGGTGAAGGTTTTTATGTTTTTTATGGCTTTTTTAAAGACTTTCTTTCCCCATGTATAGCACACACTCACACAATCACACACGCATACATATACATACATGTACATGTACACATGCACACGCACACGCACACGCACGCAGGCACACACACATGCACACACGCACATACATAGAAATATATGTAGGAGCATACATATATACATACCCACCTACACACTCACACACGTACTCACACACATCCACCACTAACGCGTCAGGCACATATTGGTTAATTATTTTTATTTTTTTATTTTTTTATTTTATATATCAATATATATGTTTTTTTGTTTTTTGTCCCTACCAAAACACGCATGTATATATGCGCTTAATCATTCAGACATAAGTACACGTACACACACAAGTAAGATGGAGAATAGGTAGGAGAAGATACATATACACACATATACACGCACATACACATATATATATATATATATATATACATACATACATGTATGTGCATACACACTCACAAACATCCACATACTATGTAGGCACATACACATACACACACATGCACACACATAGATATATGCAGGGGCTCACACATACGCATATATCCATATCCACACGAACACATTTACCCACCCATACATATGCATACATATTTATATATATATACACACACACATACATATGCGTATACATTCATCCACCCATATATATACATGGACACATGCATCCACAATCACACATACACATACATATTCATACATCCCACCTTATGTATATATTGGTTGAAGTTTTCTTTCTTTTCTAATCCAGGCACATATGCATACATGGATTCGGTCACCCAAACATAAGTGCACGTACACACACAAACAAGATGTAGCATAGATAACAGATGATATATATATATACACACACACGCATACACAATCATATGTATACACTCTCACACACACACATGTATACATGCACACATGTGCGTACAGACACATACATACGTATAATTTCTTATTGTTTGTTTAGTTTAGAGAAATGGTACTGTACTGGGTATGGACGCGCGCACCCGTGAAAGTGTGCGCGTGCTTTATTGTGCTTCTTTTATTTCGTGTGTGAGGGTGCACATTTACGTCAGTATGCATGCGTGTAAGTGTATTTTGTGTTTTACCTATTTATGTGTATAATTATGGAGAGATGTTTAAGGCGGGGTTAAACTTTGCTATGAAGTTTTTTTCTGTGTTAGCAAGTAGAAGTAGTTTCCAGTCGTCCTGAACCTCCACTTTCAACTGGTATTTAACAATGTTAGGAGAGGTGCGGTTGACGACTGCACACTTTTTGCCACAAAAATCTCATATTATGTATAATCACGTTAAATATATATTATATATAATCACGTTAAATATATATGTGTATATATATATATATATATATATATATATATATATATATAACTACTTCATTTAGTCACATAAAATTAATATACGAGATTATGAATTTATGCGTGAACTTTAAGTATTTACTTCAAAAGTACTCAATACGTAGGTAGAGCTAGTTAGTAAGTTATAAAATATATGTGGTGATTAAGCGACACTGAATATTCCACGTTTCATCTACTCTAGGACACTTCAGGCTTATGCGCATAAGCCTGAAGAGTCCTAGAGTGGATGAAACGCGGAATATTCAGTGTAGCTTAATCGCCGTATATATTTTAGAACTTATATATATATATATATATATATATATATATATATATATATATTTTTACACAGTGATCACCACTTATCAAGGCCCGGAAGCCACTCAGGGATAAGGGTTATTGCAAGTACATCACGTTAGTGAGGAGATTTTATGAAGTGTTTAATTAGGGGGGGCGGTTCATTAGGAATTTGTTAACATTAGACTTGAAGACATCCAAGTTGTAGTCCGGAGGGAAGCAGGCAGACGGAACAGAGTTCCACAGGCGTGCAGTTCTAAGAAAGAAGCTTTGCTCATGAAATCCGCGTTTTGATTTAGGCACAGATATAGAGTGGGGGAAATTGTTCACAGTGGATTCAGCTAGACGGGTGCTTTTCGTGAAAGATTGGCGAGGGGGGGGGCAGGGATTGGAGTTCAGAGGAGCACCTGCCATGAAAATAACGATAAAACAAGGATAGGCTCGCAACATATCTTCTGTGGGAGAGGGGTTGCAGGGTAGAGAAAAGGGCATCGCCCACTAAACCACGAAGTCTATTTTGTACTCTGTCAAGGCATGATAGGCTGTTTTTGGCAGCTCCTGCCCAGATATGGCAACAGTATTCCATCCTTGGCCGTACTTGGCTTTTATATAGATAGAGAATTGCATCAGTAGTGAGATATCTTCTGGAGCGGTAGAAGGATCCCACCATCTTTCCTGCGACCTTGGCAACAGACTTGATGTACGTGTTCCATATATATATATATATATATATATATATATATATATATATACATATATATATATATATATATATATATATGAAATAAAATGGAGGTGGAAGGACCTGGATACTCAACGTTTCGCCCGATTTATGCGGGCTTCTTCAAGAGGGATGGTCATTGACGAGAGAGTCGGAGGATTGGGGCTATATATAATGATGGGGGAGAGCAGCGTGTTTTCCTTATGTAAATTAGATGTCATATATACATGTATATACATTTTATGAGAGAAGAACTAATTATAGTAAACTAGTGTAGTGGATTACGTCTAAAAGATAAAATATCGTAGAGATTAAAAATTGTGTTTGGAAATATAGCGGTGATAGATTAAATAAATAAAATGACACGAGATTACGAAAGAATTTTTTTTTTTTTTTTTTTTAAATTAGAAATAATTGAATTGGGATAAAATAGCGCAGTAACTTAAAAGATGGTATCTAAAAATAAGAATAGGAGGTGATAAAATGGAGTCTAAAAATAGATAATGATAAAATACAGTAAATAAGTAAAATAAAAATAAAATTAAGTGAAATTACGAATTTTTTTTTTTTTTTTTTTTCGCGTTTAACCGGTGTCTAAGTTGTTTTCTTTGATAATTATTTTCGACAGAAAGGGAGCAACGTGGAAAAAACTTTTTCTTTGCTTAATTATTTTGCTGGAATGGGAGATTATAGCTGACTCAATTAAACGTCGTGTGGATCTGTTATGTATGTGTTTAAGGAAAGTTGCCTTGTTAAAATCAAAATGGTGGTCGTTTTCCATGATGTGACAAAATATGGCGTTGAGTGTATTGTTGTTTTTTACATCTCTTTTGTGTTCATATATTCTTTTATTTAAATTACGTTGAGTTTCTCCTACGTATATTTTTCCACAATCAAGGCAGGGTATGGAATATATTCCGGCTTTGGTGTTAATGTTGGTGCTAGTTATAATTTTACGTGTTAGATCCCTAATTGTTAAAGAGTTTAGTTTTGTTATTTGAATGCCTGTCTTATTTAGGTTCTTATATATTGTGTCGTTGTTTTTATTAGTTGGTAATGTTAATTGTCTGTTGTGTATCTGGCTATTTAAGGAATGGTCTCGGTTTCGGTTATGGTAAATTTTTAGTGCTTTTCTTTTTGTATTTGCCAAAAAATGTTGAGGGTATTGCAAGTTCATGAATGTACGTTCGATATACTCAAATTCTTCCACGATGTATTCTTCACTACATATTCTCAGGGCCCTAAGAAAAAATCCTATTAGAATACCTCTTTTTACTTTATCATCGTGATGAGAGTAAAAGTGTATGTAATCATTTTTATTCGTGACTTTCCGATGGACTTTAAAACTTAGATGATCATTGTTATTTATGATGTTGATGTCCAGAAAAGGTATGGAGTTGTTATTTTCTCTTTCATACGTATAATTAATAGTGGGTTCAATCTTGTTTAATTTATCAGTGATATTCTCTATTTTGGAAGATATAGGGAGAAAAATTAAAATATCATCAATATATCTATAGTAGGAGGTACCCTTGGGCAATTTATATTTCATGGGTCCGGTTTCGATGAATTCTAAAAATAGACATGCCAAAACCCCACTTAGAGGGTTACCCATGGGCAGTCCAAATTTTTGTTTGTAGCAGAGTCCATCGAATGTGAAATATGTCATGTCAATGCATATACTTATAATTTTAATTATATTATCTATCGGCAAAGGTAATTTAATTTTTATTTTATTTAAGTGTTTTGAAAGAAGGTTGAGACATTTCTTGGTAGGGATATTGGTGTATAAAGATTCTATATCGAGACTATTCATGGTTTTATTTTTCATATCTATGTTTTTTATTTTATTAAGAAGGTCGCCAGAGTTTCTTATATGGGAATTGCTAATTGTGCCCAATAATGGCGTTAGGAGTTTTGTGATCGCTCTTGCTATCTTATGGGTGGCACTGCCAATGCCAGAGATGATTGGGCGTATTGGATTATTATTTTTATGTGTTTTGGGTAAACCATATAAGGTCGGGATTTTAGGATGGTATTCTATATAGGTAGTCCATATTTTATCATTATGTATTAATTTCTTGTAAGATTTGTTAAATTTGTCAATTTCTTTATGTATTATTTCGGAGGTAGTTTTTTCATATGTGTGTTTATCTAAGTATTTTATTTTTGTATTCAGTTGTTTCCATTATTACAATCCCCCCACCTTTGTCAGCAGGTGAGACGATAATATTATGGTCGTTAGCCATGTGTGATAATGCATTTATGTATCGTTTTGGTAGGGTAATATCCCTGGTTTGGGCGGTGGTCGTGGATATTACACCCTGGATGAAACCTTTCATAAAGTCGGTATCTTCGTGTTTATAGTTTCGAGCGATTGTGTTGGTTGTTATCTTTGGATAGATTTCCGTTGCAAATTTTAAACCAAGGCTGAGGGCTTCTGTCTCGGTGTTTGACAGTGGCCGGTTTGTAAGATTTTGTATGAGTTTTGGTCGTCCAATAGAACCCCATTTGCTGTTGGAGATTAGATTGGATAGTTTTTTGTTAAGTTTTCTGTTGTGGGTAGAGTTGAAAGATATAATCCGTCGTTTAATTTTAGAGGTTGTATTCCTAGAAATAGAGTGGTTCATGTGTAGATCGTCTGCTAGTGATTTGGCAATAGTTCGTAAATAAGTTGCTCTGTTTCTAAGAGTTTGTGCTGATGTGCTTAGATACTGCTCAATGTGTTCAGGGAAAATATGGTGGGAGGATTGGAAGATCTTATTGGTACATTTGGGAATGACCTTCTCGTCAATGCATCGTTGTAAGAAAGAACTCCTGTTTGTGTTGGAGTGAGCTGCGATCACTGTGTTAGTATATTTACGCAGCTTTCTTTTGTAAAGTTGTCCTTCCATTCCGACAGTATGATTGTTGAGCTGGATTAAATCCGACGATATGAAATAAAATGGAGGTGGAAGGACCTGGATACTCAACGTTTCGCCCGATTTAATCCAGCTCAACAATCATATATATATATATATATATATATATATATATATATATATATATATATATATATATATATTATATATATACATTTATATATATAATGAATAATATATATATATATTATTTATTATATATATTATTATATATATATATATTGATTATATATATATTTTTTATATATATACATACATACATACATATATATATATATATATATATATATATATACAGTGCCTCGCAAAAGTATTGGATACATTATATTTTTCTTCATAACTTTAATTAGGGTTCAAGATTTTACCTAAAAGTTGGTCAGTATATTCCTATTACTATTCTAACAAATATTTGGGGTAGTTATAAGAAAATAAAGTTTTGAAAGTGTATATTTAAGTAAAAATATAAATCAACTAAGGCAAAAGTATTGGATACATTACATTTTTCTTCATAACTTAAATTAGGGTTCAAGATTTTACTTAAAAGTTGGTCAGTATATTTCTATTACTATTATAACTACTATTTGGGGTAGTAATTACACAAGTAAAGTTTAGAAAGTTTATATTAAAGGAAAAATATAAATCAACTAAGGCAAAAGTATTGGATACATTGATTTAATATTTGGTTGTATAGCCTTTATTGCGTTCAACAGCTTCCAATAGCTTTCTATAGTTGCACACATGTTGTTTGCAAAGATATGCAAGTATTTTGCACCATTCTTCTTTGCAAGACTGTTCTAATTGTTGAATATTTTGTGGAGTCCTCTTGTGAACATTGATCTTTAAAATTTTCCCCAAATTTTCAATTGGGTTAAGGTCAGTAGACTAACTGGGCCAAATAAGGACGTCAATTTCATTATTTCTAAGCCATTCTTTGGTTAGTTTGGCAGTATGCTTGGGATGATTGTCCTGCTGAAACAAGAAATTGCCATTATTTCCCAGCAAATCAGCAGATTTCCGGAGGTTTTTCTCCAAAATCCCCCTGTACATACGTCCATTTATTCTACCATTGATGATTTCTATTTCACCTCTATCTTTGGATGAAAAACACTCCCATACCATAATCGAACCACCGTCAAACTTTACCGTAGGAATGTTATTCTTTTTGTTACAAGCGGTGCCATTTTAACGCCTTACATGTGTTGCTGTGTTTCTTCCAAAGATTTCAATTTTCGTTTCGTCTTACCGTGTTCCAAAATTCTTGGGGTTGTTCCCCATATGTTTTAACAGAATTCAAACGTGATCTCACATGTTTAAGCTTCAATAATGGAACTTTTCCTGGGGATTTTGATACAAAACCTACACGATTTAGAACTCTACTGATTTTATCCTGGCTTACATTAATCCCAGCTTCTTTGAGGTCGATTTGAATTTTACCACGAGTTTTTTTTTAACCTTTCTGCTTACTCACTTTGATTTTTTTCGTTTAATTTCCTTGGCCGACCACATCTTGGAAGATATGCAACAGCTTCACCAGGGTTTTTCAACTTTCTGATAATGTAACCAACTGTACTATGTAGTAAATAAAGTTCCGTTGATATTATTCGATACCCTTCTCCGTCTTTGTGCTTATCAATGATTTATTGACGAATGTCTGTTGGCAACTCTTTAGTTTTAGGCATTTTTATAAATGAACTGGTTGACTTTGAAGGAGTGAGCACACACTGGAAGAAGTTTATAAAATTATTTTAATATAAATCTCTCTAATTAGTCAATGATAACTTATTTCCATTATTGCAACAAGCTAAGCAAAAGTCATTTAAATTTATTTCAGAAAAAGAATTTTTTAAGGTGTATCAAATACTTTTGCGTTTGTTAATTCATATTTTTCCTTAAATATAAACTTTCTAAACTTTGATTTTGTAATTACTACTCCAAGTATAATTTAGAATAGTAATAGGAATATAGTGATCAAATGTTAGGTAAAATCTTGAACACTAATTAAAGTTATGAAGAAAAATATACTGTATCCAATACTTTTGCGTGACACTGTATATGCATACATATATATGCATATATATATATATATATATATATATATATATATATATATACTCACACACACATATATACAGGATGACCCAAACAAAACGTAGGACATTTTATTGTTTTATGAGCATTTTACAGTCAACAGAGAAAAATGGCCAAAGACTCTAGTGTTTTGATATGATGTTTGAGTATAATAAACTAGTTATGACCAAAGTTTCATTTCATTCGGACAAAACACTAAGAAACGAGGCCTAATTAGAGTTGGGGCCGTTTTTTTTGGGTCACTCTGTATATATATATATATATATATATATATATATATATATATATATATATATATATATATAATGGAAAAGAAATTCTTAAGAATGAATCTAATCCTAATAATTTACAGATACAAATAACTAAATAATATAAAAGTATTACAGCAATAATGCTCGTTTGTATTTTACGCAACTATATCATTCATATATTACTTTTTATTTAATATCTATGGATAAATTATTCCAAAAAAAAAATACAGCTAACGTACAAAGACTAAAGGGAACTTTCGAAAAAGACTTATTTACGAATGTAAGGTTAAGTAATGTAATAAAGTTTGCTGCACTATTTTTCTCCCATCTATCATCAGTATCGTTGAACACGTGTTTATTAGTTCCATATCATACATGTTTAGCGTTAAATAAACAAACTAGAAAGTATTTTACCTTCCAAAATGATACACACGCCAGACAAAAATGAGTAGCTCCAGTCCAGTGGTAGTTATTCCAAATGAGAGTGACGTCGTTTATGGCAACAATATATATTGGTTATAAATATACGGATTGTTTCAGAGCAGTTTTATTTGTTGTGTTAAATTATGAGCAAATTTAACTAATAATATTGCATAACTATTGGTGATAAACACACACTAAATGGTTCTTATCCCATATATGTCATTATAAAATACCTTTGTTTATTTTTTTCATATTCGTGTAATTATTTTATTTAATGATTGTAACGTTTTCCAGAAATTAACACGTTCTAGTTTTCAATCGTACAGGAAATAACTCTAACTCACATTTCGAACAACAACATTTATTTCCTTATCCTTTTGTTACCACTGATTGTCTTATCGAGCATAATTGATGCCTTTCACCTTATCTTGAACGTTCTTTATGTCTTTAACGTGATTTCCTTTTAAAAGGTTTTATTTTTCCATACAAGTGACGTCATTTCCAATGCATTTTTGTACGAGTGTCCGCGCTATGTTACATAATGAGTTATGCATTACGTAGGAGTTCTAATAATAATGTCCTTAACGATTTTCTTCCAGATGGTTACATAATATTACATTCATAATGGCTGGTTTTGAAAATATCTCTTGCCGGATTACAATGAATACACGTGCATTAATATTGAGACAGAAATTAGAGATAATCGAGATATTTGGAAATGGTGTGAACTTTGACTCAATAATGAATACCAATGATTCAGATGAATTTAAATGGATGTTGATGAATTTTACGCAGCAGATTAATGTCATAACCACGAGGATATATTGCAAGAAGCGGACAAAAGCGATTAAGATCGAGCATAGAAAGAGTACACAGCGGTGACAAATTTCTGGACACGTGTCCAAAAAGGTAATTGCAAATGTGGCTTATTATCTGTCGATCAGTAATAACGCTAATGGTTGCGCAGGTGCACTTGTAAATATACACATATATGACCAGAAGGAAAAATGAAATGGAATCTGAGACACCCAAAATAAGGCAATGCAAGAGGACAATCGCGGAGATATTACTATTAGACACATTTTAAGGCTATTTATTAGAAAAACGTTGAATTTTCAAGATTATGCAAGTTCTCATTTGAGAAAAAGTTGGATTTAACATTCGATCAAGAATCAATTCGTATGTTGTAGCTCAGCTTTATTTATAGTTTAAAAGTTTTATATATCTTGATGCTTTATTCAAAATTAAACATTTTTATATTATACTAACCTTGGTGCATGTACGGCATAATCACGTTGACACACCGCTGGATCACCGAAGTTAAGCAACGTTGAACCTAGTCAGTACTAAATGGGTGACTGTTTGGGACTTCTAGGCGCTATATGTGCTCTTCGCTTATCTCGGCATTGTTTCCAGTCGTTCTGGACTCAAAACAGTGCCGACTCAGGAGAGGTGTGGTTGGAACTGCGCAACGCTTGCCTCACAATTCACGCGCAGCTATCCCTAAAGGGGGTACCCTTTGTCTTTCGAGACTTAACGGAGGCATCCATCGAGCCTGATGGCCCGGCGTTGCCTGGGTGTTTGTAGGTGTGTGTTGAGCAAAAACAAACAAAAAAGAAAGAAAGAAATTTTTTAAAAATGTGGTAGTTGGCAGACAGGGAGGCTTGAACCCGTACTGCGAAGTGGCGAAGGTTTAAATTAAGGCTACTCAATCGAAAAAAACGATCCCCTCCTTGTAGAAAATTGTCCAGTTGAGGGTGAAGACATTATTTTTTTGCGAATGTTCGATATTTGTCCTTCCAAAGGTCAAAACAATACCGATCTTGTGAAAATCCGTCGCCTCTATTGGAAGTTTTAGACATATATGCATACATACATACATACATACATACATACATACATACATACACACATTTAAACAGACAGGTAAGATTTATATTATAGATAATGAAAACCTTATATAAACATCTAAATATAAATTTTAATGGTCTTACCTTGCGTTTGCATTATTTTATCCGAAATAGTAAATAAACAATTTTGTATTTAATGATCTGTAAATCATCAAAAATTTGATCTTCAAAAGTGATTAAGCCAATAGTGGTACCTGCCATTGATAAACCTATTTTGGATGACGGTAGCGTTTTGTGGAATTTGGAAGAACCAGGCGGACAAGTAATAATGATTGTTTAAAACACATTATAATGGATACGTTGCACTGTTTGTATTAGTTTATTTTGTTCATGATAGTACATGCGCAGATGTGCAGGAGGCTGTTAATTTGTATGTGTGTCATGAAGTGTTTATTTTTTCTAGCATCTTCAAATAATACTTGGAAAGAATACATACTTTTTGTTTTTTAAAAGTGTGCTGTGTTTGCTCTTTTGAGAATTATGACTATTTTTACATTTTTACATAGGTTGCTAAGTTCACATCGGTTTGTTAGTTTTAGGGTTTAAAACGAGTTTCATTAGTTGAAAAATACTGAGGTAACACCTTCCTTGGAAAGCTCTACCTTGTTTTTAGAAGAGTAGACACGAGCATATCTTCACAAAGTGGAGAATGAAAGAAGGTGGCTATTCAATTGTATTGTCAGATCTAACATGTGTCAACTACGGGCGGACGTGCAAAACAGACGGTTTGAAACGGCATTTGAATTTTCATAGAAGTGACCCTCAAGCACATGCTGCTCGTAGCGCACATGCCTGCACCATGTGTACCAAGAATACCAGAGTTTGACAGAGCTGAAAAAACACTTTCGTGCGGCTCATTACTGATCTGTCTTCATGTTTCAATTTTTTTAATGCTATATCAAGTAATGGCAATATTAGAGAAGACATTTGATTCCATCATATATATATATATATATATATATATATATATATATATATGTAATGTGTGCATATATTAATATACATATTAAAATAAACTTTACATTTAAATTTCTAGATTTTATTCATGCATATTGTATTAAGCTATACTTCGTACTGTCGAATCGAGATTTTTTTATTTGGTTCGGATAAATATATACCAATATACTTATATTAAACTGTAGCTTACATTTACATTTGCCTAGTGAGCTTCTTTTATTAATTACTTCAATGTAAAATATATATATATATAAATATATATTGTGTACAGAAAGTTGTTCGTTGGGACAGATCATTGGTACCGTCGGTTTCAAGCCCGATAGTAAGGCCCGTTTAAGGTATCCTTATCAAGCTCTCTTCAGCCAATATTGGCAGGTGCTCGTCTGAACTCCAATCTCTGGTCCCCCTCGCAAATCTTTCAGAAAAACACACGTCTAGCTGAATCCACTGTGAAAAAATTCCCACACTCTATATCTGTGCCTTAATCAAAACGCGGATTCCATGAACAAAGCTACTTTCTTAGAACTGCACGCCTGTGGAACTCTGTTCCGTCTGCCTGCTTCCCTCCGGGATCCAACTTGGATGTCTTCAAGTCCAATGTCAACTAATTCCTAATGAACCGCCCCCTTAATTAAACACTTCATCAAATCTCCACACTAACGTAATGTACTTGCAATAACCCTCATCCCTGAGTGGCTTCCGGGCCTTGATAAGTGGTGGTCACTGTGTAAAAAAACAATAGATAAGAGAAAAATCCAGGTTGTCCTCGACGGTCGTACATCTAAACAATATGGTATAAATGCGGGAGTGCCCCAGGGGTCTATCCTTGGACCTCTACTGTTCCTGATATTCATAAATGACCTCCCCGACAAAATTGCCTCTGAGATGAGTATATATGCTGATTACACCACACTCTATAACAGGCACGACAGGAAAACTAATGAACATATATCTAAAGAAATGGCAGAAACACTAGAGGATGACCCCCAATCAGTACTGGAATGGGGACAAAAATGGATGGTCTCGTTCAATGCCGCCAAGACTAAACTAGTTTCATTCAATAATTACAAGGAACCTTCTCTACCACCTATAGCAATGGCCAACGACTCTTTATCTGAGAGTACGTCTTTCAAGCTCCTTGGCCTAATGTTCACAGGAAACATGAGTTGGAACAATTACATCGAGAGCATTGCCAGGGCCGCTGCAAGGAAGGTGGGCTCTCTCTACCGTGCTAGAAAACTACTAACACCCGAAAGTATCCTGTACCTCTATAAGGCAACCATTCGTCCATGTATGGAGTATTGCTGTCATATTTGGGCTGGTGCATCTGCTACTAGTCCCTCGCTCCTTGACAAGGTTAAAAAGAGAGTCGCAAATCTGATAGGCACTAAACTGGAATATAAGCTTCAGCCTCTGTCCCATCGTCGAAATGTTGCATCCCTCTGCTTGTTCTACAAGTATTTTAATGGTGAATGCTCTGATGAACTGCAAGCGCTTGTGCCCCCACGGCGTGAACACCCTGGACCGACCCGACAGGCTGCAAAATCTCACCCCCACACTGTAGAGATCCCTAGATGTAAAAGATCTTTCTACTCCAGTAGTTTCTTTCCCAGAACCGCTAGACTTTGGAATTCCATTCCAGGTCCCTGCTTCCCTAACTGTACTGACATGCAGAAGTTCAAGTACAATGTGAACCAACATCTTGCTGTCCAAATCCCTACATAGTACCCCAGTAGTTGTTGCCCCTGATAGTAGCCCCTACACCAAAATGGCAATGTGCCTTGTTTGGGGTGAAAATGTAATAAATATATATATATATATATATATATATATATATGTATATATATATATACATAATATATGTATTATATATATTATGTATATATATATATATATATATATATATATATATATATATATATATATATATTTGATACAAAACCTGCACGATTTAGAACTCTACTGATTTTATCCTAGCTCACATTAATCCCAGCTTCTTTGAGGTCGGTTTGAATTTCACCACGAGATTTATTTTTGTACCTTTCTGCTTACTCACTTTGATTTTTTTTCGTTTAATTTCCTTGGCCGACCACATCTTGGTAGATTTGCAACAGCTTCACCAGGGTTTTTAAACTTTCTGATAATGTTTCCAACTGTATTAAGTAGTAGATAAAGTTCCGCTGATATTATTCGATACCCTTCTCCGTCTTTGTGCTTATCAATGATTTATTGACGAATGTCTGTTGGCAACTCTTTAGTTTTAGGCATTTTTATAAATGAACTGGTTGACTTTGAAGGAGTGAGCACACGATGGAAGAAGTTTATAAAATTATTTTAATATAAATCTCTCTGATTTGTCAGGGATAACTCATTTCCATTATTGTAACACGCTAAGCAAAGTCATTTAAATTTATTTCAGAAAAATAATTTTTTAAGGTCTATCAAATGCTTTTGCGTTTATTAATTCATATCTTAAATATAAACTTTCTAAACTTTGATTTTGTAATTACTACTCCAAATATAATTTAGAATAGTAATAGGAATATACTGGTCAAATCTTAGGTAAAATCTTGAACACTAATTAAAGTTATGAAGAAAAATGTAATGTATCCAATACTTTTGCCTGACACTGTATATGCGCGCGCACACACACCCACACCCACACCCACACACACACACACACACACACACACACACACACACACACACACACACAAACACACAAATCTAGAATATGTGTATTTAGTTTTCTTCTACCAATCTAATTTTAATTTTTTTCGCAATTTTATTTATTTCGTATGACCTAAATATATATTATGTCTTTACCTAATTATTACACTTAATAATGGTTTTATTAAGTATGTTTCTACGTTTAAACAGACTTCTTTTAATTCATATATTGTAGTTAGATTTGCATAACCTTTTATTTTTATTTATATGAAATATTATTTAATTTTTCATTACATTTGTGCTTTTTGTACAAAGGACGCTATTCTAATTTAGAGATGTACTGTATTATCTCCCTTACATATTATAAGCATTGCTTCGAGTAAATACATTTTATGAATTTTAACTGAACTTATCAAATGTTATATTTCACTAGTTTAATTTTTGCACCATATTTTTTTTCTTTTTCTTTTTTTCAATTAATGAAGTCTTAATCTTCTTACCCAGTCAGGACGTAAAATATTTCATGTAAATACCGCCCGTTTCCGATCATATATTCTTCCAAAAATTAGCATTTCTTTACTTGGATAGAATGCAATGACAATATAATGCTGATATAATGAAAAAGTTCATAGATCACTCAACAATATATATATTCTCTGTTTACACATGGCATTTTACATGCTTGTACATAATGATATATGAACATGCGTGCACATCCAAGCTTAATGGGTGAATAGCAATATACCGAACGTTTCTAAGAATGCTTCAATTCAGGACTTTTTACTTTGGTTTCTTACCATCAACTCATTATACATTAGCTCGTCGATTTTTTATTTCACGTAGTTCACTTAAAAGTTTTTTTTTCGGCTTTTTTGTATTTATTTACTAATTCATTAATTATTATATGTATTCTTGTTTTTCTCAACCTCTCCTCCTTTTTTTACTACTCCCTTTTATTTGTCTTCATTTTTCTAACTGCATCTTTTACCCCTTTTTCCACTAGTACCCGAAAAAGTTATATAGAAATATTAACGGATGATCACGGAATACTAAAAAAAAGTTATTCTGGTCAGCCAGAACAACTTTTAATATTTTGGCCTGATCGACAACACAGAGGCAGGATTTGACAGGGGTTTCTGGTTAATCTGTTTGAATAAGAAAAGTACGCCAACCCAGAGAGACTGATGCGGCCCAAGACACGTTGTGTTAGTTGTTGTTGATCCGAGTGCCACAGCTATTTCTCTCCGGTGTCGGCTAAAAACCGCTATTACATAAGCTTATATAAAATTATGTAGATAGCTGGCGAGTGAAGCTTCTTCGATCCGAACCGGCCAATCAGAGGTCAAAACGATGTTACCCCTCTTATCTGATTGACTCTGTGCATACTCGTGTATCGACGTAAATTTCCATCAAATGTGTTACAAGGCCGAGCGTCTTTGACGTTTGACCTCGGAGTCAGTTACTGCTCTCAATTTTAATACTATTGTTTCCAAATATATAGTTTCCTTCGCAAAACAATATTATTATTAAATATTATATACAATCTGCAAATTCGTAACTGAAGCTACCTTTCCTTGATTCGATTGAATTATTGACCGAATCAATCGAGTCATCAAAGCAACAAACGATTGTTTACATAATAAAAGCCCATATTAAACTCTATTATAGTCGTTATTCATGTAAAATTTGGCAACCACAGGTGGTTGGAAAGTACTGGTATGTAGACCTATGGCTTTTTTTTAATCATACTTCTAAGCCAAGGATCTTAAGTCGGTTTTATTATTAATGTATATTCCTGGCTTTTCTCTTCTGGGGAAAAGTATTTAGCTTTGAAATGGCAGAGCCTAAAGGTGTTCTTTTTTTCATTTATTGATCTGATGACATAATTACATTCATTTGACTGTAATTCTTATCATTTATGTCTTATATGAATGACCCTTCTTATACGGGTACAGCTTTTACTATAAGTTTGCCTTGCTTAAGGATTGTATCTTTATCAATTATATATATATATATATATATATATATATATATATATATATATATATATATATATATATATATATATATATATATATATATACGGGGTGGTCCATAAGTCACTTTACATTTTAAAAATTCAATAACTTTTTCCTATTAATATATTTTAATTTTTTTTTCAGAATTATAAAATAGAATCTTTGGAATTTTTTTGTATATATAAGTTTACAATAGAACAATGAGTGACGATAATTGAATTTCACTTTGAAAATGGACGGCTAATTGTTGCAATGTAAAGATCTTATATGCGCCATGTATACGTTCAATATCCTCTTAAAAGATATGCTATTGAATTTGTTAAACCTCATTTAGTAAAGATACCAGTTTATTGGTGGCAAACAAAATGGAGCAACTGCACATACAGCTAGAGTAACGATGCAGTTGTTAACTGTGATGTTTCAGGATCGAAAAATCTCTTGAAATTTCGATTTTGAATGGGCGCTACGTTTATCAAATTTGACAGAACTAGACTTTTTGCTTTGGGGATATCTTAACGACAAAGTGTATGCAAATAAGCCTCGAAACATCCAGGAACTTAAGGCAAACATAAGCAGGAAATTATTTCCCTACAATTTCCGATATTAAGAACTGTCATAAAGAATAGCTTAGAAACAGCTCGACTTTGCAAAGCCGAGAATGGAGGCTTCTTAGGAGATCTTATATTTCATAATTAAGTGAGAACAAATTTCCACACTATAAACTGTGTAATAAAAACAGAATTAATTTACTACACTCATTTAAGAAAATACTAGTAATACGTGAATGAAATAGGATAATTTAAAAAAAAGTTAATATTCGGCTAATAGTGCTCAAATTTTTATCACCATGCTTATATAACCGCTTTTAGATGACTGAGATAATACAGTCGCTGGAATGAGAGGGTTCGGGAAGTAGAGAAGTCGTCTTTATAATCAACAAAGACTAATTTATATTTAACAGATAGGCATGAGATACTGACCCAAGGAAACGCTTTAGTTTGTTATGTGTATACGATTTTGCTTATAGAGCTTTGTTAACTATATTTGCATTATTCAGTCTATGTAACGGTCTACTCTTCATTCTCTCACTTTTCTTTAGCCAAACATACATTAAACACATGAATCGATTAATTTTTATTTTTTATATTATTTGTTCCTGTTATGAATTACTGTTACCACTAACATGCAGCAATTATTTCTCCATTTTCTGAAATGGGTATTCTTCCGGAATTCTTCCTTCGTTATATAATTATTTAATTTTGAACGATCAAACTGTCTTGATAATTCCCCGTTTGTTCTCATGATTATACAATGAAGGATATTTATTGAATCGTTAATTTAAAACGGGAAACAAGCTTCAATAAAATAAAATATCGTGAATAACTGCTTAAGCGACAAAACTTTTATGGCAACGGTTGACGTGTAATGAATTTCATTTCAAATGTAAGTATTACAGAGCAACAACATTCCTATTTCAAAATTATGCAGTGTAAGTATAATTAACTAATCAAGATTAGGAATTTATGAAAATCTAAGCATAATTAACCAATCAAAATGTTATTTCAAAATTAGACATTGAAAATCGACATTATTATTATTTAGAAATAAAAATATGTAAAAAGTAAAATTTAAAACTTGAAGCGTAGCAGGGAGAATAATGTAGAAAGATAATTTTGAACTGTGCGTTTAACGGTAAATAAGTTATTTGAAACCTTTTTAGATTATTTTCCATCCCAAACAAAGCGTATTGCAACTTGAATATAAGAGACATCTATTTAGAGTTAAGTCCATGGAAGAATATTAAGAGTTTGCAGCGTCATGTCAGTTCGTATTATATTTATTTTTTTTTAATTTTAGTACTGTCAGCGAATCAAGAAAACATGCAGCGAATTTCTGAAATCTAATAGCCTAATGAAAGACAATATTAGTATAGAAGACTTTTAAACATATAGAGACTTCAATAAATGGTGTGAGATTTTTCTGCTTCCTGGGTTAATCAGGAATACGTGCGTCGAAGGGTCACTAATTGTATAAGTTCATCATAGAACATTCTATTAAAGTACTTGTAAAACCGACATATTAATGCAACATTGGGGCGCTGAAAAAGATGTTAGTGCTTATCCGATAGCTGTTCAATTTGCTAGCCTTTCTTGGATCCTGTCATAGATGGATCAAAATATTGATAGATGCACCATCACAGTAATGGCAACAATACTCTACGCATGGGCGAATGGTGGCTTTGTACAGATATAAGATACTCTCATGTTTGGGTAATTTTCCAGCACTGTGGAGTGAGCCCACTTGTTTTCTGCAGCCATGCTAATATCCTCAATGTATTTCTTCCAATTAATATCAATGTTATAATATGAGGTGTTTAAATGATGTGGTCTCAGCCAGGGTGTAATAAGACATGACAGCCGTTGATTGAGGTTTATTTTGATTATTATTAAAGTAGCAATTAATTTTACCATTCATTTCGCGCCCAATTCGTGACTGATCAACGCAGTGCATAGTGAGGAGCATGCCGTCTTATCTGGACAAAGTTGAAATTAACTTCTTGATCGCAGCGCTAAAAATTATCTACAGAAATGCAATAAACAATGACACTATTTAATATGGAGACTTTTCCGACGATCACAACCTTTTATACGCATTATTGAACGATACCCCGCGTCTCGCTGTGAAAGTATTTTTAAGGACTGGAACGTGGCAAACAAACCGAATAATCGGTCGATAGATGAAGCCGTTTATATAAGTGCGACGATATATCTAAGCTATCTATATAAGCTTGTGTTTTTAGATAGCAGAACTAATTAATAAAGTATTTAATCTTTTAAGAAATTTCTCAGGGCAAGGCATGAAGCAATCTAAGGTAAAGAGCTGAAATACATCTTCAGGGTCAATCACTTACGATAAGTGTAACGGGAATAGATTTCAAACCAAAAAACATTATTTATTTGCGGATTGTTATCCTCATCTTTTTTATAATTGTTGTTTCATTATATTTTAATCAACTATTTATTTGGCCTTCATCCGGATAACAGTCGCCAAATAAATAAATAAACACACAAAATTACTCGTTTCCAATAATTTCAATGATTAAAGAAAAACCATTAATTCTCTCCGTGTTTAAACGTCATTCAGGGAATGTGAGGACTAAAGGACAATATAAGTAAATCAAGAATTACGAGGCTGCCGAAATTACATCAACGGTTTACTTTCTACTGTCCATCCTAAAGAGAAATAAAAACATATTTCATTTAAAATCATAGTTTTAGTTAACTTAAAATTCCATTGTTTATCCTGTATACAGCTAGTCAAAATTTTGTGGGCCATTAATAACCAAAATGCAATACTTTTTTTCTGAAAATAACTTGAGACAATACAAAAAGCCACTTAATCTTAGGAGCAAACGAACGAAAGATGATTATTGCAAATATAGGAGAGGCTTATTGATGTTAAAAGACACAGATTGTAGATAGAAAGGAAACAGTGTGTACGGAAGGGAGTTTGCAGTTCTTAAAAAGGAGTTACCGGAACAGGAAGTTGTACTACAATGAAGTATTACATCAAACGAACTGGAACCAAGAAAACAAATTATAAATCTAGCAATTCTGAGAAACACGTCATCATATTATTTGTAGGAAATACTGGGGCTAGCAACATCACGTCTATGAGAGAGAGAGGTTACAGTGAAAAAAATAGGACATGACCAATCAAATTACATATACGTTTCTGCAATTCATCAAGCACCTATAAATGGGACACACATTAACCAACCCAAGCATGACAACAATACTCCTTATATGGTTTGATAGATTTCTAGAGATAGAGAATGGCTTTGATGAGAAAGAAAGACCAAGAAATTTTCGAGTCGATTTCTCATCGAGAGCAAAGCCATTCATAAAAATCTAACGAAGAAAAGGGGCATGCCTGCGATTGGAGAACAATAGCTGAGTCTTAAAATGATTAAATAAAACTAGTAATTTCTTACCCAGATCCATAATAGAACGCAAATCAACTTCTAGATCAACTGCATATTTCAACTGCTCCGAGAAAGATGGACGAGAATGAATACAAGATTAGAGCGTTGTGTTATTAGTATAAATGTATAATTTTCTGAATAATATTCTCTGGAAGGTCATTTATATAGAAAGGAAACAGTATTCGACCTTGAATATAGTATGATATGAAAAGAAAATGAAAATAGTGTATCAAGAATTACTCGTAAGCTACGATCTTAAAGAAAAGACCCTACCATATCAAAGACTTTACAACCAATAATTTATGTAGAAAACCAGGATACCATACTTTATCAAACGCCTTTGAAATGTAAAACGCATTGACCCTAACCTCGCCTGAATTATCCATAAATCGACTGATCCGTTTGGTTATAAAAGTTAATAGATGAGCTGTTGAACAAAAACCACGAAAGCCACCATGAACATCACTAAAGAAATGCAAACTTTTCATAAAATGGACTAGCCTTCTGTAAACCAACTTCTCCAAAACTTTGCTAAGAACAGAGCGTAGACATACAGGAGGATATTATTTGGAGAAAATTGATTACCAGCATTATTAAAGAAAGAGGCAACAGTGGACTCCTTCCAACAAGAAGGAAAATGGGGTCTGAGACAAAGAGAAATTTAATAATGTCGAGAGGATAGAAGAAAGTTCAGACGCACAAAGTTTGAGAACAACAACATGAATCAAATCAGGACTGACATATTTAGGTTGGCCAAGACTAGCAAAAAGTCTAGCAACCAACTTTAGTGTGATAATTACAGTAATAAAGAGTATGATCAGTTTTCGAAGGAAAATCCGAAAAAAAAACAGCCCCCCAATCATCGATAGAAGAATTGTCAGCAAAAATACGAAATGACAAGAAATAAGAGATCTGTATCGTAAAAGATAAATGCTATACGATTACTTGAACACACATTACAATTTTTACCGAAAGCAAAATTACTAATTGATATGTTATTAGATAACCAGAATCACCCAATAAAACTTACACATATCGATTAGTATGATTCGCGCCAGTTTATTCGAGAAATACGCCTAATATCCTAAAAAAATATAAACCAATGTGTTTTAAATGACATTCAATTTATGATAAATTTTACTGATATAACGATGTCTGATTTCTGCATTAATTTTACATTGCATTTCAATGCATCAAAAAAGTTAATATCATTTTTGCTTTTACCCTTATTTATTATGTCGTAAAACAAGAAAAGTGGAACTTCGGACAGACAATAATTTTTCGTTGCCGTTCCTTTTTGCTCTCACTATTTATGTGTGTA
>NC_136492.1:118422018-118452018 GCF_053919585.1 Euprymna scolopes | reverse complement strand
GACAGCTAAGAGAGAATTTACTGAAATCACTCAAAAACGCATCGAAGCATAGAAATTAGGAATCCGTGACTTTTGGAAAAACTACAACATTGTAGTAAATAATAGGCACCCAACAATTCCCCCACTATCCAACAATCATGAGGTTGTTTGCTCAGCAACCGAGAAGACTAACATGTTTGCCAGTCGGATCGCCTCCAACTCCACACTAGACCCTGCAAACCAACCCTCCCTTAGTTTCCTTTGCGAACAGACGCCACACTAGACGATCTGGAAATGACCCCTTCTCAGGTGCATGCCATCATAAAAAATCTTGACACTTCAAAAGCATGTGAACCTGATCTCATCCTGGCTGTGCTATTAAAAAAGTGCTTAGCCGAAGTAGCTCGAGTTCTCTCCAAACTTTACAACAAATGCCTTAATGAATCTTTCTTTCCTGCCTGCTGGAAAACTGTTTCTGTGGCATCAGTTTTCAAGACTTGTGAAAGAACTGACCCAGCCAATTACCGCCCCATTAGCCTCCTCCCACTTTTCGCAAAAATATTTGAGTCTATTATTAACCAAGTTCTAGTCCATCACCTTACAGATGCTAAACTTCTGACCGACCAACAATATGGATTTAGGCAAGCCCATTACACGACAGACATCCTAACTGTAATCTTTGAGCGTATATACCATTCACTGGACAAAGCAGGGGAGGGTAGAGCGGTAGCTCTAGATATATCTAAGGCTTTTGACAGGGTATGATATGAATGTCTTCTCAGGAAAATCAGATCTTACGGTACACTGAAAGAATCTTTAACATAATTAAATCCCTCTTAGATAAGAGAAAAATCCAGGGTGTCATCGATGGTCGTACATCTAAACAATATGATGTAAATGCGGGAGTTCCCCAGGGGTCTATCCTCGGACCTCTATTATTTCTAATATTCATAAATGACCTCCCTGACAAAATTGTCTGTGAGATGGGTGTATATGCCCATTACACCACTCTCTATAACCGCCACGACAGGAAAACAAATGAACACGTATCTAGAGAAATGGCAAAAACACTAGAGGATGACCTCCGATCTGTAGTGGAATGGGGACAAAAATGGATGGTCACATTCAATGCTGCTAAAACTAAACGTGTTTCCTTCAATAACTACAAGAAACCTTCTCTACCACCAATAGCAATGCCCAAATAATCTTTATTTTCAAGTACATCTTTTAAACTCCTCGGCCTAACGTTCACAGAAAACATGAGTTGGAAAAATTACATTGAGTGCATTGCCAGTGACGCTGCGAAAAAGGTAGGCTCTCTCTACCGTGCTAGAAAGCTACTAACGCCCGAAAGTATCATGTATCTCTATAAGGCCAGCATTCGCCCATGTATTGAGTATTGTTGCCCTTTTCTGGCTGGTGCATCTGCTACTAGTCTCCTAGACAGGGTTCAAAAGAGAGTCGCTAAGCATATAGGTCCTGAACTGTCATCTAAGCTTCAGCTTCTGTCCCATGGACGAACTGTAGTATCCCTCTGCCTTTTCTACAAGTATTTCAATGATGAATGCTCTGACGAACTGCAAGCACTTGTTCCCACTCGACGTAAGTACTCCCGACAAACCCGACAAGCAGCAACATTCCACCCTTTAGCAGTTGAGATCCCTAGATGTAAGAGAGCCTTCTACTCCAGTAGTTTCTTCCCTAGAACCGCTGGACCTTGGGAATTCCCTTCCGAGTTCTTGCTTCCACACTCTACTGGCATGCAGAAGTTCAAGTGTAACGTGAACCGACATCTTGCTGCCCAACTCCCAACATAGTACCCCTGTAGCTTATGTCCCTGATAGTAGCTTCCTACAGCAAAGTGGGAATGTGCCTTGTTTTGGTGAAATTGCAATATATATATATATATATATATATATATATATATATATATATATATATATATAATTCTTCTCTTACAGATAAAAAGGAGAATTTTTACAGGGAAATATTTTACATTACACCTTACATTACACCGGTTAAGCTTACACCGGTGTAATGTAAAATATTTCCCTAAAAATTGTTAATCTATAAGACAGGAAAGGCTATTTTCAAGGTCGGATGTTTTCGATTTTCGATACTTATCGGATGCATTTCTGTACAAAATATATCTAAGAAGACTGGCAGATATATCAACTATCTTTGTGTGAAATTTGCAAAACATTGGCTGCGTCGTTTTGGAACTTATGAGGAAGGAACTCCCATACATACACGCACGCACACACACACGCACGCACGCACTCGCACGCACACACACACACACACACACACACACACACAGGAAGTGACCTTTATATAATAGTAGAGATAGAGATTCCGTTGCTAAACCAAATAATTTAAATGTTTAATTGTTTTAAGTGTTTTTTATTAATCTTAAAATTATGTAGAAAAGCTAAGTATTTACATCTCAGCTTTAATAACATTATAAAATAAGTATTTTTGTTTGCCAAATTTCTGTCTTTTCATTTGTTTTAATCTTGAATTATTCCGCAAGTGCACTGACGTAGCTGAAACTAAATATCCATTGTTTCATTCTTTTCTTTCAAACATCGTCGACTTTTGTCGATTTACACAACACAAATGTAAACGATATACGGCCATATTTTTAATAATTGTCTCCGCAATAATGTGTTTTTCAGTTTAGTTAAAATTGTAAGTCTTCGAAAGCTTCCTTATTGCAAACGTTATAAAAGTCACAAACAATAGTTCACATAGTTATTATCAGATATTTGTCGTTATTCTCTCTCTCTTTCGCTCTCTCTCTTTCTCTCTCTCTCTCTCTCTCTATATATATATATATATATATATATATATATATATATAATGTAAGCGATTTTCTATCTCTATGAATCTACTATCAGGGCATGTATAGAGTACCGTTATTATATTTGGGCTGGTTAATCTGTAGACCATTTGAAGGTGCGTGATTTATTACAGAAACGTATTTGTAATTTGATTTGCCCTACTCTTTTTTCCTTTCAATGCAATATCTCTCTCACATACGTGATGTTGCTAATCTCAGTCTTTTCTACAAATACTATACTGGCATCGGTTCCTCAGAATTGATTAATCTATTCCCTGTTTTTCTTATTCTAGCGTATTTCACCCATTGATTTAGTGGTGACCATGAATTCGCTGTTTTACTACGCCTCCTACCCAGTAGATTCTTTCCAACGACTGCAATGTTGTGGACTTCTCTTACCGCTCGCTGTTTTCCTTTAAGACTAAGGAAGATAGAAATCTCCTATCTTTGCAAGTATCATCTTTTGTTTTTGTTAGCTCCAGATATCAATTGGCTTTTTTGCCTTGTCTCGGGCGATTTTCATCAAAGAATAACCATTGACTTTGAATAAATTGACTATTTCTAAATATTTTGGACACAACCCATTTTATTTACAAGTATATTTTTCTTATTAATATGAATCTTTTAAAAATCTCTCATATACACTAGAGATATAGTGATTATCTATATCCTCTACTTTATTATAAGGAAAACGTACAATGTTATCGGTCCAAAGTTGTCCTATATGTATATAAATAGATCATTAATTATAATTTTTCACTACTGGGCATGCTCGTCAGTGCATGAAAAACAAACAATTTTCCCAGATTTGTCCATCCTGTAAAAAGAAAACTTTTATCAGCATAACAAGTATTTACTTTTTTATCCACAACATGTATGCAATGTGTCAAGCAAACGTTATCAACATTTACATAATAAAATACATTTGCCTTTTACAGATTGTACGTTCATTTTTATTACATGCTATTGAGCATGCTTAATTTTACATTTTAGCTCTAGTATTGCGCTGTTGAGCCATTTAAATGGGAACATGAGATGTGTTTATATGTTATTACTATCTGAAGTAGTAAAATTGCATATATATATATATATATATATATAAATATATATAACTGAACGTCTCTGTTTGTGTGTGTGTGTGTGTGTCTGGTCACGAATAGGCTCCTATATAGTTGACTAGTAAAAAAAAACTGATTACATATAATGATAGAAGATGTATCGAGGATCAGGAATGGGTATGTTTGATCTGGCAGAACGGAGGTTCATAGAAATTGTGGAGTCTGCGTTCGCACCTGCCCCTTAAAGTATGGATCTAAAAAATGAAAAAAAAAACGTTTACAAGGGTTTTTGTTTATATAGATGTACATAAGTATACTTTGATAAGTTTGTTTCAACTTAAATATGGGTGGTATAATAAAATTGTGGGGTCTGCGTTCGCGCCTGTACTCCATGGAACTATGGTACAAACTTTAATAAATACTTTTTATATCTATTTGCGTAGGTATACTTTGATAATTATGTTTCAGGTTGAATAAATATGGTATAATAGAATTATTGTGTGTTCGTTCGGGCCTGACCACCATAGAATGTAAATATGTCACAAAGTTTAACAAGGTTTTTTAAAAGGGGTGAGTGTCCACAATAACACCTTAACTTTAATCTTAATTCACGTTAGCTTTTATTTATTTTTTTAGTTGAATCATATAGTGTCGAATAAATTCCCCTCATGAATTCACGTTCTTATTAAAGTGAACGCCCCCCCCCCAAAAAAAGTCGGAACTTTAGACAATTATCGACACAAATTTTGCATAACTCTGTTTTTTTCCTTCTCCACTTGCACGTGACACTCTTTCGAAAATAGATAAATAGATACATAATAAAAATAAGAACGTTACTTGTTATCGTGTCAAAAGTAGGACAAATCCTGCTGATGTGATTACGTGTCTTTTTAAAAACATTTACATAACCTTTTTATTTTTATTTATATATCTGTTTAAGCTTTTTTGTCAGTGTACTAGAAGGAATTCAGTTGATTACAACCCTTTCTGCACGTTTTTACATTAAAATAGTACAACTCTGAATCCGACGGCCCAATACTACACCGTTCAATAATGTAAAATGTAAACGAAACTGTTCTGCTTGAAAAGGGCGCCATTTTCTTCTTATTCATATTTATTCTTTGCTTTAAAAAACCAAAGTAATTACGTGTTTACTTTTTTAATATACCATTTTGCTGTTTCGGATTATTTTACTAACGTAAGAAAGCTTCATTATTTTTCAAAACTGTTTTTGTTTCATTGTTTTTCGATATTTCGTCGATATTATTTTGTAAGAGTGTTTAGCAGAAAAGAAAACAAACGACTACCCGAAAAAATAAATATACAAGAAATAAATGTTACCATAGTCAATAAAGGTTCAGTTCATGTTTTTTGTTGTTTTGAAATATTTTTTAATGCTCTTTACTTGAAATAATTTCAGCGAACCGAAATTAAAACGAAATTTGAGGCGATACCTACTTAAATGAATTTTTTATATAAACTACACATGCCATAATCGAATATTCCTCAGGCACAAAATAACGGAAACATTAAAATATGTTTATAAATATTCCTTACGTTGACGGAACTCTCTTAAATTGTTAACACAGAATGCTCAGGTGTCCCTGCTTCAAATTGAAAACGGAGCTCTCCATTACAAAGTCGCTGTTATTTTGATTTTTTTAAAAACCGGTCCGTGAATTTAATAAACAAAAAGTTACAAACTACTTAAAAATACAAACCAATGAACGTTTATACACTAAAAGTAACTTTTATTGACTATCGTAACATTTATTTCTTGTATATGTATATTATTATATATATAACATTTTCTCTTTGTAAGGAAACATCATTTTGTTGGTCACTCTTGGCTACGAATGAGAACATAGCTGATATAAAAATATATTTTCGCGAAAAGTATCCTTACTTTCATCATATTTTGTTTAGGGTAATATTTTTGATTATCAAAACCTATCTTTGTACAACCCCCTCCTTTTCGTAACCTATCATACTTTCATCAATCACAGTCCATTTTCTGTGGGCTGTTTTTGAACCCAGTCAACGATTGGTACTTCTACTAGTATATATATATATATATATATATATATATATATATATATATATATATATATATATATATATATATATATATACTAAGGTGATGACCCGACGTAGTTCGGAATTAAATGATGATCAGCGACAAATGTTTCACACTCCTATATTTTTATCATCGCAGTCTGTGAAATCGCTTATTTTTCAATTAAATCGATTGATTGCCCGCCATAGTTAAGCACCAATCACGGAACACCAGGAGGAAGCTAACATGCCTCTCGCAGTGAATTAGTTAATAATACAGTGTATACATTGCACTGTACAAAACTTTATAAATTTTTTTTTATATATATTTGCTTTTATTATAGTTTTAAATGCAAAATTCACGTTTAATTTTTTTGTTAAATCACTTTTATCGTGCTCTAAGTCAAAACAAGTATTGTGGCGCAATTATGCTTTAAACAGACATATTAATTTCGAACGCGACCCCGTCAAATCAAAGAACCTACTGTTGCTTTTATATGTCGAGTCTTTCGACTTTTGTGAAAATAAAACTTCTCAAAAGCACTTGTGATGTTAGCCTGTGTAAAGTGTTAACGTTGGTTAAATAACCTGCCGCTTCTTTCATTTTTTCGATTAGGGATTATCGCTATTTGTCGAAGACATTACGATACAAACCTATTTAAGAACACTGAATATCACATACAATAACTCCATGTGAAAATTCATAAAAATCAGCCCATCTGTTTTCGAGTCCATAGGGAACGAACTCACACGCATAGACATACAAACTTCCCTATATATGATAAAGCTTACGGCATAATTACGCTGACACATCGGTTCCAGTTAGATCATCAAAGTAAAGAAACGATGAGACTGGCAAATACTAGATTGGTTACCAGTTGTGAATATTAGACACTATATATACTGTGTCAGGACACAGGAATTTATTTATCCTTATCCGGAAGCGCATAAAACCCACGGAGAGGGAAGCACATTCAGTCTTCGTAAATACATGCATCTAGAAACATAAAACTGATAGAAAAAAAGCTGAGGTCTACTACCTGCACTCTCCGTGGCATTCAACTTTTACGACTGGAATTAGCAGTTAATCCAATGGAGTGTAAATAGTTCTGCATAAGCCTTTACAACTATAAACATCATCTGCGTGGATTTCGGACAACTTATTTTTGTGGCCCTCATATGTCAAAATGAACGGGAGAATATATATATATATATATATATATATATATATATATATATATATATATATATATATATATATATATATATATATATACATACTTAGGGGATTAGACCAAGAGTCTAAAGGCAGAGTATATTTTAATGTATTAGTACATTCATTAATACAATTAAAATAAAAGAAAAGAAAACAGTACTATAGATATGTAATAAGCTCGATAGGCATATCTATCCTAGAGATATTTTATTATTAGGTAAGATGATTGATAATTTATAATTAAAATTAAAAATTAAAAATCGGTTTCATAAGGAAGAACAAAAAAAAGTCAATACATTGTACGATCGTATCGGAAACGATGTTTTTATTGAGATAGACAATGGGTCTTGGACAATAATTTTATATAGTTTTTGGAAACAAAGTCTCCTCATCAGCAAAAATATTGGTTGAAGTTTTTTTCTGGACACACCAAAAATAAACCTTGGATTTTTTAAGTAAGGCAGATGTATCTGGAAAATATTTAAAATATAAAGGAAAATAGTTACTTTTCTGATGTTTATAAACAAAGTAAGATAAAATGAAAATAAAATGAAAATAAAAATAAAATAAAATAAAATCTGGTTGAAAGGTAAGGTTAAGAGAGTGTAAATTTTAAATATTTTTAATAGAAATATAAATACCTTTTAATGGTTAGCTTTTTAAAGTCGTACGTATCGTCAATCCAATCATTGGGATGGTAAATGTAGTTTATGAATGCTTGAAACTGTTGATATATACAAACTTTCAAAGGAGATGCCAATGGAATAATATTAACAGTTTAAATCGTTAGTGACGTGAAATTTAAAATTAGCTGAAATGTTTCAATTAAAAAGGGCGATACTTTTATCCAAATTATTATTTTATTTTATTTTATTTTCATTTTATCTTACTTTGATCACCAACATCAAAAAAGTAACTATTTTCTTTATATTTTAAATATTTTCCAGATACATTATATGTGTGTGTGTGTGTGCGTGCGTGTGTGTTCTCTGTGTGTATGCTTAGGAGGGTCATTCCAAAAGTTAAAGACTTCTATATTTTAACTAAAAAGCTTCTAAAACTAGAGAAAGTATTCAAATGAACTATCTTTCATGTTCTATAATTTATTTGTCTACATAACCACTATCATTCACAATGCACTTTTCCCAGAAATTCAATGACGCTTCTCTGCTTCTGACGTTTGTCCAAGACAGTGGTCACTTTGTTAAAGTATCACGCTGTCAATATCTTCAATATAAAGGAAAAGCTTCCACGTGATGAATGTAGAAGTTCAGTTATCGCAGTCCCCCTTGATCCATTCGAGCGGAATAAGAAAATAGGGGGCATTACTTTTGGAACGCACCCCCATATATATATATATATATATATATATATATATATATATATATATATATATATATAAAATGAAAATTACATTTAAATTTACCAAAATGATCCTGGATGATAAAACTATAGCATATTATAAATATTAAAGAATTAATATTCATAAAGTAATCTCAACCAGATTTAAAAGCTCGATAAAAACAAATAGGAAATAGAGCTCTTTTTCTTCCCTGATCTTTCTTATTTATATTTATATCTCGGCAGTACAATGAAAAGCTTATCTTATTTTTCTTTTATTAATATTATTGGAATTTTTTCCTTTTTTCCTTGTACACATTTTTGTGAATTTTTCCATGGATTTCTGCCTTTGGATTATTATGGGCCATCTTCTTCCAATTACGGGATTTCCTTGGATTTTACTTGTGCAAATGGAAATTCAATTAACTTTCTTGAAGTTATACATTTGGATTTTACCGTCACTGGATTATTTATCTTCCACCGGACTATCCATTCATGTGTAATCACCTTTTTCTTCACCATATTCCTTCTGCTTCACTTTTTTTGTTTTCAAGTAAGATCTTTGACTTACTTGTTGTTTTATCAAATACTTTTGCATGCAAAATCCGCTCCCGCATTTTGCTAATTCCTACCCTCCGATGAGAAGGAAAGTATTTCTTCGAAACTCCGCGGATTAAGGACTGTCCACTTATCTAGAGTTCCCTTTTCAGATTAAATATGTTTTTAACTCATTTCAAAGTGTTTTTTAGCATATTGTATTAACTGTTTGCTCATATATATATATATATATATATATATATATATATATATATATATATAAATATATATATATGTGTGTGTGTCTGTCTGTATAAAGTCAATTCAACTTAACAAAGTTATTACACATCGTTTGTAACAGTTTCAGCAATTTAACATCGCCAATATTCCTGCGTTCAATCATATCTAAGACGAATGAATTTGTTTAATTATTCATTAAATTCTACTTGCCACTTTTGCACTGATTGTCATCACAATTTGAAGTTGAACGAAGAACACTACATTAGTTTATACTACCCAAGTCTTCACATACATGTGTGTATAATATATGACTTAATTACATACCAAAAGATAAATAACCAAAACATTAAGTGAGTAAACAATCTAATACAATAGACAGGAAATAGGGAAACTATGATTAAAATCATTTTCATTGTTTACTTTCTATTATTTCACATAGAGGGTGCTCTCTTTTTGTTTTATGCTTGACAAAGGTCGTGTATTGTTTTGGTAAAGGGGCGACCTTTTCTAACTACTAATTATTTGGCCATTTATCTACGGAAAGTATTGCGAGCCGAATGGTTTTAGCAAGAAATGAATAGATGGGAGAGCGCCGATTAGAGCAGCCCCAGGGATTCGTGTTGCATTGTGGGCGGTCGGGACAGTCCGAGATAGGACACAAAGTGATAGTTAACCGTATTATTTGTTTTATTGTTTTGCTTTTCTGTTTATTTGCATTCAGTTTTTCTTTTCAACTGTTGATGACGTTTTCGTTTGGAATGCAGGTTTGATTCAATGCGGATCAATTGAACGCCTATGAATACAATGGTCATCGGCGACACAAAGAAACAAACGACTCTATGATTTGAAAGTAAAATTAGAAAAAAAAAGTTGATTTAAAAAGAAAAAATACCTCGCCAATTTGAGCAGTCATTTACGTACGTCTGAGTAAGAAGACCATTGTGAGGGGGAAAACTATGCTTTTCTTTTGCTCCTGTTTTTTTTTATTTAAACATAAGCGAGAAGTGAGACAAATCACAGAACAATTCACAACGACAGACCAGTTTTAGGAAGTTTAAAACAAAGACAAATCTTGGAGAAGTAGGTGAAGCTCTTTTATTTCTGACGAAAGATAAATCGTTAAATGTCAGCAATTAAATTTTATTCGAGGACAAGTGTAGATTTGTTCTCGTTTCAATGATTTCTGAGAAATCAACCTTTTTTTGGATTATTCAGATTTCGGTTTTAAACTTGGGTGTTATTTGCACAACGTTTCGGCCGATGTAACCTTTGTAAGGACTTGTGGTGTAACAGAAAAAGTACATGGTAAAATTCGGTTGTAAATGACTCTCTTTTAGAGGTTAAGGGTTCAAATCAGTTCTGAGACAATACGAAAAATACAATTGCGAATTACTTAAACCTTTAATCTTTTCATGGCTGACAGAAAGAGAGCATGATATCGTTAACAAAATGTTGCGTTTGAAATTCGGTGCCGATTCCCGAGTTTGATTCAAAGATTGCCAAGTTCGACAAGATTCACTTGAATACGGTTGCAGGTCACATCGACTGAAATATGTTTTAAATAACAATCAAATAAGTGTAATATTTCGAATAATGCAATAATATTAAAAATCCTGGTCCTATGAATTAAGACACATAAACCACATATTTGGGTTTTATTTTCAGTTTAAAAATCAATGCCTTATCAAAATGATTCCATTTTTACTAAACTCCTTAAAAGAGAAAATTTCGACACAAGGTTGTTTTTTTATGTGAGTGATATCTGACTGTGCAAAAATAGACACTTTCAGTCGATGATAAAATAATTGCTTCAATCAGGAAAGGCCAGCGCCTACGTTTTTTTTTTTTTATCCTAGTCTGAATTTTATGAAGTTACTTATTGGCTAGCTCCTTTCGTATTATAAATACGCCGAAGCTTTTCGTGTTTTTACTGCTTAAACACGATGCATTTTGATGCGTTCATTCATGATCTGTAAATCACTGATTAATTTGTTTGGTATATCTATTTCAAAGCTTTCGACATTTTGAGTTCTTTATGCGGAACCGCTTCACGAGATAAGAACAGCTCAGTGAAAAGTCTTTGTTAAAAACTTTGCTAAAGATAGGTGTTCTTCATTGGCTTTGTATAGGTATGACATGATTAGAATTCACGAAATCAAAAAGCTGTTACAGCATCCACTGCGTCAACCAGTCACCTACCGGTGGACTTGAGCTAGCAAACACATTGGAATTAACCGTAGATGAATATGAAATCGATGTAATAATCATAAACCCTGGACAGATGAGAGTTTTGTTTTTAAGTTGTACAACAATGACAATAATGCACGTTATATAAAAAAAATCAAATCGGAAAAAATATATAAAAAATATAATGATATATACATTTATTTTAATTTTTTATCATTTTGTTCTGGTTGGAGATGGAACATCCTGCAAGATGACAAACATTCGCCCCATATCCTATGAATTCAAACCAACAGGTTAAAGATTCAAACGTGTCTTTAAGTGCAATTGTTTGAATATTTCTTGCACTTGGTTTATAAGGCATGTTTGCTAGGTAGTTTTGAAATTCTTTTTCATGAATCCGTTTGCTCCTATGATTACTGAAATAATCCCTGTGTGTCTGTATGTGTCTGTATGTGTGTCTGTTTGTCTATTTGTCTGTGTACCACTCTCTCTGCCTCTCTCTCTTTCTCTCTCTCTTTCTTTCTCTCTCTCTCTCTGAGATTCAAGTTTCTCTAATGTTCTACATAAGACCTTTGTAATTTGTTATCTATTCTTTTTCAGCTCTAGTGAAACCAGCGTCAGGGTTAGGGTTAGGGTTAGGTTTGGGTTAGGGTTAGGGTTTGGGTTAGGGTTAGGGTTAGGGTTTGGGTTAGGGTTAGGGTTAGGGTTAGGGTTTGGGTTAGGGTTAGAGTTAGGGTTAGTGTTTGGGTTAGGGTTAGGGCTAGGGTTAGGGTTTGGGTTAGGGTTAGGGTTAGTGTTAGGGTTAGGGTTAGAGTTTGGGTTAGGGTTAGGGTTAGGGTTAGGCACAAACTTTTACTTATGTTCCTTTTTTCTTCCTATCACATATCACTCTCTCCTATTTAATAGCTTAATTTTCTTAGGTAGTTATTACTATGCTGCAGTTTATGTGAAACATAATCATATGGACACACCAGTATCGATAGATCACCGTAAGTCACCAACGTTAAACCACCTTAGTACCAGTTAGGTTACTATTTCGGAATACTAGCCGTTGTATGTGAAAGATGGTTATGCCTTCCATAAAAAGCTGGTAAATCTACTCTATCACATGTAATCTTCGAGAGTCGTTTATCTCTCTCTGCAGTTGTGAGGACCATGCATAATTTCATGTAACTTGTATTTGGTAAGATAAGCCTAGCAGTGCCACCTCTTTCCAATCTCTATGGAGCATACAGCACCTAATCTATTCAAGTATTTACCGATTTTAACGCTGACTAGGCTTAATGTTGCTTAACCTCAGTGATCTAATTAGGATCCCGTGGGGTAACGTTATTATGTCGTAATAATTGTTATCTTAAAATATTTCCCTGGCGGTAGGTAGGAGATCGTTATATAATAATCCCATTAGAAAAAGAATAAAGAATACACCAAGTGAGGGATGTATGTATGTACTTGTTTTTACTGTAAATATTATTGTCTCCGGTAGAGAGCGACGCAATTGGGCGACTTTTTTAAGTGTTCGTTTATGTAGGCAATATATTCATGTCAGACCCAACCAATCACATGAAACGGAATATCACTAGCGAGTCCTAATGGTATGCCTATGTGCTTATGGTCAGGTTACGAAGAGTGACACCCCATATCTATCGAACGTGCAAAATTCCTCCCGGTGATGACTTGGGGCGGTAGGAGAACTTGATACTTAGACGGAAAAATATAAACTACTTCCTTTTTTTAAATTTTTTTAATTACATTTTCACCCCAAAAAAGGCGTATTGCCATTTTCGTGTAGGGGCTACTATCAGGGGCAGCAACTACTGGCGCACTATGTTGGGATTTTCGCAGCAAGATGTCGGTTCACGTTGCACTTGAACTTCTGCATGTCAGTACAGTTAGGGAAGCAGGTACTTGGAATGGAATTCCAGAGTCTAGCGGTTCTGTGGAAGAAACTACTGGAGTAGAAAGATCTTTTACATCTAGGGATTTCTACTGTGTGGGGGTGGGATTTAGCTGCCTGTCGGGTTGTTCGAGGGTGTTTACGTCGTGGGTACACAAGTGTCTGCAGTTCGTCCGAGTATTCACCATTAAAATACTTGTAGAACAGGCAGAGAGATGCAACGTTTCGTCGATGGGACAGAGGCTGAAGCTTAGATGCGAGTTCAGGGCCTATCAGATTGGCGACTCTTTTTTGAACCTTGTCTAGGAGCGAGAGACTAGTAGCAGATGCACCAGCCCAAATGTGACAACAATACTCCATACATGGGCGAATGGTGGCCTTATAGAGGTATAGGATACTTTCAGGTGTCAGTAGTTTTCTAGCACGGTAGAGAGAGCCTACCTTTTTCGCAGCGGCCCTGGCAATGTTTTCAATATAATTGTTCCAACTCATGTTTCCTGTGAACGTTAGGCCAAGCAGTTTGAAAGATGTACTCTCAGACAGTGGGTCACTGGCCATTGCTATAAGTAGCAGAGAAGGATGCTTGTAATTATTTAAGGAAACCAGTTTAGTCTTGGCAGCATTGAATGTGACTATCCGTTTTTGTCCCCATTCCACTACAGATTGGAGGTAATCCCCTAGTGTTTTTGCCATTTCTTTAGTTATGTGTTCATTTGTTTTCCTTTCATGTCTGTTATAGAGTGTAGTCTCATCAGCATATATACCCATCTCAGAGGCAGTTTTGTCGGGGAGGTCATTAATAAATATTAGGAACAATAGAGTACCAAGTATGGACTCCGGAGGCACTCCCGCATTTGTATCATATTGTTTAGATATACGACCGTCGAGGACAACTTGGATTTTTCTATTATCTAAGAAGGATTCAATTATGCTAAGTATTCTACCAGTGATATCGTATGATTAAATTTTCCTGAGGAGACCCTTGTGCCATACCCTGTCAAAAGCCTTAGATATATCTAGATATATCTACCGCTCTGCCCTCCGCCGCTTTGTCCAGTGAATTGTATATACGTTCAGAGATTACAGTGAGGATGTCAGCTGTGGAACGGGCATGTCTAAATCCATATTGTTTGTCAGTCAGAAGGTTAGCGTCTGTAAGGTGCCGGACTAGAGCCTGGTAAATTATGGTATCAAATATTTTGGCGAAAAGTGGGAGGAGACTAATGGAGCGATAATTTGATGGGTCAGTTCTTTCGCCAAAATTCTTGAATACTGGTACCACAGAAGCAGTTTTCCAACAGCCCGGAAAGCATGATTCGTTAAGGCATTTGTTTTAGAGTTTGTATAGAACTGGAGCTATTTCGGCTGAGCACTTTTTTACTATCACAGCTGGGATAAGACCAGGTCCACGTGCTTTTGAAGTGTCAAGGTTTTTTATGATAGCGTGTACCTGAGCAGGGGTGATTTTTGATCGTCTAGCGTGGTGTCTGTCCGCAAAGAAAATCAGGCAGGGGGTGGTTGGTAGGGTCCAGTGTGGAGTTGGAGGCAAACCGGCTGGCAAGGATATTAGCCTTGTCGGTTGCTGAGCAAACAACCTCGTGATTGTTGGGTAGTGGGGGAATTGTTGATTACCCATTATTTACTACACCGTTGTAGATTTTCCAGAAGTCACTATTTCCTAATTTTTTGCTTCGATGCGTTTTTTAGTGGTTTCAGTAAATTCTCTCTTAGCTGTCGCTATTTCTTTCTTAACGTTACTTCTAGCTTCTATATACTTCTGTTTGTTTGAACTGGACTTATGTCGGTTAAATCTGGACTTATGTCGGTTAAATAATATGCATGATGCCTTTGTGCAATAGCAGTTGCGCAAGTCGAAGTAAACTATTGGGGAGTGTGGGGCTTGCTATAGAATTTCCGCATGGGAACATCTGCTTCTATTGCTGTTTTGAACCATCCAGTGGTCTCATTTGCGCACTGTTAAGCAAGAAGAGAAAAAATATTTCCGCATGGGGCATCTCTGATAAGATCTCTGATGGCTTCCCTGTCAGCCTTTTTATAATATCTCGTTGTTTTGGGCACTGGCTCTTCAGTTTTGGGTCTAGAATTTAGGGCGATTTAAACCATTATCACTGCATGGTCAGCGTTCCCGAGTGGGTTGTTAGCATTTGTTGTACAATCCTCGGGAACTGTAGTCAGATACAGATCTAGAAGTGATGCTTGTTCTTGCTGGTCAGGGAAACGGGTTGGAAACGTAACCATTTGTGATAGGGAGTGAGATATAGCATAACTATGTGTTGTGCTACCCGCTGTATCTGTTTGAGTAAAGAATCCAAGCCAGTTTTTGTGGTGAACATTAAAGTCAACAAATACATGTACTTGTGCGCTAGTGTAAAGGAAGAGTGCTGTGTCTATGCTGTCAGAGACTTTGTTTATTATGGTGCAGTCCTAGGTCGAGGGAGAGCGGTAGAGAAAATAAAAGTAGCTAATGTTGTGTTGTATATTTAGTCTAAAGCACATAAAGGCTTGATCGTCCGTTTCTAGGTTTGTTTCTCTAGTCAGAGGCAGGGTGTTACGAATGTAGACTCCAAGTCCGTGCATATGTCTGTCAGAGTCCTTACGACAGAGTGGGAGATAGCCAGGCATGTTAAAGTAGTTAGAGGGAATGGAGGAGTGTAGGTTAGTCTCGCTTAGTGCTAAGATATTCGGAGTATTTGTTAAGAGAAATGCTTCAACATCAGCTAAATTAGTTCTAAGCCCACGGATGTTAGTGAATGCAAGCCTCAAGGGAGGAGACGAGTTGGATTTGTTTTTCCCTAGGCCTAGTTTAAGCTTATTTTTTTTATTGTACTGTCATCATGTTTTTAAAGAGTTTCAGTTATGTGAGGGGGAGCTGAACAAGAGGTTATGCAGCGTATCAGACATGCAGCACAAGTAGACCATTTGCTGACCTTTCTTCAACTAGGATTGTGTTCTCGGGAAAGCCCATCGGGGATGAGTGCAGGGTCCCTGTCCATGCGCGACCTGGCACTATAAATATCCTGATATTATACAACTGTTGATGAAGCAGCCGCTCTAAGCGCTACAAAAGAGTTAGGGCTTCTGTACTACCAGTCGGAAACAGCAGTCAGGAACTGTCAATCCGGTACCCTCAGCCCATCAGAAGAAGATCACCCCAATCTAATTGCACAGGCGTGCGTGTTACTCAAGCATTCCGAAGTGCCCAGTTATGAGGGGTGGGATGTGTCAGGAGTGGGGGAACGACATTCAATGCCCTAGACAAGAAAAAAGATCTACCACTAAGTGTTTTGTCGATTCACTTGTGATAGTGTCCCTGTGCCTGACTAACAGGCAAAGAAGGAGTATGGAAGCCGGCGATAGACAGGGCCTATCTACTCCTTAAGCAATTTAGGTTTGCACACCGGTAATTTGTTTGAGTCACCAACTCTAGGAAGGTTGCCGTCCAAGACTGGAGGGGTCTCCCTCCCCTTTGGTTTAGTTTCAGAGTTTTCCTTCTTCTAGACGGGTGATCTGGGAAGATCTACTCGGTCCATCCGCCCTGAGAGGGTTAGCTCCGCGCCTGGGTCCTACTACAGGTATTTCTGCGACCCCGCGTGGTTAGTTCATGTTACAGGGTTAGTTTGTAGAGGTTATATATCTAATGAATAGTTACACTCGTCAAAGTGATTTAGGGGCATGCAGTGGAAGCGGTTTTGTGGGGAGGCTTGTTAGAAAAGCGTTATTGCGGATTAGGACTCTTACCTGAGGTTTTTCCATTTTTTTTAAAACTTTATGTTAGTTTAGGTTCAGGATAACATTATAGTTTGAGTAGGTATTAGGAATTGAGCTAAGAAATTTAGCCCAATCACTGTATATTTAGGTTTACGAAGGTTAAGGTGTAGGTGCAGTATACCCAGGGTGTAACTGGAGGTACATTTTAAGTTATGGTGTATTTCGTATGTATAATTAAGTAAATAGATATTTGGGCAAGTTTTCAATAGGTGCAAATAAAAGTTGTGTCAGCGAGTAGGAGCTGGAGATTAAGGATTCCACTACTAAGGCGTGTTTCGATTTTCATATATTTTTTGTATTATTTATTTCTTTCATAATGGCTGCTAGATGTTATTTCTTTCGAAGAATAGGGGTCAATAACTCGTCTGTTGCTAATATGTCACTGTCATGCAGAAGTGCATATATCAGTTTTGCACATGTGCAAATTTATTCAAAAGATAAAGGTTAAAAATTAAACTATCTATTGATAACAGTAGGGAACGTAGCTGCAGTTTTGGCTTTGATTCTAGCTGATAGAACTAAAGTTTATTTTTAATGTTTTAAAATCAGTATTATATATTAGGTACAATACAATATTCAATAGAGAATTGGATGTAATAGGAAATCTGCATGAATTAAAATATATTTAAGCATATTTTACGACCGGGCCAAGTTGGGCACACCTCTCACCACCACTAGTTATGTAAAGATACTTAAAATAGTTTTACTTAGGCTATTATATTTTTATTCCAATGATAGATTAAAAATAAAATTTGTAAATCTTGTAGATGCGAGAAACATTAGTGTTGAGAATATTATTGTTACGACTTAAAAAATATTACTTCTAATTCACTGAAAGTACCTACATTAAAAAAAAGTTCTGCATTTTTCAATGTGAAAAAAGATTTGAAAAACTCACCTGAAGTGCTTTGATGACATGAAGGTTTGGGACATCGATTTCTGGATGTTTCACTCCAGTAAAATCTTTCTTGGCAACCATGACAGCCTCTTTGAAAAGGTGTTCATAAATAGCAACACAATTATTTTTTGGCATCTTCCTCTAAAGATGGTTGCGATTGTGATGGTTTTGCCCCTAGAATGAAATGTAGGATTTATTATAACGACTAAATGTGTCTAAAATTCCATTCTAAAGTTACATAAGATAGCGGTAAATAGTCTAGAAATGATAAATTTATATGTGGCAACTATTGTTGCAAACCTGCGGTACTCTGGTTTAGAGGGGAATTTCTCCAATCAAAATATTATATATGGAGGTATAGAACTGCCCCAAATAAGATAAAACAATTAGTACCAATAAATACTGAGGAAGTAACATCGCGCTATATAGTTCAATACAAAATAAATAACATTGTAAGAGACAAGCTTTAATGTATTACTTCGGCCAGTACCTGTTAGCTAACGATGTTCTCCTTTTTTTCTCCTATTTTTCTTTCGAATTGTTCTTCTTTTACATATGGTTTCGCTGAATTCTTTTTTTTTGGGGGGGGGGTATTTGCACAATGTCTTCGCAGGTGTGACCTTTGACAGCCTTGTGGCGTAACGGATAATGTGCAATGCAAAACCCAGTCGTAAGGGGCAGTCTTGAAAGTTTTGGATTCAAAACTTCAATCCAGGCAATAGGAAAAAATACAACTGCGAATTACCTTAAACTTCCATCCTGTCATGGCTGATAGGACAAGAGCATGAAGCCGTTTGGATTAAACAAAACTTTGCGGTTGATATCCGATGCATAATCCCATGTTTGTCACAAAGCTTCTCAATTTCAATGCAAAAGGTCAGAGGTTACATCGGCTGAAACATGTTTCTAATAACAGTAAAATGAGTGCAATAGTTCGAATAATTACACGATACTAGAAATCCTGGTCGTATAAATTCTGAAATATAAACTGCTCTAGTCCGGCACCTTACAGACGCTAACCTTCTGACTGACAAACAATATGGATTTAGACATGCCCGTTCCACAGCTGACATTCTCACTGTAATCTCTGAACGTATATACAATTCACTGGACAAAGCGGCGGAGGGCAGAGCGGTAGATATATCTAGATATATCTAAGGCTTTTGACAGGGTATGCCACAAGGGTCTCCTCAGGAAAATTAAATTATACGGTATCACTGGTAGAATACTTAGCATAATTGAATCCTTCTTAGACAAGAGAAAAATCCAAGTCGTCCTCGACGGTCGAACATCTAAACAGTGTGATATAAATGCGAGAGTGCCTCAGGGGTCTATTCTTGGACCTCTATTGTTCCTGATATTTATTAATGACCTCCCCGACAAAATGCCTCTGAGATGGGTGTATATTCTGATAACACTACACTCTATAAAAGGCATGACAGGAAAACAAATGAACACATATCTAAAGAAATGGCAAAAACACTAGGGGATGACCTCCAATCTGTAGTGGAATGGAGACATAAATGGTTTCCTTAAATAACTACAAGAAACCTTCTCTGCCACCAATAGCAATGGCCAGTGACTCCCTGTCTGAGAGTACATCTTTCAAACTGCTTGGCCTAACGTTCACAGGAAACATGAGCTGGAACAATTATATTGAAAACATTGCCAGGGCCGCTGCAAAAAAGGTAGGCTCTCTCTACCGTGCTAGAAAACTACTGACACCTGAAAGTATCCTGTATCTCTATAAGGCCACCATTCGCCCATGTATGGAGTAGTGTTGTCACATCTGGGCTGGTGCGTCTGCTACTAGTCTCTCGCTCCTAGACAAGGTTAAAAAAAGAGTCGCCAATCTGATAGGCTCTCGACTGGCATCTAAGCTTCAGCCTCTGTCCCATCGACGAAACGTTGCATCCTTCTGCTTGTTCTACAAGTATTTTAATGGTGAATGCTCTGGCGAACTGCAGACACTTGTGCCCCCACGACGCAGACACCCTCGACAAACCCGACAGGCAGCTAAATCCCACCCCCACACAGTAGAGATCCCTAGATGCAAAAGATCTTTCTACTCCAGTAGTTTCTTCCCCAGAACCGCTAGACTCTTGAATTCTATTCCAGGATCATTCTTCCCTAACTGTACTGACACGCAGAAGTTCAAGTGCAACGTGACCGACATCTTGCTGCCCAAATCCCTACATAGTGCCCCCGTAGTTGCTGACCCTGATAGTAGCCCCCTACACCAAAGTGGCAATGTGCCTTGTTTGGGGTGAAAATGTAATAAAATGTAATAATTTACACATTCCCTTAATTGCTTTTTTTTATTCAAACAGTACCTGCATGCTATCGGTTCAAGTCAGCACTAATCGCCAGTGAAGCCAGATTATTCCATTTCGGCCACAGCTGCCAGTGTTCGCAAATGTTCATGGGCGGCAGTGGCCACCAACAACAACCCTAGTTTACTTATTTCCGATGGGGGCGGGGCAGACTCCACCGGGCAACGCCGGTTAATAGGTCTTGCTAGTAAACAGTAAAAAGTCTTCCTTCAAGATTGCAATATTACAATTTAGTAAACCCCAAAAAGTCATTATATATATAAAGATAGATAGATGTATATATATATATATATATATATATATATATATGTATTTCTTTTTATATTATCTGTTTGTACTATCGCAAAAAATCTTCTGTATATATATATATATATATATATATATATATATATATATATATATATATATATATATATATATATATATATATTACAGTATTTACTTATCCAGTTCTCAAAACGTAAATAGAATCCTATGTAAATGTGCTTATTGCAAGCCACATAGAAATATTTACGTTTCTTTTCGAAAAAGCTCATCAAGCTTTTTTTCATATAACAGAGACTGTTTTATTCAGTTTTATTTTTGCCATAAAAATTAGACTAATGTTATTTCAGATGATTTCATATTTAACTTTTAATCACACAAAATTATATATTATTTAGACTCTCTTTATCTAACACTATAATTTACTTATTGTGTCAATTGACTTTATATTTGAAAGTCATCTTGGTTCACGACTTCATGATATGATGAAATGAACATCTTGCTTTTATAAAGATCATTTTAAGAAATCCGTTGCGAGTATTAATATATTCTAATTGCTTGTTATAATTTAAATGCTTGTTATAAAATATTTTGTAAATAAAAAGAAACAGAATTTTAATATTTATGAATTTGTTAAATGAGGATTTATTATATGTGTGATTCAGATTATTCAAACTTTTGTTCTCGTCTGGAGTGTTATTCTCAAAGTGGTATCGGTCGATGTTGTTACACTGTGAGCAATACTGCTAACAACACCAACACTTCGTTGCGTGCCACAAGTTTATCCTTCATTTTATCTTATGGCTGCATCGTCAAAGTTTCTCACACTGGAGGCTGTCGAGATGAACTGACGGGCTCACAAGTGTAAAAAAAACATGGGGAAACATAAGACTCTGAAATATCGCTTGGATTGTGTGTGTGTGTGTGCTTGTGTGTGTGTGTGTGTATGTGTGTGTGTGCGTGTGTGTATGCGTGCGTGCGTGCGCGCGTGTGTGTGTGCGTGTGTGCGTGTGTGCGTGCGTGCGTGTGTGTGTGTGTTACTATTAACCCTCTATACGCTATGGGTCACGTACGTCCATTCGAGGCTAAGTTCGTTTGTTGCAGTCAGTTCATCTCAATTTCTCAAAAAACTTTCTTTATTTGGCCCAACCCACGATCTGCGATTTCCTGCTTTCAGTTCACAACTTTGGTCAAGTCCCCACTGTTTTCAAGTCCAACTCACGGATGCCGTAAAAACTGTATTACTGTATGTCGTAAAATGTTGCAAACCAATACCATTTCAGTCTTCATTTCTTTTGGAAAAAAAAAATCCTATATATATTTTTTCTCTCCTACTTTCGTATACGTGGGGACGAGTAGGTGAATTATATAATCAAAATGTAACTTCCGAATTTCTCCTTGTTGAAAAATATTACTTCAATATTTCAAATTACTGTCCGCATTCAACATGTGATTAATAGTCCGAAAAATTCAAATATTATATATCATCAATCAGAAATATTATATCAAATCGTACCGACACGAATTAATACGAACATGAAAACTACTCGACGCTCTGTCTATTTCATAAACGCATAATAAATTTTGAATTCTAATTGCTTTCCAATATTCGCCAGTCAGAGAACATCACCAAAGATGAGGACACCTGAAGAAGGTCAGATATTTTATCGTCTGAAACGTCGTGAGAATAAAACCCATGATGAGAACAGCAGTCCAAACAGAACTCTTATATGTTCTAGCAAAGATAAACGACGTTGCCCGGGATAAAATGAGGGTTAACCAACGATCTATATTTGTTATGTTTGATTGTCAGCGAAATCGGTGGAATTGCCCATTTTTTAATCAAATCGATTTGTTGCCTGTTCTACTCAGGAATCTACCACGATACACCGGGAGAAAGAGTCACCCCCCCAATGATTTACTGCACAATACATTATAGTTAATTTTACACTGTATATAACCTACGGTTGATTCTATGAAATTGTTTTTATATATGTATAATGGCTTGAATTAAAGTTAAAAATGGAAAAGTTTAGGATCATGGTTCAGTTGCGTTCTAAAGCGAAACAGTAATTTCGGCGCGCCCCTATCATATGAAAGCACCTACTGGTTATTTCATACAGCGGACCTTTCTACTAGAGCGGTGATTAAACTTCTAAAATGCATTTTGATATTAGGCTGTATAAAAGTGTTAACATTGATTTGATACTTATCTGGGCGAGATCATTCTGATACAAAACTCATCTTAGAACCCTGTACAGTACATCCGCGCTAAGGGGGAAGGCAGAGCGGTAGCTCTAGATATATCTAAGGCTTTTGACAGGGTATGGCATGAGGGTCTCCTCAGGAAGATTAGATCTTACGGTATCACTGGTAGAATACGTAACATAATTAAATCCTTCTTAGATAAGAGAAAAATCCAGGTAGTCCTCGACGGTCGCACATCTAAACAATATGATATAAATGCGGGAGTGCCCCAGGGTTCTATCCTTGGACCTCTATTGTTCCTGATATTCATAAATGACCTCCCCGACAACATTGCCTCTGAGATGGGTATATATGCTGATGACACTACACTCTATGGCAGACACGACAGGAAGACGAATGAACACATTTCTAAAGAAATGGCAGAAACACTAGAGGAAGACCTCCAATCTGTAGTGGAATGGGGACAAAAGTGGTTGGTCGCGTTCAATGCTGCCAAGACTAAACTAGTTTCATTCAATAATTACAAGAAACCCTCTCTACCACCAATAGCAATGGCCAACGACCCTTTATCTGAGAGTCCATCTTTCAAACTCCTTGGCCTAACGTTCACAGGAAACATGAGTTGGAACAATTACATTGAAGGCATTGCCAGGGCCGCTGCAAGAAAGGTAGGCTCTCTCTACCGTGCTAGAAAACTACTAACACCCGAAAGTATCCTGTACCTCTATAAGGCCACCATTCGCCCATGTATGGAGTATTGCTGCCACATCTGGGCTGGTGCATCTGCTACTAGTCTCTCGCTCCTTGACAAGGTTCAAATGAGAGTCGCAAATCTGATAGGCCCTGAACTGGCATCTAAGCTTCAGCCTCTGTCCCATCGACGAAATGTTGCATCCCTCTGCCTGTTCTACAAGTATTTTAGTGGTGAATGCTCTGATGAACTGCAATCACTTGTGCCCCCACGACGCAAGCACCCTCGACAAACCCGACAGGCTACTAGATCCCACCCCCACACTGTAGAGGTCCCTAGATGTAAAAGATCTTTTTACTCCAATAGTTTCTTCCCCAGAACCGCAAGACTCTGGAATTCCATTCCAGGTCCCTGCTTCCCCAACAGTACTGACGTGCAGAAGTTCAAGTGTAACGTGAACCGACACCTTGCTGCCCAAATCCCTACATAGTACCCCAGTAGTTGTTGCCCCTGATAGTAGCCCCCTACACCAAAGTGGCAATTTGCCTTGTTTGGGGTGAAAATGTAATAAAAAAAAAAAAAAAAAAGTTTCAAAAACTTCGATTCAGTCGTTTCTGAGTTCATAGGAACGAACTAACATACACACGAACACACGCATACACACGTATATATAAAGTAGATATTATCTAATTTCTGAAGTTAACTAAGAAACTACTACAATAGTAGTAGTAGAGAGAAAATACAACGTTTTTACTGTTATATTTTCATGAGTTGAGCATTGATTATATTTGTTTTTCTAAAATTATATTATATTTATTATTTTGTTATCTATAATACAAATCTCACATGTCTGTTTAAACGTATGTATGTATGTATGCATGCCTAAAAATTTCGTTAGAGGCAACGGATTTTCACGAGATCGGTATCGTTTTAAAGGTCGACCCTTCGGACAACAAATATCGAAAAATTGGCTAATTCCTTCACCCTCAACTGGACATTTTCCTACAAGGAGGAATCGCTTTTTTCACCGATATTTTCGAAAGGTATTCCCTCTTTTCGATTGACTACGCTTAATTTAAACTTCCGCCTTTTCTGGTTTGGCGATGGACGCAACGGTAGGGAGGCCACTTTTTTTCACGTTCTTTTCCTCCTTCGCGATACGGGTTCGATCCTGCCTGCTTAATATTAATGTTTTAATCTATTTTATTTATTTATTTTATTTATTTTTTTTTGCTCAACACACATCTCCAAACACCCGGGAAAGTATTTATCTAAATAGAACATTTAAAAGAAAAGAAATAATCATATTATAAATATAGTTAAAATAATTTAAAAGCTAATATGATTTTAAGTACATTTCAAAACTTTTACGATTTTAAGTAATTTCATGACCGCAACATCGCAGTTCGACGTGATGAGACGAGAAATAATTTTATGTTTCTATTTGATTTGCTGCGATTTTTTTTTTTTACCCTTTTTAAATATGTGCTCGACTGTACATCGACTTCAAGAAGGAAATGTCTGGGTAATAATATCTCCGCTGTTAAAGCATCTTCTTCTCATTGAGTTCGCATACCTAAAGGTTGATCGTATCCCTAAACGACACCGTACGTTTTCGCACACGCGTATATTTCAACTACAAGAAGGGAATGGCTACGTAATTGTTGACAAGGTATGCTTTTTGTTGTTTCCTCTGAACTTTGATCAATGAAAGGTTTCTGTTGTTGAATGAACCCAAATTCAATCAACAGAATACGTCAACAAGCCAAATCTATAATATAAGTAAATATAAGGAGATGCAAACCGCCTTCGGCGAAGATCATCTTTCAAAAAGAAACGCACGTAAACAAAGAAAAAAGAAACACGTCTAACATGAAAGTAAACAAAATCTCGCATTTTAATACACACGAGTTTTAACATTTGATAAAGCTGCACGCAAACACGACATATTATATATATATTTATATATATATATATTTAATCACACAATTATTATATATATTTATGTATTATTTAGTATTTATATATATTTATGTATTATTAGTATTTATATGTGTACGGTTATATGTATATAGATGCATATTTATAAATGTGAATGTGTGCTTGGAAAGTGTGGGTTCATGAAAAACTTCGAGACACTTTTAAGTCACATTAATATTTCCAATAAAGTTATATTCACAAAAAATTAAACAAATCAAAAGAAAAATACAATAGAAATATGAGAAAGAACGTACGTTTAATTGCAGAGAATACGGGAACACACGCATTCTCCCTTTCTTTTCTCTCTTGCTCTCTTCCTCGACATAGACACAGAACGCTCTCTTCATACATATGTATTTATATACACGTCAAGTATACACACAAACACACGTACACACACACACACACACACACACACACACACACACACATATATATATATATATATATATATATATATATATATATATATATATATATATATATACTAGAAAAAGTACCCGTCGTTGACTGGGATCAAAAAACAGCCTACAGAAAATGGGCTCTGATTTATGAAAGTATGATAGGTTATGAAAAGGAAGAGTTGTAAAGAGATAGCTTCGAATTTGGGGTATCAAAACCAAAGCAAAATATGACGAAAGTAAAAATAAATTAGATAAACCTCATAATTTATTATACCATACTTATGCACAGTGAAACAGTTATCACAATATTTTGTGGATCTATATTAAAAAACCTTGTTAAACTTTGTGACATATTTCCATTCTATGGAGGTCAGGTGCGAACGAACACCCCATAATTTTATTATACCATATTTCTTCAAACTGAAAAATAATAATCAAAGTATGCTTATGCAGATAGATATGAAAAGTCTTTATTAAAGTTTGTGCCTATTTCCATTCTATGGGGGCCAGGCGCGAACGCAGACCGCACAATTTTCTTATACCATCCCTATTGAAGTTAAAACATACTTATCAAAGTATTAGTATGTACATCTATATCAAAAACCCTTGTAAACGTTTTTTTTAAATTTTTTTATTCCCATACTTTGTGGACCAGACGCATACACAGACCCCACAATTTTAATGAATCATTATTATGCCAGATCAAACATACCCATTTCTGTGTCTCAATACATCTTCTATCATTATATGTGATCAGTTTTCTATAATAGTCAGCCATATATGAGCCTGATAAAGAGATCCAGACAATTGCACTTAAGGGAACAGCGAGGATACTAAAAAGAGCTCTCGGTTGGTCTCAATAAAAAGCAGGGCAATGTTGGCAGCTGGTTTCGCATTAGAATCCTAAAAGGAAGAAAAAAAACACACACACAGCTGTTTAGCTTTATATTCTATATATATATATATATATATATATATATATATATATATATATATATATATATATATACATCCATGCGATTCGCTATATCATCCTTTCTTAAGTCAATTAAGCACGAGTCATATTAAGTTTGCTTATTCAGTTTAATATAAAAAACTAAAACAAAATGATTTTTTCTACTATACATTTTCTGTCGTTCTCTCTTTCATATTTAAAATTAATTAATTATTTTCTTTTTCATAATGAATGACCCTTTTTTATCTATAATGTATAAATATATATGTGTGTATATATATGTGTATATATATATATATATATTGAGTAAAATGATTCATAATTGTGAATTAAAAATCAGTTCCAAAGGAAAACAAATCCATAGTTTGTACGATGTTTTTATTGAAATAGACAATATGTATTGAACAATAATTTGATAAAAATATTTTTTTATATATAAACAAAGCGTTCTTATCATGATGAGGAGCCTTTGTTTATTTTATAATATTATTAAACAAGGATGATGAGGAGACTTTGTTTAAATATGAAAAAGTCTATTTACCAAATTATTGTTCAAGACATGTTATATATTTCAATAAAAACATCGTTCCCGAAACGATCGTACAAACTATTGATTTTGTTTTTTTTTCCTTTCGAAACTGATTTTTAATTCAAAATTATGAATTATTTTACTTAATATTGAAATAGCTCTAGAATATCTATACCTATCGAGCTTATTATATATCTACATTACAACGAGCACTGTTTTCTTTTAATAGTATTAATACATTTACTAATACATTAAAATAAACTCTGCGCTTTAGACTCTACATCTAATTCCCTCAATATATATATATATATATATATATATATATATATATATATATATATATATATATATATATATATAAAGGATTAGAGAAAGAGAAACAGAGAGGAAGAAGAGAGTTAGTTTATTATAGCATTTCGGTCGCACGCAAAATTTTTGTATGCAACAACATTCCGTAGTATTTTATGTTCGTTGGTGGGTCTGACTCACAGTCACATGTCCTGCTTTACTCCTACAGTTGTCGAACTTCAATCTACGTAGGTAGCATTGTTTTGTTTTCTCAGCTATCGTTTAGGTCATAAGCAATTCAAAATTGTAGATTGAGTGTTGCCAAAGCTGAAGATAGGAACCTCAACCTACAAAATATAGTACTTTGCAAATGAATTTTACCTTGCATTTCTTCCGTTATGCCACGGATTCTTTGCTACCCCCGTGAATTAAATGTTTTACGTGGAAAATCCGTGTAGATTGCCTAGACTTACAGACATTTTCAAGCAAGACAAGAGACTCTTGAAGACGGTATGGCGTTACATTCGACGAAAAGTTGTAATTTTTTAATTTTGTTGTACATATATATCCTATGATTGATTCATGGCATAAACTAAAATATGCACTATGTCAGTTGTTCACTAACATTGTGTTAGATAAACGTCTACGTTTAAATGAGATGTAAATAAATTCTGCCGATAGAATGAGTGAGAACATTCCCCTCTGTAATATTAAGATGGCCTAAGCACTAAAGTCATATAAACTGCTGACATCATTGACTTTGGTCCTGGTCAAGTAGAAGTAGATAATGCCTATTAATAAAACTGTTGTCGGCGATTTAGCAGAGAAACAAACAAATTGCAATGGGTCAACACCTCAAATATATGACAAATGTATGTTATCAAAGGCAGGATAAGTTACTCTTCTGTCTACGTGGAAAAGGTTTCAGTGGTTTTAACTGAATTTATAGCTTTTATTTGGTTTGAAAAAGAACTTGTATCGAGCTATTAAAATAAACAGGTAAAAATCACCGAGTAAAACGGACCTCTATACATTTTGTAGAAGTTTATTTTAATTATTATTTTATTCTATATCTAAATTTTGATTGGTTTGAAAGATTACAGACCAATGTTAATCTATAAGAATAAAATAAAAAAATATATATATTAACACGTTAAAAAATTACAGTGAAAAATGTGCATGCCTACAAGGAAAGTATTTCAAAATTACCGTGAAAAAGGTTACCTTATATTAATAGCATGTAAAAATATTTTTTGCAATTATTAATTCATTTGTAAAAATATTGAATACACAATGCTTAATTCGATGATAATAACGTTTGTTCGAGAAAAGTATTTTTCTTCGAGTTATAACGATACTATTAACGCAGACTTTAGGAGCTTTTTCGTAATGTTACTGAAAAAATATACTTTGTTTACTTGTAACAATCGACGATGTTTTATTCTCATAAAAAAGCTAAATTAAATTCTATACGTGTTTTTAGTATTTAACACTTCAGTAAATGTGTTATTTGTTTATGAATTTCCTGAAAAATATTGTTGTTCGTTTTGACTTAAAAATGCTGTTGTTACTTTTGATTTTATAAATATTTATTGTTGTTCATTTTAATTTAAAAAAATATTCATCGTTTAATTTTAAGTTTATTGTTTAGTTATTGTTTCGTCGTATTTCTTGTTTTGCAACGGTTGCTTTTCTTCTATTTAGAACATTAATAAATTTACATGCATATTCTTTACATTTTTATATAGTTCAGTTTTTATATATATATATATATATATATATATATATATATATATATATATATATATATATATATATATATATATATATATATATATATATATATATATGCTAGCAGTTTAGTCCGGCTTTGCTCGGGCCCTATGTTCCGTTCATAATTGTATGTTCATATTTATATAAAAATTAAAAAAGTTTGACTCAAGTCCAGGTAAACTACATCTAAAATTTCAAGTGTTTAGACACAAAATTGGCGGAGGATTTCAGTAGAGTCTGCAAAGGTAAATTCTTTCATTTCCTGGAAGCCAGATTCTCCCTTCCCCCACCTAAAACCGATTAAAAAGCTTGCTGCATGTCTGGATATCTTTTATGTAAAATTTAAAAAGCTTAGACCCAAAATTGGTTGAACTCTAGGCTAGAGACCGCAATGGTCAAATCTTTTGAACTTTGAGCCGTTGTCACACAAATTTTCGGCTTAAATCGATTAAAAAACTTGCATTATGTCAGAATACATTTTATTTAAAATTTCAAATGTTAATACCAAAATATGGCTGAGTAATTTGGCAGAGGTC
>NC_136492.1:118354518-118419518 GCF_053919585.1 Euprymna scolopes | reverse complement strand
AAAACAAAAAAAATTACAAGGGTTTTGATAGAGATGCACATTATAATATTTTGATAACTATGTTCAGGTTTGTACAGGGATGGTATAATAAAATTATGGGGGTCTGCGTTCGTATCTCGCCTCAACATAATGGAAATATGCCACAAATTTAAAAAGGTCTTTTGATATCTATCCGCGTAAATATACTTTGATAAATATGTTTCAGTTGAAACACAGATGGTATAACAAATTCTGGGGTCTGCGTTCTTGCCTACCTTCCATAGTATGGGAATATATTACAAAGTATAACAAGGGCTTTTTTAGAATATACATTCTCATAGGAATATTGCTATAAGCGAGTTTCAGTTTGAACAGGTGTCGTATAATAAAATGATGGGGTCTATCTGACTTTCGAAGAATATTTTTACATTTTTTTTACTAAAATATAGTTTAAGAAAGAAATGTTGTTTGTGAGTAATGTTACAACCAATTTAGGTGACCAAAATAGGATTTCACCAATATTTAAATAATTTATGATAAAAAGGAAGGGTTAAACTATTTGATATCATTTTTGTAGTCCTCTTAAAATAACTGTTTTTTTTTAAGTATCAAAGTTACATAAAGACAGTTAGTTTAACTTTCCTATTTTTTTATCATAAATTATTAAATATTGGTCAAATCGTATTTCAGTAACGTAAATTAATTTCGATAATATCTTCATGCGACTTATTTTACTAAAAAAAAATTTTTTAGATCGCGATTCTGTTAATATTTAATAAATAAAACAATCAAATAATAATAAGTTAGATAGAGTAGGCCAATATAAAACACAAGGTCGATTTTATGAGGTATTAATGAAGATTGTGATTTTTTTATAAACAGGTTCTCACTTATCAAAGCTTGGGCCACTCGAGGATATATAAGTGTACAGTGGGAAAATGCCGTAGTAATAATTTGCAGGGGAAATTTGTAAATTGGATTACTTGATGATGGCTAATCAATAACTTTTCACATTGAACTTGAAGACGACCATATTGTTTCCAGTTAGAAAGCAGGGAAGCGGAACAGATTTCCACGTCCGTGCAGTTCTAAGAAAGAAGCTTTGTTCATGGAATCTACATTTATGTTTAGACACAGATAATGAATGGGGGGAATTATTGATAGTAGTCTCAGAGAACCGAGTGTTTTTCGTGAAAGTCAGGCCGGGGGGCATAGATTTTAGCTCAGACGAGCACTTGCACTGAAAATAAGATCAAAAATGAGAACCAGAGAGAATTTGTGTTACAAGAACAAGTCCCCTGTTCTTGTAAGTAGGTAAAAATGAGATAGGATAGACAAGAATTCGAACCTGGAAAGCTAGGTTTGGAATTAAGGTACAGGAGAATTCCGATTGTTAGTTTTAAAATAAATAGCAGATATGTTTTTTTTTTTTACATGGGTGTCACCACTTATCAAGGCCCAGAGGCCACTCAAGGATAAGGGTTAATAGGTATACATTAATCATTGTGATTTTAGCATAGTAAACAGTGGGAATTTTGTAACTTGGATTACTTAGGGGGACGATTCAATTAGAAATTGTTCACATTGGACTTTTTCTTTTTTTTTCATAGGTATCACCACATTATCAAGGCCAATAGACCACTCAAGGATAAGGGTTAAAGAGTGTACAGTAGAAATTGGACAATATAATACTCATTAGTAATGAAAATTTGTTAAATTTGATAACTTATATGGAACGGCTCATCAAGAACTTATTTACGTTAGACTTGAAGACAACCATATTGTAGTCAGCCGGAAAGCAGGAAAACGGAAGACAATTCCACAGGCGTGCAGTTCTAATAAAAAAGCTTTGTTCATGGAATCTACGTTTAGGTTTAGGCACAGATAAAGAGTGGGGGAATTATTGATAGTGTTTACAGCTAGACGAGTGTTTCTTGTGAAAGTTTTGCGAGGGGGGACCATAGATTGAAGCTCAGTCGAACACTTTCTATGAAAATAACGATACATCAGAGACAAACTCGCAACATCTCTTCTGTGAGATAGAGGTTGCAAGGAAGAGAAAAGGACATCTCCTACGAGGCTACGAAGTCTATTTTGAACTCTATCAAGGCAGGACAAGTCCTTTCTAGCAGCTCCTGCCCAGATGTGGCAACAGTATTCCATCCTTGGACGTACCTGGCTCTTATATAAATAGAGAATTGCATCAGCAGTGAGATATCTACTGGATCGATAGAAAGATCCCACCATTTTTCCAGCGGCCTTGGCAACAGATTTGATATACGTGTTCCATTTAAGATCAGGAGTAATGGTCAAGCCCAGAAGCTTGTCAAAACTTGAGGCCTCCTGAAGACGTTTGTTTGAAAAAAGAAATTCGATTGTTTAGAAATGTTATTGTGAAAAAAGAATTTGATGATTCAATTCTGTTTACGGAAATTGAATTGAAGTAAAGTCAGTTAGAAAAACAAACAATAACAAATTTAAACATATTGGAAAATACATTAGAAGAATTTGGGTTTCAGATATGTGTGAACAGTGCACGTGAGTTCAGGACCATGTGAGTCGAGCACATGCTCGGACATGGGGGAACAAGACATGTGAAGCATGTTGATCTGCACGTTTTGGGCCATGCGATGCCATCATGGCTAAGAGATGAGTTCTCAATATAGTTGGCTAGTTTTATTGAGGCAAACATACAGGGTCGGACAGAGTTGACAGACAGGAGAGTCGAATCCGGATTGAATCTCCCTTTGGAAGAGAAGGGTAAGAAGTTGAAATCATGTAGTGACTTTGAATTCCTTGATGTGAAATCATTGACCGGTCGAAGAAATAAAGGAGCATCATCATTTTGTAACTGCGTCTTGGGTTGTGTCATTCTCAAGTATTGTGAATCATTTATATGAACTTTTTGTCCATTCATCGTAATAAGGAACTTTGTGTATAATCCCCATCCTTCAGAAACTTGTCTCCCTCTCTATCAAGAAATAATGACTGCTCCCTAACGTGATAAAAGAACTGATAACTTTCTCTACAATATATGTTGAGAAAGAATTTAAAGAACTCTAAAATGTACAAATGTCTCTCTCTTCTCTCCCTCTCTCATCATATATTACATGTCATCGTCATATATGACTCTCTCCAATATGAACACCGCAACGGTATAATATTCACCCCCTAATAAGACCAGTATGCAACACTTAATCGTTTACGTCCTTTGAAGTGTGTGCATAGATGATAGCATAAATGCCTATGAATGATCTTGGAATGTGATTGGGAGATCAGTAATGTAGATCAAGAAGAGAGTTGGGGTCAGTGTGAACCCCTGAGTGACTCTAGCATGTATACTGTGAACTTCTGATTTCTGCCTATCAACCATAACTTTCTATGAACCTATCAGAAAGAGAGATGGTTTATTAATTGAAAAGACATCTCCCGCTATACCGTAGCTGGAGATCTTGTGAAGTAAACATTTATGCCATACCTTATCAGAGGCCTTTTATATGTCAAGGGAAACTGCTCTAGAAAGGAAGCCTCCGTCGATATATTAATTGATCCTATGAGATATTACTGATAGCACATCTGCTGTAGATCTAGCAGAACGGAAACCATATTGAATGTTACTGAGTAGCTTATTCTTGCTGAGGTGATTGACGATTTCTCTATTTAACACATATTCCAGTAACTTACTTATGTCGCGCAAATTACTTATTTGTCTGTATTAAGAGAGAGATGATCGATCACTTGGATTTCTAACTACGGGACAAACTAATGAGAATTTCTATGGTGTTGAGAAGTAATTCTCCTTAAGACAACGCTTAAACATCTTTGTAAGTATGGGAGCTAGTTCTGATTCAAGCATTTTAATCACTATAATTGGAATGCCGTCAGGGCCATTTGTTTTACTGTAATTGAGATTTTGATAAGCTTGGCAATATGACGTAAATGTTTTTGAATTTCGCAAAGCATGTTTTCAAATACAGGATGAAATACGGAGGGGGCGGCTCTGATCGTATAGAGTAGAATGAGCTGCAAAGGTTTTTTTTTACAAAAGTTTGGCTTTGTTCTATTCAGACGAGATTACTTCAAGTCCGTTGATGGTGGTTAGGATAGAGCACACACCTCTATTCAGGCCCTGGTTGTTATTTGCCAAAATTGGTGGAAACCAAGCTGCTGCTCAGCTACTTTGTACTTGACGGAGGAAGCATACAACTCTCCCTTGTTCTTTATTACTCCTTTACAGTGGTTCCTAAAGGCGGCTTTAGTCTCAGTACATCTATTACGTCGGAAGCAATGGAAATAGAATCGAAAATAAGTTATTCTCAGAGCAGATACTGGGTGTTTAATTATCCATTCGAAAAACTTTAAAAAATTTTCCATGAAGAATACAGCACTTGGAATTATTTACAAAAGCATTTTATTTACAAATATTTTGAAGTGATTTCTTGAAAATATAAAATGCCACGAAATTAATTTTTTTTCGAAAGTACTTTTATATTATGCTTGATCGAATTAAAATTTGCTTTTGAATTAAAAATAACTTATACATACAAAAAGTGTTGGCTATAGTCCTTTCATGACTAGCTTGACTAAACCATTTTTAATAAGTGCGTGCGTATTTTTGGTTTTGTTATTACAAATATCTTTAATGGAATCAATCCCGTTAGAATTATGTTTTATGATAAACACCTTTTAACGTTACAGCAGCCATTGAGAAAAGTTCAACAAGATTTCGACTAGTTATTAATGCAGATAGAAAAAAAACCAACTAATGAGCATGTTAGGCCATTCAATTTACAAACCTGTAACGAAGTGCTATCTTTTATGGCTGATGAAAATGTTGGTAATTGAGACATAATTTTTAACTCAAGAGATAACATGTTCAAACGTGTATGTGAAACTCACATACCATATGACAGCCTTTAATATCCCCTACTATTTGTATATGACGTGGATGAATACTTTTGGGAGGATTCCATAGTTTGGAAATACCACAAAACATGTTTCGTGTACGGAATTTATACGCACCATTTTAAAGTCAAATATAATTCTTACATTTATCTTCACAGAAGTCAGAATCTTTTCCATCAGTTTGCAGTTGACATGTTGGCAAAGACTGAAGCTTAAATACTTTTGTATATATCAAATCTCATCAAAACAGGCTAAAAATAGATTCCTTCATTAATATAAGAGATCATATAAATAACAATAGGCAAGGTAGAGGTATAAGTTAGATATACATTTTTTACCTTCTATCTTAATAGGTAGTCTATGATGTATGCATGGAAGGACTCAAGATGCAATGACATATCAGAAATTATGCAAAACCAGAGCTTTTTATCACATTCAGTTCAAATCCAAGGTAGAATTAAATTCAAATGAACTTCTTCCTGAACAAACATATACAAAGCGACAAGGAGGTTTCGCTTGTAGAAAAACAAATAAGAAATCGTTGGATTAATACGATGCTACATGTAAACGAATGGCAAAAGAGATGCTTGCCTCATGTGCATATATTATTGTGACTTACCAGAAAAATCAACTATAATCAAATTGATTACCTTCAATCAGTTGAATTAACTGATATACAAACTGATCCAACTTTACTTGAAATAGTAAAAAGTCACATGGTGCATGGGCCTACGGTAATGTCAATATCAATTCATCTAGCACGGTTGATGGCCAATGTAAAAAAATACCCTATACATTTTATACTTGAAACTTAGTTTAGTTAGTGTTGTGTTATTTGCATATGCGAATAAAATAACACTATAAATGGCAAGCCTAGGTTGGCCTTGGTGTGTCTTACTCAAATGCCACCGGAAGTGACGCCGAAGAGCGTACATGTCCTCCCACCAAGACTCTATGACTCGACACCGTCATTTGTACATATTGTAAATATACCTTTTCTTTAATACACTTATTATTGCGTTATCTTGTTGTTTGCGTCTTCATTGTATTTCCTTACTAATTATTGTTCAACCTTGCAACCACAACAGTTGGCGACGAGATATGAAGCGTCAAATATAACAGTTTGACGAAGAACTATTTAAAAAAAAAAAAAGTACAACGCAAAGGTTGACCATTTTTTTTAAGGAATGCAAAGTGTTGACGAGCAAACGGATTTTACGCTAAAGAGAAGTTTCAACTCAAGTGAAAAAAAAACCTCTAACGTGGCAAAAGCGACAATTTACGCTGTTTTCTGGGAATCCGACTTGCAAACGAATGTAAAAGTGAATTTTTGTTTGTCGCTACACGACAAATCTTACTAAAGGACCAACTTGCAAACGAAAAGCGAACTTTGTTCTGTCGCAAAAACGACAGGTCAGACCGTATTACGAAAAGCAAGGAAGTAACCTACGAAAAAAGTTCACCAGTGGATTCTAATTACTGTTCTCCGTAAACAAAACAACAACTAAAGGACTTTTTAATTAATGTTTTGGTTGACGTCGGTACTAAAAGGAAATACCACAGCTAAAACTAAAATTCAAGGAAAGGATTTTTTTTTCTTGAAGTTGCCACTGAATAACGGATAATACAGTAAAACGTCACGGAAAAAAAAGGTAATCTCAATTTAAGAGGTATTTTAATTACTAAAATACTAGAGAAAAAAAACTCAAAGAACTAAATGTACTGCATACATTTATTCAATTGTGACTCGATTAAAAAAAAACCAAAAAAAACCCAAAATTTTATTTTGTGGAGAGAGTTACTTATTAGTAAGTGCCTAAAAACGGAAAGTCAATTCCATTTCGTGATTCCAGATAAACCTGTTTTATTTTTTTTTGCAGCGTGACTCGCAAAAAGAATATATTATTGCAAGCAGCGATATTATTATTGAAAACAGGAGCTTACAGCAATTTGTTTTTTTGTTGTAACCCAAACCGGTGTATATGGTACATGGTACAATATTTTTTTAACTACACACTAAAAAAAAAAAAAAAAAAAAAAAAACATGGAAGACTTATCAAAAATGTTCATGCAATTTTTACAAGCACAGGCTGAGCGGGATGAACGCAGACAAGGTACACAAAACGAGCTTTTGCAAACACAAATACAGGCACAGGCTGACCGCGAGGAAAAGAGAGAGGACAGATTATTGAAATGGCAGCAGGAACCAGAAAAAAAGCAGAAAATGGCGCAATTAAAGCAGAAAAAACTGCAATTGGAACAGGAAGAAAGGCATAAGAAACTACAATTGGAATATGAAGAAATACAAGAGAAACGTTTTGCTAAAACACTGGAACTACTAAAGAGTAATCGAGAAAATGTCGATAGTGTTAATTTCTCCAATACAACTATTTTTAATAGCATGGACACATTTCATTATGTGCCTGACGAAGAGAAGAATTTTGAAGCATACTACACAAGATACGAGGATGTTTTTCAACTGGACTGTAAAAATTGGCCAAATAGTCAGAAAGTGAGCCTCTTACTCAGAAAATTGGGTACATCAGAACACAGCAAATTCGTAGATTACATATTACCTAAAAAAACTGCGGAATTAGAGTTCATGGAAGCTGTAAAATTACTAAAAGAATTATTTAATCCAAATATATCTCCTTTTCATAAAAGATGGCTGTGCATGAATCTAAGAAAGATGGACAACCAAAATTATTTGACATACGCAGCAGTTGTCAATAAAAACTGCGATAATTTTAAGCTTGCAGAACTAACGGTAGAAGATTTAAAATGTCTAATCTTCGCTCAAGGGTTAGTTTCCACGAAAAATGCAGAAATACGCAGACGAGTGTTGTCTAAGCTGGAATCTGAACAAGATTTAACCCTCCAGAAACTAGCAGAGGACTGTGAAAGGGCCATTACACTAAAAAAGGATTTAAAAAATATAGAAGAATCCGGAAGTGGCATATGTAAGAAAAGTTAGAAAACCATACGCACCAACCAAGAACTTTACAAAGAAAAGCAATGGAACGGGATATTCCAAAGATAATAACCATAAATATAGTACACAATATAACAAGCCTCTTCCTAGATATAACTGTAAGAGATGTGCAGAAAAGCATTGGGAATCAGATTGTACTTATAAGAAGAAAAAATGCTACATTTGTAAGAAGGTGGGACACAAAAGCGATTGCTGCAGATATAAAGATTACACCAGAAAGAGAGTACAGCAAACAAAATCAAATACAAAATTAGACAAAGATCGGCGAAAATACGTAACAGTGGAAATATTTAAAACATCAATAAAGTTACAACTCGACTCCGGCTCCGATGTTTCTATAATAAACCTGAATACGTGGAAATAGTTGGGAAAACCGGCCATTATAAAAACTAGTAAAGCAGCCCGGACGGTAACTGGTGGTGGTATAAAATTTGAAGGAGAAGTTGTCCTCCCGATAAAATTGAAAGGAATTTCGAAGAAATTAAAAATATTCGTACTAAAAAATAGTGAAAATCTGTTTGGAATATATTTAATTGAGAAATTCGGACTATGGGATAAGCCAATCAATACATGCTGTAAAAAATTAGAATGTTCTTCTCCAACAACAGTAAATATAAAAGACGATTTAAAAGAATTATTTCCTGAAGCATTCACGACTAACTTAGGTCGCTGCAATAAATTCAAGGCCTCGTTTGAAATTAAAGAAAACGCCAGCCCAATTTTTAGAAAAAAGCGAAATGTTCCGTTCGCTGGGTTGGAAAAGATTGATAAAGAATTAAATAGATTGGAACAGACGGGAATTCTATCAAAAATAGAACACAGAAAGTGGGCAGCCCCCACCGTATACGTAAAGAAAAAGAATGACAAAGTTAGAGTGTGCGCAGACTTTTCGACCGGGGTCAACTCCCTATTAAAAGATCCCCATTACCCCCTACCAAGCCCAGAGGAAATATTCACGAAGTTGAATGGGGGTAATATCTTCTCCAAGATAGACTTGAGCGACGCGTATTTGCAAATACCGGTCGAGGAGAATTGCTCAAAAATACTATGCATCAATACGCATAAGGGATTATACAAATACAACCGATTGCCTTTTGGCATCAAAGTAGCGCCTGCCATCTTTCAGCAAGCGATGGACACCATGCTAAGTGGTATTGAGTGCGCATGTGCATACCTGGACGACATTGTTGTCAGGAGCAAATCCCTAGAAGAACATAAGGAACATTTGAAACAAGTATTTACTCGAATACAAGAATTCGGCTTTAAAGTAAAAGAAAGTAAATGTGACTTTTGTATGAGCGAGATTAAGTATCTTGGACACATAATAAACAAACATGGACGACGTCCAGACCCAGACAGATCTGCGGCAATAAAAAATATGCCAGCACCCGATAATGTAACAACCTTGCAGAGTTTCTTGGGACTCGCAAATTATTACCAATCTTTTATTGAAGGAATGCATAACTTGCGAGCCCCTTAAATAATCTGCTTAAAAAGGATACACCGTGGAACTGGACGCAAGAATGTCAAACCGCTTTTGACAAAATAAAGAGCGCACTAACATCCGAATTATTCTTAACGCACTTTGACACAAACTTAAAAATAGTCGTCGCTAGTGACGCTAGCTCCTACGGCTTAGGAGCATGCATTCAACATATTATGCCGGATGGGTCTAGAAAACCAATAGCGCACGCTTCGAGAACGCTGATACCAGCTGAAAGGGCATATTCACAAATCGAAAAAGAAGCGTTGAGCATAATCTTTGCCGTGACTAAATTTCACCGATATTTATATGGTAGACAATTCATACTTGAAACCGACCATAAGCCGTTAGTCACGATCTATTGATCAAAAAAAGGATTGCCGGTATACACCGCAAATAGATTGCTGCGCTGGGGTACAATACTACTTAATTACGATTTCCAGCTACAACATCTAGCATCAAAAAAGATTTGCCATGCGGATGGACTGTCAAGACTGATGCCACAGAAACACAATCTGTAAGAATCAGTCATTGCAGCAATTCGGACAAATGTTGAAGTAAAAAATATGGTAGCAAACATCATTAAGGAACTACCCGTAACTTTGTCGGACATTAAAAGGGAAGCCGAGAAAGACGAATATATAAAGGACATAAAAGAGAAAATTATAACGGACACAAAGGTGCAGGAAGTTTTCTCCATATGTGACGATGTGTTACTGTACAGCGAGAGAGTGGTACTACCCAAAACATTGCAGAATAGGATGTTAAGAGATTTCCACACAGGACATCCGGGGATAAATCGAATAAAGTTGTTAATGAGAAGCTACGTGTACTGGCGTAACATGGACACTGACATAGCGACAACAATTGTTAAATGTAAAGGATGCCAGTTAGCGGCAAAATCTCCACCTATAGTACACAAACCTTGGCCGAAAACCGACCAACCATGGTCGAGAATCCACATGGACTTCGCTGGTCCAGTAGGTGAAAACTATTATTTAATTGTAGTCGATAGTTTCACAAAATGGCCGGAGGTAATGCGTTGCAGGAATCCAACAACGAACAACTCAATAGGGTTCCTACACGAGTTGTTTGCAAGATTCGGTGTACCAGACACACTGGTCACTGACAACGGAACGCAGTTCACATCCACAGAGTTTAAGGAATTTTGCGACACGTTCCGAGTGAAGCACATCACGACTCCGCCGTATCATCCAAAGTCGAACGGCCTCGCGGAAAGGTTCGTGGACACGCTAAAACGAGCGTTAAAGAAATCCATTGGAAAACCAACAGAAAAAGCTTTGCAACAATTCTTGCAAGTATATAGGATTACACCACATCCTAGTACACCATCAAACATATTACCAGCTGATCTAATGTTTGCCAGAAAGGTAAAATCAGCGTTTGACAAACTATTGCCAAGGCAGGCAATTATCCGAAACTACACACACGAGAAGAAAGAAATATAACTCGGGAGATCGAGTATATTTTAAGTGCTACAGAAATGACACATCTTACTGGGAATGTGGAGTAGTGGATAAACGCATTGGTGATTGTACATACATGATTAAAGGTCCACAGAATATACATAAAAGGCACCTAAATCAGATAAAAAAACGTCATATCCAAGATGATGATGATACGACACCATAGATATCATATACGAATCTTTTAATTTGGAACCGCCTCAAAATGCACCTGAACCCCGAAGATCAGGTAGGAAAAGAAAAGTGAATGAACCATTAATGGTAAACCCAAAAAGAAAAAGATATTGAAATCTGTGTGACTTCAAATCTTGGGAGGGGGGTGTTGTGGTGGCAACCACTTATTTGCATATGCGAATAACATAACACTATAAATGGCAAACCTAGGTTGGCCATTCGTGTGTCTTACTCAAATGCCACCGGAAGTGACGCCGAAGAGCGTACATGTCCTCCCACCAAGACTCTATGACTCGACACCGTCATTTGTACATATTGTAAATATACCTTTTCTTTAATACACTTATTATTGCGTTATCTTGTTGTTTGCGTCTTCATTGTATTTCCTTACTAATTATTGTTCAACCTTGCAACCACAACAGTTAGGATGGTTATCTCTCTTATAGAAGAAGATTCCCTGAAGATGGTTGGAACACATGAGGTCAACAATAGATAGATTGTACTTTACTCTTCCTTACTTCCAAAAACATTCAATGCTAATCGAATCAATGTTTAATTTTGTAAATTCTATGAAATCTATTAGATACGTTTGCAAATACATAAATAAGGGATCTGATGCCTCCATGTTTTCCTTCGAAAAAAAATATTAGGCATGAAGTTACTCGATATATCAGCACTAATGAAGCATTTCGGCGTGTTTTGTGGTTCCCTCGTCTTAACTAACTAAATACATATGTGAGTCATTGTTCAGATTTTGGTGTGTCTTCAACATCCGTTTTGATTTGGTTATAGTGTTACAATATTCTATGCAATTCTATAGTTATATATGTTACAGCTTGATAATTTCTAGTTAAAAGCATTTATATCTGAATTCTTAATTTTGGTTATTGAAATTTATTGCTAAAATTGAGAAATAGGAATTCTCCATAAGTGGGAGCAATTCCCCACAGTAAAAGGAACTCTCATTTCATCTAATTTCACTACTTTCAAGTTTCTTCTGTCATGTTTAATATTATATTGTTTTATATGGTTTTACGTTCTCTTTGCAATTAGCAAATTGAAATGGGTCAATAAATGTGGATAATAGATCTCGGTTTTCTTCTGCTTTTCTTAAAACATGATTTTTTGGACCACTCTTACGAAGGACAAGAAAGTTAGTATAAAAAATATATATTTCTGCAAGATTTTACTTTGCGTTTCATCATATTTTGCTTCGGTTCTTATACCTCCAAATTTGAAGTTAATTTTTTACACGCATACACGTTTTTCATAACTGTTCATACTATTATAAATCAGAATCAGTTTTAAAAGGCTCGTTTTGAACCCAGTCAACGACGGGTACTTCTGCTAGTATAGGCATATATTTTTTCTCACTGACATTGCTATCAAAACTTACATTTTCTATTTAAAAATTATAAAAATAAACTTCCTAATGTACTCAGTCAAGGATATGCGAGCAACTACATGAATATTAACTAATTTGTATAATCCTTTGAAAAACGCGCGTTAAATAATTATTATTCAGTTTTTATAGTTCCTTATTCGATTATTGATTTCATTTCAATATCTATGCATAACTTCTACATTCTGCATAATTTCGTAGAATTTAAGATGGAAATGTTCTAGAACATGGATATATATATTGTGTGTGAGATTAGTTTGTGTGTGCGCGAAAAGTTTCTACAAATATCATAACTGCATATTTGGTCTGAGTTGAAATTTAATATATAGACCTGTCGCGCATTTTTATTTTGATTTTAGCCGTCAAGAATTTCTGCTAAGGGTTCAAAATTTAAAACAAATCAGTTGACCTTGTTAAAATAAGTCGAGTAAAACATTACTCCTGCTATTACTTTTGTACATGCGCAAAATTAAATATTTCTAAGAACTATCTGTCTGTGAAGTAAAATACTGCGGAACTGCTTGCCAGCTAACTACAACATAATCGTTTCCAAGTTCAATGTAAACAAATTCCTCTGGAGCGCCCTGTCAAATAAGCTAATAATGTCCAAGCTCTACTGGCATTACTAATCATCACATCATCAACTTGACACTCATTAAATCATATCCTCGAGTTGCTTTGTGTCGATATAAGTTGCGTTTTCTTGGTATAAATTGCTTTAGCAAAATAATATAATAATAGATATATGAAAGAGGGAGAGAGGGAGGGAAACGTTATGTATGACCATCTAGAGAACGTAGATAATACTTTACTAAGTAGTTATATTTTTTATGTTTTCAATTAATGTGTATATACGCTACAAAACCAATTTAAGAAGGCATGCAGGACAACATCATTTTCGAAAGGAAAAAAAATGATGTATATATTTTAGTAATCATTTTAGAAAAAAATGATGAACAGATTAATTTGACACATTACGCTTGTCATTTTAAACGAAAAATATTGAAAAAGAATGTGTGGGAGATGGGAGGGGAAACAGAGTGGTTGGCTATGAGGGAAGAGGGGGAACACTACGCGTGCGAAATATACACTCTTGCAAAGAAGGAATGCAAAGAAAATAACGATAGAAAGATCGATCTTTGCAAGGAAATGCCTGAAAAACGTTAATTATATTCATTTTTTTTTTAAATATTCACAAACATACTTATATGCATATGCGTGTTTGGTTGCCTGAACATAGAAAGCAAAAGAACACCACGAAAAATATCAATTAAACACTACCAAATAACGTAAGAATTATTAATGTATGTACTTCCATATATATATGCACACACACACACACACACACACACACAAACAAACAAACACACGCATATATATATGTATATAGTAAGTTATAAAATATATATGGTTGGCGATTATCGTTTCATCCACGCTAGGATTCATCAGGCTTATGCGATGATTTTTTGTTTGTCTCGCGTTTTTATATACGATACTTCTATTGAGTTTTTTTTGCCAATCAGCTTTTTATTTTCTACAGGACTCTTCCTAATCAGCTAATGAGCAGGCACTTATAGGGTAAAGGCCCAGGTGACCTACGGTTCACCCCTTCCTTTGCTATTTTAGTAGGGAGCGTTCTGACCTATTTTAAACCTAGGTTAATTTTTTTATGTTAGTTTATATATATATGTGAATAAAAAGGAAAAACCTAAAAGAGTAAAAACAAAATTAAATCAACGTTTCGTCCCCATTTCAAGGGACATCATCAGGATTTCTAGGCGAGGATGTACAGGAAAACGGTCATATCACATGCGAAAGAGGAGAAGTTTAGTTCTCTTTCTGTTCTGGAGAGAAAAAAAAAACATATATATATATATATACGTACCTATATATACATATATATATGTATGAATACATATATACATATATGATATTTTATGTATATGCATGTTTATTTTATTTTTATTTTCTATTGTTATTGTTAGTTTTAAAATTATTTTGTATCGCTAATATAAAGTAAAGTTTATCCTGTGAAAACAGTTGTTCGCTATTTCTCTCCTACAGTTTAATAGATGTTGGGTTATTTACAGTATATGATCGGAAATATTTTATGAAAGCATAATCTACATGGATCATCTAGGTCTCTACGTGATTTTTCTTGTCTTACTATTTTCCATTCGACTACCGGCGAACGTCCGCTTTCTTTGAGTCCCCAGTGTTTGTTTGCTACAGTTGTTTTCATTCGGTGTTTTATTTTTTTATTTTTGAATGTAGCTTTGTGGTCATAGTATCGGGTTTTGAAATCTAAGGAAGTCATACCTTCGTAATATTTCTTGTTATTCAGGTTTTCGCAAATATCGTGGCCTGGTAAACTATACTTTTGGTTAGATATTTATTTTGAAGCGGGCAAAGTGTGCGGTATCTGCAGTTGCATTTATCTTGTTCGTTATTAGTATTTTTGTTTTCATTTCTAGTATGGTTGTCGTAGTCCGGAGTTGGTTTAGTATTATTATTATTATTATTATTATTATTATTATTATTATTATTATTATTATTATTATTATTTCTACTAGTAACATATGTGTCCTGTGTTTTAGTTTTATTTTTGTCGTAGTGTCTACTTTTTATTGTTTATTTTGTTGTTGTTTTCATTGCTTTCATTTGATATTTTGTTATTAGGTGCTTTAATTATCGCCTAAAAATTTTCGCAGCAGCTGTAGGATAACTTTAAGTTATTTTTATTGAAAATTTTGTGTAAAGTATTGGTAGCGGGGAAGTACTTTTCGATAAGATCTAGAATTTTCTTGCCAAGTTTTGTTTTTAACATTTGATTGTATGGCGCCCTGTACAAGATTATATTTCTTTTTCTTCTATTTTTAATTTTATTATTGTTATTGGTGTTTTGTTGCTTATATCTGGTAACAATATTTTTGTATCCAATATATTTTAGGGTTGTTTCATAAATATTGATTGACCTATTAAATATATTTTCATCGCTTGATTTGTTGCTGAGTCTACTTGCGATTGAGTTAGGAATCTGTTTTATAATTGATCGTGGGTGGGTGGACTTAGGGTTTACGTATATTGGTTTAGCACTATCTTTTAAGTAGGGTGCATATGTGTTTTTATCTAAATTTAACGTTACGTCGAGGATGTTTGCTATTTTTATGTTAGCTAATACGTCTACTTGTAGGCCGAGTTTTTTCACTCCCTTGTGCACGCTTTTCTTAAAGTTATCGCCCTTGACTTTGTTGGAGTCTTTTATTATACCTAGTCCATCATCTCCATATATACCGATATCCGTAGTATCAAATATGCTTGTGAGGGGATATAGAATGAATAATACCACAAGATCTGATGCCTGTGCAGAATCCATGGCACAGATCGCCAAATCAAACGAATTTGTCATTTAAGTTTTTATCCATTGTTTATTGTTATTTACTAGAACTGATTTTCTACATTTTTTTAATAATGTGGATTTCTTCCGATGATATATCAGTGTATGTCTCGGCAAATTCTAGCGCAATGTTGAAAAGTTCTTCCGATATAGAGGGATAGATCTATGATGTCGAACTGTATAAAGTACATTTATTTTTGTTTTCTACATTTTTAAACCAAGTGATTGCTTCGGCAGTATTTGCCCACCGGTTTAATTCTATATCTTGTTTGATTTGTTTGTTTACTCTAGAAAGTATTGCTTTGCTAATTTTACCTATTTCTTGTTTAGTTGGGTTTATTAAACGGGTGCTGTGGTTATTATTGAGGTCACATTTGTGGTCTTTGAGCAGAATATATGCCTCTCTAGGTTTCAATTTGCCAACTTTATTGCTAATTTTTAATTTATCGGTGATTTGTTTACTTTCAGTATTTATTATATCTATGTAGTCGCATTCGTTTGTATCTAGTTTTTTGTAGTTTTTTTATTATGTTTTCTGTGATTAGTTTGTTATATTCTCGTTTATCTATTTTATAAAAGTTTCTAGTTTTATCTGCTTTTCAAAGATTTTATTAGAGTTGTTTATGTTTTTAACGATTTTGCGTAGTTTCCGTTGGTAATTATTAGGTTGATTGTGGAATTCTAAGTTTTTAATTATGTTTAAAAGGTCATTTTCAAAGTTTATCAAAAGGTCTACTGTTTTCGCATTTTTAAGGGTTTTAAAACGTTAGGATTCTTTTTTGTTTATGTTTTCATTTTTAAGGAAGAAATTTGCTCGCCATTGCATTCGGCATATCAGTTCATCTGTTTTTTTTTAACTAATTTAATAATATAGCTATGATTGTTAGGTGTGGGGATGTTTTTAGTGATGTTTCGAAATTCGAAACTATATATATATATATATATATATATATATAATATATATATATATATAACTAATTAATTTACTTACATAAAATTAATATACAAAAGTATAAATTTATGCGTAAACTTTAAGTATTTACTTCAAATGGCGATTAAGCTACACTGAATATTTCGCGTTTCATCCATTCTAGGATTCTTCAGGCTTATGCGCATAAGCCTGAAGAATCCTAGAGTGGATGAAACACGGAATATTCAGTGTAGCTTAATCGCCATATCTATTTATAAATTATTATATATATATAGTCTTTGAAGTTTTTAACCTTTAAATCTATGCCAAAAAATATTTGTTATCATTCGTTAGAAAACCATCTAGTCAGTAAGTCACTTAATCACCTGCAATCACTGCATCAACTCGCTCTCGAATTTACTATAATACAAATGATTTATTTTTCAAGAGATCATCAGTTGTTTACCATGAAACACTGTTTCGGGAATTTAAAAACAAAACAGTATATTACATCATGGCTCCCCAGCAGTGTTGATCAAACACCACCACCCTTAATCTTAGGAAGAAGACATGTTACAAACATTTGATCCAATTTCCTATTCTTACTTGCAATGACTAACCTTTTCATACTATAAAAATTAATTTCTTACCTGTGCGATTCATCAATTTCCACATTTAAAATGGATACATTTTTTAATTTTTTAATTTATCAGTCTTGTATTTATAAGATTAGGATTAATCCATTTAACTATTTATCACCCTCACTATGATTAGTATAAAGTATATTTACATTCTTATTTAAAATTAGATATATAAAGGTTAAAAATATTTTTACATATATACATTATTTATTTATTTTTTTTTTAATATAAATTTATTATATGTAATTATAAATACATTTTATACATTGCTAATATAGTTTTGGATTTCCTTTATTAATATAGTCTGGTTTATCTTAAACGATTCAAAAGCATCAGGATAACGAACAAATGCTTTATTTAACTGTTTAAATATTTTATTTTTATTCCCACCTTGTTTTATCATCCTTATTACTAAACTAGAAACTGGTGGTATAAAGTCTGTTAGTTTTAAAGTAACGCGAGCTATTCTCAAAAACTCTGACATAATGGTTCCATAAAACATAAAAACAGGGCAGGTGCTATCTTTATGGGGCATACGTACTATTTTAAAGGGGAAAGTGTTTCTTTTATCAAATATTTTATAAAGAAAAATCCCATCCTCAATTTTTATATCGAAATCCAGAAATGTAGCCTGTTGTCCTCTATGTTCACAATTCAATTTTAATTCGTTTGGATATATAAGATGTTTATTTTTTTCGAATTCATCATTATCGTTTATACATATAAGGTCATCTATGAATCTCCTACATCCATGAAAGTTATATGTTTTAGATATATCTGTTTTTAATAGTGATGACATATATATATATATACTCGAGTCTATGCAAATATAAATGTGCCCAAAATGGTGCAGGATCCAATGCCATTGGGATACCTATCGTTTGGAGTAATATTTTATTTCCTATTTGAAAATAGCATTCTTTAATAAGATGACTTACAAGTATTTTTAAAATACCTTTAGAAACACTAGTTTTGATATTTTATTTTTCCACCAGAAAGATTTAGAGTTTGAGAAGTCTATATATTTACCTTTTCCACCTTCAAAAGCCAAATCTACAGTATCATTTAATTTTTTTATAAGTTTTTCGTGCGGAATTTTAGTATATAGCGTACTAAAATCATAAGTAGCGATAGATTTTGCTTTTATTCTGGAATTTATTTTATCTAATTTTTCTTTCACTGGTTGGGAATTATTTACTACCCAAAATAGATTTATATTACTAGAGAATTTACTTTTCAGGTAAAAATTATTTATTTCATTTATAATTAATTTAAATATTTTAGATATAGCTTTACTTAAAGGTTTAGTGATTCACGTCTTTGAACCTACAATAAATCAAGCACCAACTGGATTTTTATGCATTTTAGTTATCCAATACATACATGGATGATTTTTGTGTTTGTCTTCTAACTTTAATCCTACTTTTTCACTAATAATACTATTATTCAAAATAATGCTATCTAAATTACTATTACTTACTTTATAAGTATCCGAAACGTTTCCTATAAGTCCTACTTCTATCAATAAACGTTGTATATAATATTTTTACATATAAAAGCTATATTGTTTGCCGCTTTATCAATCGGAACTATTACAAACTTTTCTTGAAGTATTTCTGAATTTTTCAAAAGAGGATTGGTTTTTCTAGGGTGTTTAAACTGTTTTATATGTTTAACCTTTTCATTTACGCATTTATATATATATATATATATATATATATATATATATATATATAGCGATGTTTGGAAATTCGAAACTATATATATATATATATGTACTATACATATTGGAGAACATACATAAGTAAATGTTAAATTAAGTATATATATGTATATAGAGATAATAAAAGGAACAAACCGTATTATGTGTTCATCAACGTTTCGTCTTTATTTCGAGACTTCCCCCAGAGGAACCAGTCGTACCATGGGGAAATATGATACATGTTATTATGGAATGTAGCCGTTAAGATGAAAACGAAATGTAAGAAGTCCCCAGACGTACCCCTCCACCGTACTGTATACCGATACTCTATGGCTGACTGGGATAGCTTCCGTACATTCATATCTGATTTACCTCTGCACTCCATTTTTTAAAAAGGAAGTGTCCTCTATAGTATCAGATCTGACCGAATGGTTAATTGTAGGCATAGACCAATTCATACCATCTAAAAAATTCCAACAAAAACCTAACAGCCAGCCATGGTTCTCCCCAGAATATGCTGCTGCTATCGCGCACAGAAATCACTTTTTCCATAGCTACCAACGTAATAGATGCACTGAGACTAAAGCTGCTTTCAGGACTGCCAGCAACCACTGTAAAAGAGTAATAAAAAATGCAAGAGAGCTATATGCCCAGTCTGTTAAATCCAAGGTAGCTGATCAGCGGCTTGGTTCCCACCAGTTTTGGCAAATAAAAAATAGGATCCTGAACAGAAGTGTGCGTTCTATCCCAACCATTATCAATGGACCAGAGGTCATCTCGTCAGCGTCAGACAAGGCCAAACTATTTGCAAACAACTTTGCAGCTAATTCTACCCTATGCGACGAAGGCCATCAACTCCCCATATTTCCTCCTATAACACAGAACAAGATAGGTAACATACAAATATCCATGCATGAGGTCGCCAAGCTTATCAAGAACCTAGATTCAAGTAAAGAAACTGGTCCTGATGGCATCCCAATTATAGTGTTAAAAAAGCTTCAACCAGAACTTGCTCCCATACTTACGAAACTATTTAAGCGCTGCCTTAAGGAGAAGTGCTATCCGACTCCCTGGAAGACCTCTTCAGTTTGCCCTGTATTAAAGAATTCGGGTTATAAGTCAGTACAGACCAATTAGTCTCCTGTGTGGTATGAGTAAGTTGCTGGAATCCATATTAAATAGAGAAATAGCCAACCACCTCAGCAGGAACAACCTTCTTAGTGACACACAATATGGTTTCCGCTCTGCAAGATCTACCGCAGATGTGCTGACGGTTATATCCCACAGGATTAGTGAATCTCTTGACAAAGGCTTCCTTTCTAGGGCAATTGCTCTTTACATATCAAAGGCCTTCGACAAGGTATGGCATAAGGGTCTACTTCACAAGATTTCCAGCTACGGTATAAATAGAAATGTTTTCTCAATCATTTAATCATTTCTCCTCGATAGGCTCATAAGAATAGTGGTAGATGGACAAAACTCAGAGGCCTGCAATATAAATGCTGGAGTCCCTCAGGGGTCAATCCTCGGCCCAACTCTCTTCCTGATCTACATCAATGACCTCCCTAAACACATACTTAAATCATTCGTTGACATCTATGCTGATGACACGACCATCTACGGCAACACACCAAAGGCTGTAAATGACAAAGTTCTCTCTGATTCTCTCTCCTCTGATCTCGAGCGCATGGTTCAGTAGGGGAAGATGTGGCTGGTTACCTTCAATGCATCCAAAACCAAACTCCTATCCTTACATCATCAACGCTCTGATCCCCATCTGGCATCAATTGTGATGGATGGCTCTCGTCTGGGTGAGGCCCAGTGGTTTGACAAACTTCTGGTTTGACCTTTACTCCTGATCTGAAATGGAACACGTACATCAAGTCTGTTGCCAAGGTCGCTGGAAAGATGGTGGGATCCTTCTACCGCTCCAGAAGATATCTCACCACTGATGCAATTCTCCATCTATATAAAAGCCAGTACGTCTAAGGATAGAATATTGTTGCCATATCTGGGCAGGAACTGCTAAAAACAGCCTATACTGCCTTGACAGAGTACAAAATAGACTTCGTGGCTTAGTGGAGGATGCCCTTTTCTCTACCCTGCAACCTCTCTCCCACAGAAGAGACGTTGCGAGCCTGTCCTTTTTTTATCGTTATTTCCATGGCAGGTGCTCGTCTTAACTCGAATCTCTGGTCCCCCCTCGCCAATCTTTCACGAAAAACACCCGTCTAGCTGAATCCACTGTGAAAAATTTCCCACAGTCTATATCTGTTCCTAAATCAAAACGTGGATTCCATGAACAAAGCTTCTTTCTTAGAAGTGCACACCTGTGGTACTCTGTTCCGTCTGCCTGCTTCCCACCGGACTACAACTTGGATGTGTTCAAGTCCAACGTTAACAAATTCCTAATGAACCGCCCCCTTAAGTAAACACTTCATCAAATCTCCACACTAACGCAATGTACTTGCAATAACCCTTATCCATGAGTGGCTTCCGTCCTTGATAAGTGGTTATCACTGTGTAAAAAAAAATACGTCCGAGGATTTTATTTTTTTCAAGTTTTGCTGGTTGAAGATAAACTGAGAGTTGTCTAAACTCGTAAAAATGCGATATATATCAATCTATCTATCTATCTATCTATCTCTTTCCATTCACATCTATTCATAATTCTTTGTTGTTGTTTATGCGCTTCAAAATTTCTGTCTACCTAAGAAGAAAAAAAGTCACACATAAAGATGTTTTAATGTGATCATAATTAAATTTAATGGAATGTTAAGTGGAAAATATCCAAAATCTTTGAACTAAACAATGCTCTGTGCATGATGGCTGTTGGCATTTCAGGCATTGTGTGGGGAACGCTAATCTTGGCGGCATCAATTCCCAAAAAACATGGAAATAGTATTCAAGTAACAAATAGACTCGACAGCGACGCATGCGTAGTCGAACACATTCTGGCGCATGAGAAACATGTTTTGTATTCTTCTCAAATCCATTGAGGTGAGGAGAACAAAACAAAACGGTTGTTTAGAAGATCGATTCTATAATTTATAGATTTGGTTCTATATGTTTAAATAAGTGCATAAATGCTTGTTTTCCAGCTATTAAGTCAGTGAAGCAAATACTGATAAACATACCTATTACAAACATTTAAAACCTAAGATGAGTGTGATAGCACACTACATATATAAATGCTATTCCTATGCAAGGGATTTTTTATCCTCGGCCACCAAAATCAAGATCACATGAATCGTTTAGGGAAGGTAGGCAGTTGCGTTCTAAGAACGGATCTTAGGGATGAGATCAAATGAGAATTAAAAACCCACGTATGGTTTGGGTGGAGATTGGAAAAAATAATCAGAGACGCTGAGTGAAGACGACGGATGTTTTCAATAATTTAATCCGTAAAATAATCAGGGAATTGGTTTTCTAAACTGAAGTCAGACATTTTTTTTACAGGTTAGTCACCACTTATCAAGGCTCGGAAGCCACTCAGGGATAAGGGTTATTGCGTGTACATTACGTTAGTATTGGAGATTTGATAAAGTGTCTTACTTAAGGGGGCGGTTCATTAGGTATTTGTTTATGTTGGATTTGAAGACATCCAGGTTGTAGGCAAGTGGGAAAAGTGTAGCCCTTAAAAGAGACGATACGGCTATGCGACTCAATCCGGCCTATATAATCAGCAAATACTAATTTGATCTACGAGAAAGCGTCTTGTGTTTCATTCACATGCTAACCGATTTCGGAAAGGTATATGTTCCAACGTCAATATTTCAGGTGTGGACTACGAAAAGGAGCGGCAACAAAGAAAAAGATTAAAGGTGCCCCATGAAAACCTGAAGTTTGATTGCCGTATTCGATTGTGTACATCGACTGAAGTTAGTAGTCCGTTAAAAACTAGCACGTATAAACGAACTGTCCCGTGGCCTGTTGATTGTATTTGTTAAAGAACTGTATGTTTAAACAACTTGCCGTCTTAATGCTGATGTTTACATTACTGGCTGACTCCTCTTGATTACTTACAAATATAAACAAAATATATGATCGAAAAAGAACCGTGCATTCATTTAAAACTCATGTATAAACATACGGTATATGATAATAACCTTGATTTTATTATATTTATTTTGAAATAATCTATATAGTATGATAGGTGGTGATTATTAGATGAATGAATATTTGAATTTGAAGAAATATATCAGGTAAATATACCTTTGCATTTCAACTGTTAACCATTAAATGTTATTTTCTATATAATATTATAAATTCAAAATGGCGTAATGGAAACATATTAAAGGTGTATGCAGCTTCTCTCCCAATTTTCGGATTTTAATCATGTCATTTCCTTTGGCGGACTGATTGATTCTATTTCTTCTGATAAGTTAAGGGCATAATAGATTCACTGATTGATAAAATAGCTAAGTGTTTGATTTTGCGCTAAGAAACAGATACTGTCAAGAATTGTAAAAATCTACTGAATTAAAGGAATAAATTATATGATGGTCAACATCATGAATTTTGGAGTATAGTTTTTTTGTTATTTATTCTCTAATATTATATATATATATTTATTTATATAATGAATACAAAGTTTATTGCTGAAAGACATCGAACTATCATGATATCGAAAAGGGTTATTTATAACACGTAATTCTTTGTGCGATTAATTCTACAACGACTTGAAATATTGATTCAACATATGAAAAGTAATTACTGAATGAAAGAATCTTCCCAACACCCTGGAAACCCTCATTAGTATCCCCTGTATTTAAGAATTCAGGTGATAAGTCGTCTCCCTCTCAGTACAGACCAGTAAGTTTACTGTGTGACATGTTTAAGTTGCTGGAATCCATATTAAATAGAGAAGAAGTCAACTACCTCAGCAGAAATAACCTACTTAGTGACATGCAATATGGTTTCCTTTCTGCCAGATCTACAGCAGATGTGCTAACGATTATATCTCATGGGATTAGTGAATCTCTTGACAAAGGCTTCCCTTCTAGGGCAATTGCTCTTGACATATCAAAGACCTTCGATAAGGTATGGCATGAAGGCCTACTTCACAAGATTTCCAGCTACGGTATAACCGGAAATGTTGTCTCAATCATTAAATCATTTCTCTCTGATAGGCTCATAAGAGTAATAGTTGATGCCGGAGTCCCTCAGAGGTCCATCCTGGGCCCAACTCTCTTCCTGATCTACATCAATGATCTCCAAAAACACATACATAAATCATTCGTTAACATCTATGCTGATTACACGGCCATCTGTGGCAACACAGCAAAGGCCGTAAATGACAAAGTTCTCTCTGATTCTCTCTCCTCTGATCTAGGGCGCGTGGCACAGTGGGGGAAGAGGTGGCTGGTTACTTGTAATGCATCTAAAACCAAGCTCCTATCTTTATATCATCAACGCTCTGATCCCCATCTGGCATCAATTGAAATAGATGCCCCTCGTCTAGGGGAAGTTCCATGTTTTGATAAGCTTGTGACTGGCCTTTACTCCTGACCTGAAATGGAACACGTACATCAAGTCAGTTGCCAAGGTCGTTGAAAAAAATGGTAGTATCCTTCTACCGCTCCAAAAGATCTCACTGCTGATGCAATTCTCTATCAAGTACGCCAAGGATGGAGTACTGCTGCCACATTTGGGCAGGAGCTGCTAAAAACAGTCTATTCCACCTTGACAAAGTACAAAATAGGCTTCGTGGCTTAGTGGGGGACTCCATTTTCTCTTCCCTGTAGCCTCTCTCCCACAGGAGAGACGTTGCGAGCCTGTCTTTGTTTTATTGTTACTTCCATGGCAAGTGCTCGTCTGAGCTCCAATCTCTGTCCCCCCCTCGCCAATCTTTTACAAAAAACACCCGTCTAGCTGAAATCACTGCCAAAAATTTTCCACACACTTTATCTGTGCTAAAACCAAAACGTAGATTCCATGAACAAAGCTTTTTTTCTTAGAAGTGTACGCCTGTGAAACTCTGTTTCGTTTGACTGTTTCCCACCTGACTACAACCTTCAAGTCCAACATAAACAAATTCCTGAAGAACCGCCCCCTTAAGTAAGACACTTTATCAAATCTCCAATGCTAATTTACTGAACACACAATAACCCTTATCCCGAGTGGCTTCCGGGCCTTGATAAGTGTTGACCACCGTGTAAAAAAAATATCCGTACAGGTGATTTACAGGAGTAAAAATGGAAATATCAGCTTTGAAGATAAAAGTCGATTAAGGCATTCAATTCAATTTTATAAGGAGCCCCTCGTAACATCAGAAAGATTATTATTTTTTTTTTACAAAGTAGTTACCATTTATCAAGGCCTAGGGGCCACTCAGCGATAAGGTAGACAATGAGACAACATCGTAGTAATCGATAGTAGTGGAAATTTGGTAAATTGGATTACTGGTGGGAACGGCTCATCAAGAACTTGTTTACATTGGACTTGATAGCTGATCATACTGTCATAAGCTGGAGAGCAGGTAAACGAATAGCGTACATCAAGTCCCCGTTTAAAGTTTAATGTCCTCACTACAATCGGCATGTATTTATCTTTAATAGCTTATGAATATGGAAATCCTTAGAATGTTTGAATAAGTTTTCTCGTTTTCTACTGTGTGGATAAATGAAAAAAATTATTTTCCATACTAAACGGTTAATGTCAATTTTCGTTTTGTTTATGGAAATCGCTCCAGACAAGCCATGAAGCCGCTTAATGTAAGAAGCTAAAATACGAATTTGAAGTCAAAAACTTGGTTGATGAAACAGATTCTGGTAGTTGGTAGATGAAACAGATTCTAACTCAGTAAACAACAATTCTACCCTCTCAGTCAGACATCTTGCTAATGAAATGTGACACATAATGGAGAAAACAAGGGAAACATGAGGTATTAGAACATATTAATTTGTGGCGAATAGGACTTAAGTTCATGTATAAAATTGCACAACAGATCCTGTTAATATCTATGATCACAAATCCTGTTAATATCTATGATCACAAATCCTGTTAATATCTATGATCACAAATCCTGTGAATATCTATGATCATAAATCCTGTTAATATCTATGATCACAAATCCTGTTAATATCTATGATCACAAATCCTGTTAATATCTATGATCATAAATCCTGTTAATATCTATGATCACAAATCCTGTTAATATCTATGATCACAAATCCTGTTAATATCTATGATCACAAATCCTGTTAATATCTATGATCACAAATCCTGTTAATATCTATGATCACAAATCCTGTTAATATCTATGATCACAAATCCTGTTAATATCTATGATCATAAATCCTGTTAATATCTATGATCATAAATCCTGTTAATATCTATGATCACAAATCCTGTTAATATCTATGATCACAAATCCTGTTAATATCTATGATCACAAATCCTGTTAATATCTATGATCACAAATCCTGTTAATATCTATGATCACAAATCCTGTTAATATCTATGATCATAAATCCTGTTAATATCTATGATCACAAATCCTGTTAATATCTATGATCACAAATCCTGTTAATATCTATGATCACAAATCCTGTTAATATCTATGATCACAAATCCTGTTAATATCTATGATCACAAATCCTGTTAATATCTATGATCATAAATCCTGTTAATATCTATGATCACAAATCCTGTTAATATCTATGATCACAAATCCTGTTAATATCTATGATCACAAATCCTGTTAATATCTATGATCATAAATCCTGTTAATATCTATGATCACAAATCCTGTTAATATCTATGATCACAAATCCTGTTAATATCTATGATCACAAATCCTGTTAATATCTATGATCACAAATCCTGTTAATATCTATGATCATAAATCCTGTTAATATCTATGATCACAAATCCTTTTAATATCTATGATCACAAATCCTGTTAATATCTATGATCACAAATCCTGTTAATATCTATGATCACAAATCCTGTTAATATCTATGATCACAAATTCTGTTAATATCTACGTTTCTTTGTGTCCCATTATTTGTCATGATAGGTCAGATATATGCTTGCAAATATGATTAGTAAGATATATGCTTCCAAATATGATTTTACTTTTGGCCTAAAGAAAATTTTGGGGATATTTTTCTTCAAAGATCATACGCTAAACCGTCCAATTCGCGGGAATTTTATATAAGTGTATTGCATGATTTCTTAGAATTCGTAAAAGAAATTAGCTTTGATTTAGAAAGATTAAATGTAATAATCTTCTTAGAGTCTCATTCTTCTACAGACCGGAAGTCATTTTACAAGTATTTAGACATTGCCTTGGATATGTGTGAGCATTCAATTTTACGGCGTGTCTAGAATTGAGCCTCCTGTCATCAACATATATACCCATCTTGGACTCGATTGCATTATGGAGGTCGTTTATGGATTCAGAAATAATATATGTCCAAGTATATACCTATGGTGAACACTTTCGTTTATATGATGATATTTCGATAAACAATCACCAAAACTCGACGTGGATCGTTGAAAGCTTGCAGAAGGTGAATGTTCATTGTCACATTTATGGTAGAGAGAGTTCAGATCCAATCAATATTTTAAGTACTTTTAATTGAGTATATTAAGGCGGTATTCATTCATCTAAACAAACCCTGGTAAAGACAACAGAGAGTTTTCGTTTTATTAGACTTGTTTATATATTTTTTTACATTAAAAAACATATTTGTTCAATTTTTGTGATCATCTTTTTTGCGTGTAGATCGAAAGAATTAATATAAGTTCAATCTGTAGTTCGAAATGGACCGCAGCGTTGCTTTTCATATTAAAAAAAGCATCGCCGGGGAAATATTATAGTGAAAAGCGTTGGGAGTGTTTTTTTTATATATATAATAGCAGAGGTGAATGCGTACGAGCTGTGAGTGCCCAGTGTGGGAGATAGGGGTGCCCAGTTCTGTGGCAGGTAGGGGAGGGCCAGGGAGTTACGACAGGCATTTGAGTGTGTTTCTGCTGGATATTGGATGCAGTACAGCAAAATTGAATTTACTGGTACTTTGAGAGGAGATATCTTGCTATTGTGCATTAATTGTAAAACAATAATGCAGAACATTTTCTTGCTGACGAAATTACTGATATGGTTCAGAAGTGTTATTATTTTGGGGCAGGTTTTAGTGAGATTACAAGAGTTAGCATGGATTGAGTAAGTTCAGGGATCTCCTGCTATTAAAAACTGGCACAGTGTAATCAGATATGTGTTCACAGTGTGCGAATGTTCGGAATTTAAACCTAGCTAGTGAGAAATAAATACATTAGTTACAGGCAAGTCGCCGCTTATTAAGGCACAGACGCCACTCTAAAATAAGGGTCTATGAGTGAAAATGATCAGGGTGGAAGTTAGGTATATTATTATTAGAAGCTCAACAAGAATTAGATTACGTTTGGTGTTAAAAACTACCTATCCTATAGCAAGTATGAAGTAGGCTCATGGTATTGCGAGGCAACTCTGCGAAAGAAGCTTAGCTCATGGAATTTTCTATTTACTTTTAGGTACAGATAGAGTGCAATGGCTATGTGTTGGCAGTGGTTGTAGCTAGGCGGGTGTCTTTCGCAAACTTTTTACAGGGGTGGTGGTCATAGATTGAAATTCAGTGGAGTACCTGTCCTGAAACTAACGATAGAGGAGAAATATGTTCGCTACATCTCTATTGTAAGAATGCGGTTACAGGATTGAGAAGAGGGCGTATCTTACCAGATTAAGAAACCGGTTTTGTACAGAGTGTGAAAAACGCTTCACTGCACTAGATGTTGCAAGAGTATTTCATTTCGGGACGCATTTTGCCTCTTATATATAAGTAAAATGTTGAGTCAAGTGGGATATCTCCAGAACAGTAGAATGACGCAACAATTTTTTCCGATCTTGGCAACAGATTTGATTTATGTCTTTCATTTCAGATTAGGATTGAAGGTCAGTTTCAGAAGCCTGATTCTTCATCAAGGTTGTATGTAAGAAGAAAAGAGTCTAAAATAAAGAACATTCCTTAAATCTGAAGTTCTGGGAATTAAGTTACTGGATTATGAAATTGTATTGCAATGAGGTATCACAACAGCAACACTGCTAAATCAACAAATCAAACGAGATGGAACAAAGGAAATCTTATGAATCATAAAATTCCGAACAGCACATGGCATAATTAGTTTTTATAGAAAAACAGAAACTAGTAGCATCACGTCTGTTTAAGAGAGAGAGAGAGAGAGAGAGAGAGAGAGAGAGAGGGTGACGTTTAAAGAAGGAGAAAAGCTCATCAGCACAATTATAAGAGTACTCAATTCTATGTTTTTAGTTCTTGTGATTTTTATATCATTTTGACCTTTTTCGTTTCTCGCTCTCTATTGAGTATTTTCGTTGTTCTATTTGATTTTAAGTTTATTTTTACATCCACATTTATTGGCTTACTATTCTATCGTCTATCGTTTCCTTCAATTATTTTCATATATTTTTTCTAACAATTCTTTTCAGTTTCTTTCTATCAGTTTTTCATGTATATTTTTATGCACATATTTTTGCTATTCATTTAATGTCTTTCTAAAACAATGTTCATTATTTTTATCTTTCTATTTCTCTCTTTAGTCTTGTTACTCCTTATCCTTCACCCTTCTCTATATCTCTGGCCTTCTTTTTTATATCATTTTCTATGTTTAAAATTGTGTTTCGTTTAACTTCACTTCATCATTGACAGAGATTAGACCACCCTTGCAATGATTCGGTCTGTGTTGATTTTGCGGTGGGAATTTAGTTCTGTTCAGTCCTAGAGGGTCCACCCTCCCAGATCTTGCTTTATTTCTTTGAAAAAGGGTTAGTTTATTGCTAATCGCCTGATTCGGTCTCCGAGCTGCTCAGGCATTTTTGCAGTTCATATTGCCCCTTTTCTGGGGCGCTGACTTCTTAATCCCATCTTTCCGACCCTGGTGTTTCTAAGTGGGAGAGAACTTATTCTTGATTTTTCTTTTTCGTTGAATCGTCTTTTCTGTTATTTATTTCAATTCATAAATTGTTATTTTCAGTTGTTTTTCCTTTTTCTTTTTTTTTCTTTGTTTCCGCATCATTTATCCTATTTTTTTATCTTCATTCTATCATTATTTCAACTTTTTGTATCCATTTCTCTGTTTTTGTCTTCTTACATAACTGCAGTTTCTTTACCCTTTATTAGTTCTTTTATTTTCCCTTTATTTCCTGCTTCCTATTTAACTCCAGTTTTTTATTTCCTTCTATTAACCGTTATTTCTTGTTATTGCATCGTTTAACTTCACCGTCTGCTTTCTCTTTCTCTCATTCTTCCTTAATAAACTGCCATTTTGATTTTCTTTTATTTTATAAGCATTCTTTTTCTCATCTTTATATTGCTTCCTCTTTACCTATCAATACATTATATGTTCCTTTTCCGTACGTCTTATTGATCTTTTTCCTTTTTAGCATTCTCCTTTCTTCCTTCAAGAACTAAAATAAATAAAAAATCTTTATCGCCAATATTTTCATAAGGTAAACGACTATGAAGAGGCAATAAAAAGAATTATAAGAATAAGAACAATGAAATAAATGGAAATAACCCAGCTATTATACATTGTTCTTAATTTGAAAAGACAGGCTTACCTTTAGAAACGAGATCGCTATGATTTCTTGTGCATGTCGACAACAATGCGGCGCTTTTGTTGCGCTATTGTGTCGCTATCAAAATCATTGCACCAATAAATGATGCTACACGCTGAGATCTCGGGTCCCAGCCTTTTTTGTCTTTTCTCTATATATGAATAGATCTTTAGAATTTCCAACTGAAAAGTCAATTAGGTGGCGCTGCCTTCACAGACGCAAACAATTTCTGACCAGTGACATTGGACGTATCTGTGCTTCACCTTTCGTGACAGGAGAGCAATGGGTAGAAAGAAATTCATAGAAAATCACAGCTTTCCCTTCCGTTCGTGGAGGAGTGTTTGGGGTTATCATTGCTGGGAAAAGAGCAACGATATTGCGCGGAACAAATTTAATGTCAGTGATCTTTTTTTAATCTATCTGCATATCTATCGATCTATCTATCTATTTATCTATCTATATGTCTGTCTGACTACTACTATCAATTGAAACTACGTATATTAGTTATTTTTACCTGTCTCTCTAATTTATTTTCTTCTATTCAATCTACGTCTCTCCTATCAGACAATGTCTTAGTAAATAAGTTTTGGTATCATCCAATACATCTTCTATCTAAATTTATATATATATATATATATATATATATATATATATATATATATATATATATATATATTAGTGAGAATGTGTGTGAGGACACTTGTAAAACTATGTACTCAATTTTTAATTTACAGACTTGAAATTTGCTATATAGAATATTTAGACATATGAAAACTTTTTCATCGATTTTCATACGAAAAGAAACATACGGTACTTTTCACGAGGTTCGAAAATACTTTTTAAGAACGTGGTAAGCTGGTCTAATGGTTATTGTATTTGATTCATGCATATACGTCAGGTTCATCAGTTAGTATATATATATATATATATATATATATATATATATATAAATATCCCCGAAACAGTGTTTCATGGTAAACAACTGATGATCCCTTGAAAAATAAATTATTGGTATTATAGAAAATTCGAGAGCAAGTTGATGCACTGATTGCAGGTGATTAAATGACTTACTGACTAGATAGTTTTCTAACGAATGATAAAAAATAATTTTTGTATAGTTTTAAAGGTTATAAACTTCAAAGACTATATATATATATATATATATATATATATATATATATATTCTTTCTTAGAAATGCACGTCTGTGGAACTCTCTTCTGTTTGCTTGTTTCTCACCTGACTATTACTTGGATGTCTTCAAGTCCAACATAACCAAATTCCTGATAAACCGCACCCATAAGTAAGAAGTCAAATCTCCATTACTAACGATTACTACGATAATATCCCATTGATTACTCTACACGTAATAACTCTTATCCCCGAGTGGCTTCCTGGCTTGATAAGTGGTGACTACCATGTAATATATATATATATATATATATATATATATATATATATATATATATATATATATAAATATCCCCGAAACAGTGTTTCATGGTAAACAACTGATGATCCCTTGAAAAATAAATTATTGGTATTATAGAAAATTCGAGAGCAAGTTGATGCACTGATTGCAGGTGATTAAATGACTTACTGACTAGATAGTTTTCTAACGAATGATAAAAAATAATTTTTGTATAGTTTTAAAGGTTATAAACTTCAAAGACTATATATATATATATATATATATATATATATATATATATATATATATATATATTCTTTCTTAGAAATGCACGTCTGTGGAACTCTCTTCTGTTTGCTTGTTTCTCACCTGACTATTACTTGGATGTCTTCAAGTCCAACATAACCAAATTCCTGATAAACCGCACCCATAAGTAAGAAGTCAAATCTCCATTACTAACGATTACTACGATAATATCCCATTGATTACTCTACACGTAATAACTCTTATCCCCGAGTGGCTTCCTGGCTTGATAAGTGGTGACTACCATGTAATATATATATATATATATATATATATATATATATATATAAGTGTGTGTGTGTGTGATTGGCTATTATCAAAAATACGCCATCTACGAACACAGTCTCACAATACAGATGAATACGCGCTCTGCTATGTTCTTAATGGCAAAGCTAATATCATCTCACTATAATACGACTCGAAAGTGGTTTGAACCTTAAGATCCTAAGAAAATCCGTATGTTTCACAGTTAGAATCAAGCTGGAAAAATAACAAAGGACACATAGTTTAGAATACATGTGTCCGCTGTGAAACGTTTCTAGTTTACTTTTGACAGAAATATTACAAATAGTAATAGTTCAAGTGAAAGTTAAATTGCTAACTCTGAGTTGAAAAACATCTGACTTGGTACTAGTTAATTGTTAGGCTTTTTTTTATTCATTGCTCCAATGTAAACTCTATACCGTAAACAAGACATAGACACAGACACAGAAACACACAGGCACACACACATACACACCCTCATTCTCACCCCACATATATATACATATATATATATATAACTACTTCATTTAGTCACATAAAATTAATATACGAGAGTATGAATTTATGCGTAAACTTTAAGTATTTACTTCAAAAGTTCTCAATACGTAGGTAGAGCTAGTTAGTAATTCATAAAATATATATGGCGATTAAGCTACACTGAATATTCTGAGTTTCATCCAACTATAGGATTCGTCAGGCTTATGCGCGAATTCTGTGGTTGCTTCTTGTTTTTATATATGTTGAGGATTTCTAGTAAGCCAATCAGCTTTCTAGTATCCACCGCGCCCCTTCCTATCAGCCAATGGGCATGCGTTTTATCAAACAAAGGATCTGTTTTAAAACTAAATTAGTGGTTTAAGGTAGACGTTCTCCTTTTTTTATTATATATATATAAATATACCTATGTGTACACACATATATGCACATATGTATACATATATATATATACATATATGTGTGATCGTTTATGTATATTCATGTTTATTTAATTTATTTATTTGTTTGTTTCTATTGTTATTGTTAGTTTTAAAGCTGTTTTGTATCGCTATCTTAGAGTAAGCTTTATTTTATGAACACAGTTGTTTGCTATTTCTCGCCTACAGTTTAATAGATTTTGAGGTTCTTTAAAGTACAGGATAGAAAATTTTTATGGAGGCATAATTTACATGGGTCGTCTAAATGTCTGCATGCGGTAGCTTGTCTCATTATTTTCCATTCGACTACCGGCGAATGTCCGCTTTCTTTGAGTTCCCAGTATTTATTCGCTAGTGTTGTTTTTATACGGTGTTTTTTATTTTTGAATGTACTTTTGTGGTCATAGTATCGGGTTTTGAAATCTAAGGAAGTAATGCCTATGTAATATTTCTTGTTATTCGGGTTTTCTTTCGCAAATATTGTTGCTTGATAAACTACGCTTTTTGTTAGACATTTATTTAGGACTGGGCAAAGTGTGTGGTGTCTGCAATTGCATTTATCTTGTTCGTTATTGGTATTTTTATTTATGGTATGGTTGTTCTTGTCCGGGGTTGGTTTATTATTATTATTATTATTATTATTATTATTATTATTATTATTATTATCTTTATTATTATTATTATTATTTCTGCTAGTGTTGGTTTTATTTCTGTCCTGGTGTCTACTTTTTTATTGTTTATTTTGTTGTTGTTTACATTGTTTTCATTTAGTATTTTGTTATTATGTGCTTTAATTATCATCTCTTAATTTTCGCAACAACTGTAAGATAAATTAAAGGTATTTTTATTGAAGATTTTGTGTAAGGGGTTGGTTGCGGGAAAGTGTTTTTCAATAAGATCTAGAAATTTCTTGCCAAGTTTTGTTTTTAACATTTGATTGTATGGGGCCGTGTACCAAATTATAGTTCTTTTTCTTCTATTTTTAATTTTATTATAGTTGTTGGTGTTTTGTTGCATATATTTGATATCGATATTTTTGCATCCACTATTTTTTAGGGCTGTTTCGTAGATATTGGATGACCTGTTAAATGCATTTTCATCGCTTGAGTTATTACTGAGTCTACTTACGATCGAGTTAGGAATGTGTTTTATAATTGATGGTGGGTGGTTGGACTTAGGGTTTACGTACATCGGAGTAGCGTTATCTTTTAAGTATGGTTCATATGTGTTTTTATCTAAGTTTAACTTGACGTCCAGGAAGTTTGTTATTTTTATGTTAGCTGATACGTCCGCTTTTATATATATATATATATATATATATATATATATATATATATATATATATATATATATATATATATATATATGTGTGTGTGTGTGTGTGTGTGCGTGTGTGTGTGTGTGTGCAAACATTATAGTGTAAGGAGATATATCATTATGTATAGAGGGTCAGTATTTATTTCTAAACTGTTTAATACCTGATTAATATATATACATACATATATATATACATATATATATATATATATATATATATATATATATATATATATATATATATATATATATATATATATATAGTTATAAAAATACATGTATGCCAAACAAATTACATCGATTGATCCGCGTTTCATACATGTAAAGAGCTGTCAGGATAAAAGCCTTTAATGCTTCAGGTTAAACGCGGACGCCTCTGTACAGTTTAATTGGCCTCAATATGTCATCACAATATATATGTGTTTATATGTATTATTTATTTACTATGTCGTTTGCTTTCCTTATGTATATTTACTAGCTGGTAGACCCGACGCTGCTTTTGATGGAATGATGATTTACAAATCTTACACAATTCCGATACTTCTATTGCCATCGAAATCGGTGAAATCGCCGATTTATGCAATCAAATCGATTGATTGCCTTCTCTAGTCGGTAAACCACTGCGGTGCCTGATAGTAAACTCCATGTGTCTCTCCACAGTAACTTACTTCACAATGTATTGTAGCCTGCATAAATCTATAGAGAATCAACTATGATTTTATTAAGTTTCTATATTATGGCTTGAATTAAAGTTTAAAATATAAGTAAATTATCATGCTTCAGTTGTGCTCTAAGCAGAAACATGGATTTCGAACGTGTCGTTTTCTTTTCAATGAATCTAACATTGATTTAATGCGACAGGCCTTTCTTCTTGTGCAGTGATAAAACTTCTCAAATATACTTGTGATGTTGGGCTGTATAAAACTGTTTACTTTGTTCAAAATCAGACTCTTCATTCTTTACTAGTATTTTTTCGATTATCAATTTTGTATACTTATCCGAGGCATTCCGATGCAAAACCTACCTGTTGTGGTTTAAATGTTGAAAGAAGGACGATAGGCTTAGAAGCAGTGAAATAAAATATATATTAACAGAAAATACAGAAACGTATATTGATTGAGTGGGACTCCGCTCAACTGGAAGGACAAAGTAATGTTACGACCCTCTCCCACTGAGTTTCAGATCAGACTACTCAATAGCAGAAACTGATTGCCGGAAGTAACGTCAGAAATAGTTTATGATCGATCACTAGTGGATCTGTTCTTTTTCCGTACCGACGGTCGTGGTTCTAGTGTGGGTTGGAGAGGGTCGAGATCGAATGAACTCGATCGGTTCTTCCTTCAACGTGGTTGTTTTGCTGATGTAGTCAAAGTGACATCTTCTTACTTGGTTCTGATGGCGTTCATTGGTAGTCTCAACCAATGCAAATATATACCATGTCCCCGACTCTCTTACTGACCGTAACCGCATCCCAGAATGAAGTATTTACTCTTGTAACTCTTTTAAGAAAACTCTCCTCCCGGGACAAAAGTTTTTGCTTACGCAAGTAGGCACTTGTGGTGTGTCTGCTTTGGTTAGAATTTGTCAAAGACAGATTTCACCATTCCGATGTTGAGTAATTAGGATTAGGTATAATTCTGTACGCGAGTAAGAACTGTTGGAGAGATTCAATCGTCGGTGTACTTTCCTCCATCTTGGATAGCTACATTAAGCGAATAACAAAAAAAAAAACTTTTTTTATTGTATGAACATTGGAAACACATCTCGGCGGGTACAAAATATATTTTGTCTTTTCTTGCGTGTATGTAAATTCTGCAAATTATATATACATATATATATATATATATATATATATATATATATATATATATTAATGAAATCAAAGAGATGTGATGGTTACCTGATATACGAAATGGTAAGCTTCAAACTAATATACATAACAATATTTATATATAGAAAATTAAATCCCAACCGAATAAAAAAGTTCAATACGCAATAGAGAGTAGAGCTTATTATAAGAGAGAGAAAAGTAAAACTATAAGTTGAACTTTACAATCAAAATTTATTGTTCGACTGAATACTCCAAAAAACAATTTACAAAGTCCTTATTCCGCGGAGTTTAAAAGAATGCTATTCTTATTATCTTCTCATCAGAGGACATAAAGAAATCAGCAAATTATATTTGTAGCAATGCTAGAATTTACTAGTTAAGGCATTAAGTCAAACCGCAATTTATTGTAGTAATAAATTGCGAAATGAAAAAAGAAGTGAGAAAAAACAAACCGCGCATAATATTTCAGTTTGCATGAAAATCCTCTCAAGTTGATCCGAAATCCGAAAATAGTTGTTTCGAGAGAATGGAGTCCAAAATAAGTTCAGCGTGCCGATCATATAATCCGATTGGAAATCCTTCAAAACAGTGTAGTAGCCAAAAGAGAAGTCGATCTCCAGTCAAATGGGACCGAGCAACAAAAAGAGAGAAAACCAGTATGTAGCCAAGCCTCGGTTTATTTGGACTTGTGGGCCGGCGCCGAGCCCTACTACAGCGAGAATTTGTCAGCGGACACCTGATTACACTAGGTGATCATCAAACCCTTCAGTTCATCTAGGTATACTTTTGTGTTGACTTTTAAGCCGACTTCGCATATTAATGTGATATGATGTGGCCCTCACTTGAAACCACACAAAAGACCATTACCTTGGCCAGAAACTTTGTTTTCATCATCGGTGGCACGTCATTCGTTGCAATCCAGCGATGCGTTTGGAGGGTGCTGGCAATGGTATTGTTGTCATAACCTGGATATAGAGTATAAGTTATACAGCCACACCTCACCGATCTTACTCGTTGAACACTTTTCCTTTAAGACAAAATAGAAAGCTCCTATTACTTTTGGGATTTGTACACAACTGGTCACCAGTACAGGTTTTGTAACAAAATAAAAAATAAAACGGTTTTCATCAAACAGAAATGGAATAATGTAGTCTTCTCTAGAGCGATAATTTTATCGCTCCCCCCTGTAATTAAATTCCCTAACGTCGGGTGAATAAGGTGCATGGTACAAAGTCTCCTACCTAAGTTATATGGTATTCCTAACTACTCGCGCGACATGCAGCCTAGCGTTTTCATTGAGGAAAAGCACCTCTGTGCGAATCACCAGTACTGGTTCGTTCTGTCGCAATGTCCGTTGAACACGTTTCAATTGCTGCAGATTTAAGTCTCCAGTGACCGTTTGGCCTGTTGGTAGTAATTGATAATAAACGGCTTGACAATCTGCTCAACTGACACGAAACTATCTTTTGTTAATTACTGTATGAGGAACAGCATTCTGGAAAGAAATCCACTGTTTGGCACCATTAGTAGTTTTGTAAATAACCGACTTTTCATCACTTGTACGCACTCGATTGAATAATGATGCGGTACCATGGCGAGAAACCAAACAGATCCGAACGAGATATCTAGACAAGACAGAGTATCTTGCGCGTGTTTTTATAATGTCTAATGCTCCGACTTCCGACTGTCTAAATTTTAAATCTTGGTTAACTAGTATAAAATTTCTTGATTACTTAGTATAAAATTTCTTGATTACCTAGTATAAAAATATACATCTATATACGTGTTTTTTTTTTGCCAATGTATTACACTATATATCTGCCTGTTTAATATTTATTTATATCTTTTATACTCCATTTATATTGGTTTTGTTTCATAGAAATATTTTATTAACAAGCAGGATATCTATAGCTATTTCGTTTTAGTTTTGTTTTTTGTTCTCTCCAGTTCCATATAGCGTAACTTCTTACAAAAATATTGATCTAATCATGTACTCAACTTCCGATGCCTTTTCCTTCCCTTGTGTTTTGGTAGATATTTACAGACATGCGTAATTCTTTGTAAAACCACCTACCTATCTATTCATCAATTTTCTTTCGATTTGTATTGAAAATAGAGACATTAATCGTTTTTTTTTTCTTTTGTTGCCTATTCTCTTTATAGAAATAGCTTATTTGAAGTTTTAACGTCAAGACGATTTAATTTCATCGTGTTCACATACAAAAATTATACTGACCAGCGACACCGGATGTAATAGTAATTTGTGTAGCAAATGAAATTTTAGTATACACGAGTAGCGGATTCCTGGAACGTTTTCAAATAGGGAAACCATGATACACGGAACAATTTGATGTCGTTGATTGTCACTTACACTTTATATCTATATACTATGAGTATCTATTTGTCTGTAACTGTAATTTACATCATATTATAATATTTATTTAAAACTATTTAAGACTATTTAAGAATATAATTTGATTCATGCAGATTTCATATTTATTATCACATGTGATACTATAAAGTAGCCCTGGGGTGCTAAGAGGGAGGCATAGAAAAAGAGATAGGAAATAGCTTAGAATAAACAAAGAAATCGAAAATATACTATAATAGACAAAGGGATCAGAGATGGCTTAGAAAAACAAAGAAAGAGGAAATACAATTAACAATAGACAGGAAGTACCAAACAATAACAATAGACACCAGATGGAGTTGGCGATATGTGATACCAAGACAGAGGGGACAGACAGTTGACATCTAGATGCCCGTCGCAGCGGATGAAAGTAGATGAGGATTGGTTATTCGTGTTATTTGGCTTTATAGGACTACTATTTTTATCTTGAGTGTGATTTTCACAAATTATTTATATTTTATGATAAAATAATATTGAATGTATGAATCAGCGTTTCAAATCTGGTTTTAAAATAATTAAAACAGTTCATTTATAGTTTTGTTTGGTTATTTTAAGAAATACCATACGTACTTTGTATTGTAAATCAATTGAAAATGACACTCAAGATGTGGACAGTTAACCAATAAATCTAAATAATACGACTTTTAGTGATGATTAGTGATGATTTAATAATAATGAAAATATTGGCAATTTGAAATGAACATTTTGCATTTAAACTTATTGACTTCTCTACGCGTTATTCACCCATCCAAACAAAGATTTTACTCGTTATATACATAAGTGGTGTATGATTACTATTTCTTGTTAATTTCCGTGTTATGTGTCCAGTAGTATAAGAGTTTATCGGTTAAATATTTACACACAAACAGCATGCATATATTTACTATTTTATTTATATAGAATATTTTTATTTTTTTATATTTTTATCATATAAACGTCTTATATAAAGGCTTATCATATATTTGTAAACTTGTATTCTTCGTCATCATTACAACAGAAAGGTAAATGTGTGTTTGTCTATCATCTGTAAATGAACTTTGTATAACTCTCTCCATTATCATGTGCCCCCTTGTTACATGATAAGGGCTGTCCCCTTTTCATGTAAGTATAAAAATAGAGAGTTTAGTTAAAATGAAAATGAAATAGCAACAGACGAAATTCGAACCTCGTAATTTAGGTTTAGAAATAGATGACGTGTGAGAATTTAAAAATGTAAAACAAACGTTTGTTTTAGAATGGAGATAAAATATTTCTAAGAAAAGAATGTGAACTATCAAATTTGTTATGAAATTTTTAATTGAAAGAATGCAGCTTATAAGATAATGTTTTTAACATATTGGAAAATAGGTTACTGACTATAGGTTAAAATTCCTTTTGTTGAAATAGGAAAAGTTTTGGACACGTATGTCCAGAACACGTGAAAGAAGGCGCATGTTTTAACATGTGTATGACGTCACGAAAAATAGAAAGTTCTAGGGATAGAAAAAACTTTAGAGTTAGGAAGTCAGTCAGTGAGAAAACTCAGAGGGGGTCAGTCGTCTAGGAAGCGAGACGTTACTTCAAGAAAAAAATGTGAAGCTTTGAATTCTTGATGATGGAAACAACAACGGCCGGTCGTGACGAAATAAACCATCATTTGTTTTGTAAAGCTCGTCTTGTCTTATGATTCTTACAAAAAGGTAAAGTGAAATTGTATTATATATTTGTGTTATAAAATGTCTTTACATACACGTCTCAACATCATCATGTCTACACAATGTCCGAACAGTGAACACTGTCTCCTCACTCAAAGAGCTTTCTTCTTCCAATCTACACATCTAAGTAATGAACGTTTAATATATAAGAATCTCTCCTAACATGAACAATCTCTCTAAGTCGCTTACAACAAAAATCTCTCTCTGAGTCTTACAGCATTCCTCTCTCTGTAATAAGACTCTCTCTCTCTCTCAAGACAAACACTCTAATAAGACTCTAAGTCTCTCTCTTTTAATGAACCCCTTAAACTTTTAACATCATTGCTATATATATTGGGGACAGAATATAATCAATAGAGAATTTTCTCTATAATTATAAATATGAAAACTGCATGAATGTAAATATCATACTTAAGCGTATTTTATAATCGGGCAACGCCGGTTGCCAGCTAGTAATCTCTAAAAAAAAAGACTAGTTAAAACTTATTTGATTTTTATTCTAGTTATTTATAACAACAATTTCTTTGAAGCTGTATTGAAAGTGTCGATGATTTTAAAATATAGGTTATGTTTTCTTAACCTTAAATCGGAGCAACATTATTAACGTTACTTCTTTCTTCTTTTGTGTCCTTTGTTTGATTGCTGACGAGGTCAAAGGTCAGAACAGTTGTACAAACAAGCGCAAGAGATAATTGGATATTTGTTCTTTGTCTAATACGTTCGTACAATGGGGCCAGACTTGGCATATGAGATAACACACAAACGCATCGCATTGGCATTGCTATGCGTCTTAAATACAGCAAGATGCCGCTATCCAAACAAATATACTGATATTGCACCGATATGCAACAAAGGAAAACAAGTAGAGATAAACTGTTTCAATTCGCACACACACACACACACACGTATATATATACATATATATATATATATATATATATATTAATGAGGATACAATTCTATTTTTTTCCTGATCCCGATACAATTACCGAATCCGTACTAAATTCCTGATTCCGATCCAATTACTGATTCCGTACTAAATTCCCGATTCCGATACAATTACGGATTCCGATTCTTTGTAAATCTATAAGTATTTAACAATAAAGTTACTATTTTTTATAATTACTGTAAAAATGCATATTAAAAGTGAATTTCTTTTCTCAGATGGAAAAATAAAACATACTTATGAGGGTGAACTGTAGGTTTTAGCTTTACTGGTTGTTTAACATCCATAGCTATTTATTTTTATTATTATTACTACCAGAAGTGGAAAATTTCGTTTTAACCAAAATCACATATGAAAAAAAAAACAGATAATAAAGAGAATCGTTTTTGGTATCGGAAAAAAGACACAATTATTTTGGATTCCGATACCAATTTCGATACCTTAAAAAGGTTTAAATTTTTCTGGTTTCGATTAATCGATCCCGGACTAACATTATATATATATATATATATATATATATATATATATATATATATATATATATATATATATATATATAATGGCCTCTACCGTCGATTTCGACGTATGGGGTTCTGCCACAACAACTAAGTTGCTCAGAAATCCACACAAATAATTTGTTTATTGTGGTGAAGGCTTTGTGTAGGACCACCTACACTTTTTGGTATTACTGCTAACCTCCCTCAGTGCAGATAATTGCCACATGACAGAGTATACATCGAAGTTTCCTTTCCATAGATGCATGTGTTAACAAAGACCGGGGGTGCATCTCTCCCAGTGAATTAATGCGCTTTCAGATACCAAACTGGTCCTGGATATGACCTAACACTATATCCGATGGTGAGGCCCCACCTTGCGGGCCTTGGAGAGTGTGGAGCCACCTTTAAATTGCCATTGCTCCCAGGTCCACGCTGACCCGGAGTGGAAGAAAGTAAACTGACCATGCGATGATAGAGAATGAAAATGAAATAGACACAAAAAGAAATATCTAAAATGGAAATAAAATAAACTTATTCTATGTGTGATATAATTATTAAATGAGACACATAGACATTCATATACTCTATTTAAGTTCTTTTTTATCACTCAAACACTGAGTTGCTAAAGAAGTTTAGAATAATATTTCCTACTCTCCAATAAACCATTAAATTATTTTGGGGGTCTCTAGGTATGATTGGATTCAAGAACAAGAATTCGTATAGTCTGGTGAATTATCCAGCCTCCTGCTGTCAGTTGAGTTAACATCGCTTGGAGAAGGCGCATCATTCTTCGTAAAACCCAAGGTGGGTTAACCATACCGAGGAAATCTTATTTGGACTGCGAATGTTATGTGATTTTGAATATTTAGTCAGCGTTTACTTGTAGCGAAAATATCTTTATGACTGTTTGTCCTGATAAACTCTTGAACAGAAAGACCTTAGACACTCGAGGATACAGTCTAGTAAGAATTACAATATCTCTCCTGGATATACAGATGTACATGCATAAGAAAATGGAAATAAATAAATTAAACATTGACAGAATACAAGAGTTCCAAGTATTTAAGTGTTAAACAAAACATAAACAGAGTTTTATAAAGAAAATTACGACAAACGAAATTTTATAACAAACTATTTTTATATTATATATTTTATAAGAATATAAAACGATTTCCCTTAGTAAATGTTTATTATGCAAATATACTTTTGTTAATAAAAGCTTAATCAAAATGTTCATAATGTGAATAATATTTTTATATAATTAATATATGTATGTAAGTATTTGGCAGCGTGATATTGTGGGTGTTAGTTTGCCTTTGTACGTGCGAGTATACTTCTGATTAAAACTTTGTTTCTGTTCGCATGATTCTTCCTCATTTGTAACAATAAGAGCGTGAGCTGAAATAGGATTTTGAGTAAACCATAGAAGTATTGGTTTTACTCATACTCAGCCAAAGGCGTGGTAGAATTGCAAGGTTGCAATTTGAAGCATTTGATTTTTAGCTTTCATAGGAAATACTCAGCGATTTTTTTTTGTCACATTTTTATTTCGTTTGCTTTTTTTACGGCCTCATTTCTACTATCTACACTCAGTCGGCTTTCTTTTATGTTCTCGCCAAATTGAACCTTTTCTTTTTTTTTCTTTTCACCTTTTTTTCAAAGAGCTTACTACACATCAAGGCTTGGAGGCCACTCGAGGATAAAGGTTACTGTGTCCATTGAAGTAATTGGGACAGTAGCGTAGTAATCTTTTCTGGTAGAAATTTGGAATAATTTGATTATTAATCAGGACGGTTCAATTAGAACTTGTTTACGTTTGATGAAAACGACGATATCGTTGTCAGCTGGAAAATAGAACAGCGGAAGAGAGTTCCGCAAGAACACGGTTTTAGGAAAGAAGCTTTGTTTATGGAATCTACGTTTAGGTTTAGACACAGATAGAGATTAAGGGAATTTATTGATAGTAGTTTTGGTTAGAGTGTTTATTTGTGAACGATTAGCGAGAGGGACCATGGATGAGAACTCTGTCAAACACTTGCCATGAGAATAACGATAGAGCAAAGGAAAGCTCGCAATATCTTTTCTGTGAAGAAGTTGCAGACAAGAGAAAAGAGCATTGCCTACAAGATTAGGAATTCTGTTTTGAACTTGTCAAGGCAGACGAGAGTGCTCCGAGCAGCTTCTGCCCAAATGTGGCAACAGTACATCATTCTAGAGTGTATTTGGCTCTGATACAGGTAGAGAATTGCATCATCAGTGAGATATCTACTGGAGGAGTACAATGATCCAACCATTTTTCCATTTCAGATCAGGAGTGAGAGTTAGACAAGAATCTTGGCTAAACATGGAGCGTATTCGAAGCGAATACCGTTTATTTCAATAGAGGCCAGATGTACATCAGAGCGTTGATGACGGAAAGATAAAAGTTCGATTTAAGACGCATTAAAATAACAAGCCACCTTTTCCCTATTAAATCACGTGCTCAAGATCAGAGGAAAGAGAATCAAAGACATCTTGGTCATTTTCGGTCTTCAAAGTGATGCGATAGATAGTAGTGTCATCATTATAAATAGCTGTGAATAATCTAAGATTGTGATTTGGGAGATCATTGAAAAAATCAAGAAGAAAGTTGGGCCAAGAGTGAAACCCTGAAGGACGAAGGCATTAATAATGTGAACTCCTGATTTCTGGCCATCAAGCATTACTCTTATAAACCTATCAGAGAGGATTGATTTAATAATTAAGAAGACATTCTGTAACTGGAGAATTTGTGTAATAGGCCTTGAAGCCACACCCTATCGAACGTCTTTGATATCTCGAAAGCAATTACCCTAGAAACGAAACCCGCATCGAGAAATTCAGTTGTCGTGTGAGATATCACTGTTAGCACATCAACTGCAGATCTTGCAGAGCAGAAACCATATTGCGTGTCACTGAGGAGGTTGTTTCTGTCTAGGATGTCGATCACTTCTCTGTTTAACACATTTCCCAGTAACTTACTCATGAATCTACAGGAGATTTATTATTCTGTACTGAGAAAGTGGTTACCGATCACCTGAATTTTTGAATACGGGGCAGGCAGAAGTTTTCCAGGGTGTTGAGAAGAATATCTCCTTAAGAAAACGTTTGAACAGCTTTGTAAGCGTGGAAGGGGCCTAATTGGTGCCTAGTTGGTGCTTTTTAAGCACTATAATAAGAATGCCGTCGGTGTCAGTAGCTTTACTGGGATCGAGATTTTTGATAAGCTTCGCAAGATCACGCATAGTTATACCGAATAGTCTGTTTTAAGACACCGGGGTAAATACAGGGGTTATTTGTGCAATTTTTCTATTCTTGCTATCTATTCCACGCTATTTTTATCATATATAGGTTGGAACGATAAAATTTTCGAACTACAAAAGATATGATTTCATTTTCTTATGATAAAAACCGGGTTTTCTTTTTTTCTTTTATTTATGTTGCAGACATAAAAAAAAGAACAAGTAGAACGATAGGAGCTTTTTATCATGTCAACATGGCACATGTTCAATGAGCGAGATCGTAGATGCGCTGCTGTACAACCCAGGCTCTTTACCGGTCCAAATTATGCCAGCAATCTATAAATGCATCGCTGTGTTGCCAGGAATAGCAGGGACGAGCCCAGGGTTACGAAACAGTTTCCGGTCAGTTAATATATTTGGTGACTTATCATGTCACCCTACGTCTTCGAAATCGGTTGTAAAGTCAACAACACAGTGCACCTAGATAGGCTGAAGAGTGTGGTGATCCCCAGAGACAATCAGGTGGGCGCTGGCAGACTCTATGTGTAGCCGCATGAGTCGATCCACAAGTCCAAAGAACCCGAGGCTTGGTTTAAGAAAAAGTGCTATGACTTTGTACCCTTCTCCCTCTGTCCCCTCCTTCCTCAACCTGAACCTGTTGGACTACTAAGTTCAGTCATACATCTAGAACATAACCAGGATAACGTCTCATAACACTAAAGCCAGCCTGATTACCGTCATCAACCGGGTATTAACGAGTTCACGTAATGTCAGCTTGTGGAAGAGGCATGCTCTTCCCTCGAGTGCAGAAATGTCTGGCTTACATTGTGCCAGACAGATCAATATTATCATGAATATAGGGATATCAACTACCCCAGAAGAATAATATAAACAAAAAAAAAACAATAAAAAACAAAACAATCAAATAATATAAACACAACAACTAAGCAATAACAAAAAACAACCAAACAGTAATTTAAAAAAATCAAATAATAAAAAAACAAAACAATCAAATAATATAAAACAAAACAACAAAACAATCAAACAATAAACAGCAAAAGTACTTAAAAATAAAAAGACAATAAAACAATAAAAAAAAACAATAAAATAATATAAAACAAAACAGCCAAACAAATAAACAGCCAAACAAAATAAAAAAAATATTTCTTGTTCTTTTGTTTTAATACTGTTGTTTTCTCCCGTAGGGATTTTTATCTTCGCGCACGAAAACCAACAAAGATTACACCATTTCTGTAATGATCTGATCCCTGTTGGTTGCGGTACTGCTGGTTCTGTGCCGTTATACTAGTTCCACCCTCCCAGGCTTTCCCTTCTGTCTTTGAACAGAGGTTAGTTTATTATTATCGGTGAATGTCGACGATGATGCCCAGGTACACTTTGCAAGTAAAAAGCCCCTCCTACAAGGCTCTGATTTTTCAATCAGCTTTCGGCCGTGGTATCAAAGGTATTAGCAGTGGGAGAGAATTAAATGCCCCCTGCTCTTCTCTATTTCTATCTTGTTTAATTCATTCTTTTTTATAATCTGTCTTTTTATATCTTTTCTAATGTTCTAATCTTTTATCCGCGCTGGCACTACCACCTTTTTCTATTTGACCACATAATGCGATCGTTCATCAATTCGTCTATCCTGTGATTCTCTCTTCTCTCTTTCACTTTTCCTCTGTTTATTTCTTTTCGGAGTCTGCTCCTCTGGTTACGCGGATACACATATTGGTTCGATTGGATCTCTTCATATAACGCAAAGAAGAGATTCACTATGAATCCATCTCTACAACTCATGTTCCTGGGTAGAATATTGACACGTAAGCTATTTCGTAACTTTTCGTTAGCTTTATCGTGACACACACATGTACACATACACTGGAGACACACACTATTATTCAAATTCTGCATGATATGAATTCCCATTAAAAAAACGTAAATAAAAACTTGTGTAACAAAGCGTAGAAAAAAATGTATAGAAAGAGTATAGAATACACCATATATATTGTACGCATAAGTAATTTAAATATTGATAGAAGAATAGAAAAGAATGTGTATATATATATATATATATATATATATAACTACTTAATTTGCTCACATAAAATTAATATACGAAAGTATTGATTTATGCGTAAACTTTAAGTATTTACTTCAAAAGTGCTCAATACGTATGGTAAAGCTAGTTAGTAATTTATAAAATATATATGGCGATTAAGCTACACTGAATAGTCCGCGTTTCATTCACTCTAGGACTCTTCAGGCTTATGCGCATAAGCCTGAAGAGTCCTAGAGTGGATGAAACGCGGAATATTCAGTGTAGCTTAATCGCCATATATAATTTATAAATTACTATATATATATATATATATATATATATATATATATATATATATATATATATATATATATAGATATATATATCCAGGGTGACCAAAAAAAAAACAAAAGCTGAATGGAGGCCATGCTGTAGAACGGAGAAAAAAAAGGACAAATACCCTAGTGTTTTGATGTGATGTTTTGAATATTATAAACTAGTTATGACTAAAGTTTCATTTCATTCGGACAAAACACTAAGAAACGGGGCCGAATTAGAGTTGGGACCCGTTTTTTGGGGGTCACCCTGTATATACAAAAAAAAAATACAGATTGATAAGAATATAATAAAAATAAACATATAGATATACATAATGTGTTTATATATATATATATATATATATATATATATATATATATATATATATATATAATTTTTTCCACAGTCAGACAACGTTGTAGCTCATAAGAGTCATAAAAGCTAAGAAACTAGGTCCAGGATTCGAGTTTCACCCCCATTTGAGTTCCCAAGTTAGACATATCCGAATTGGGTATTCGAAACCTGAGCCTCTTGCCTAAAAGGCCAGTACTCTGCCATATTTACAAACGTGCCAGACACAAGAAAGTGTATTAACTAACACAAATGGAGCAAATCACGGCGAAATCTGGCTATCAGGTTTCGAATCCCGAGTTCGAATATGTCTTACTGATGAAACCAAATGAAGGCGAAACTCGAGTCTTAAAGCTCCGGTGGGTAAGCTGTCATGGCTCGTGTGAACTGCAACGTTGTTTGGTTGTGGAAATGATTATGAAATCTCCCACATTCTTATTATATATATATATATATATATATATATATATATATATATATATATATATATATATATATATAAGTAAATTTTTGGTACAGCAAAATGGAAGGAGAAATTTCAGAGGAAACATAATTTAATTAAATACCAAAAAACAAGAAATGGGCAGGTGAAATTAAAATTTCCTTAAGGCCTTATCGTCTGACCCTCTAAGAGGAAACGTCAGAATGATAAATTAAAAACTAAAAAAAAAAATATATATATGTATATATATATATATATATATATATATATATAGAGAGAGAGAGAGAGAGAGAGAGAAAGAGAGAGAGAGAGAGGGGGGGAAGACAGTATGCGTACAGCAGATTCAATCGACATAAGTCTAGTTAAAACAGACAGAAATATATAGAAGCTATAAATAATTGTGAGAGAAATAGCGACAGCTAAGACTGAATACACTGAAACCATCAGAAAACGCATCGAAGCACAGAAATTAGGAACTCGTGATTTTTGGAAAATCTACAACAGTGTAGTAAATAATGGGCAGTCAAACATTCCCCCACAATCAAACAATCGGGAGGTTGTTTGCACGGCAACCGAGAAGGCTAACCTACTTGTCAGTCGGTTTGCCTCTAACTCCACATTGGACCCGGTACACCACTCCATCTCTGACTTTCCTTTGCAGACAGATGCCACACCAGATGATTTGAAAATCACCCCTTCTCAGGTACATGGTATCATAAAAAACCTAGACACCTCAAAAGGATGTGGACCAGATCTCATCCCGGCTGTGCTATTAAAAAATGCTCCGCTGAGGTTGCTCAAGTTCGCTCCAAGCTTTTCAATAAATGCCTAAACGAATCTTGCTTTCCTGCCTGCTGGAAAAACGCTTCTGTGGTACCAATTTTCAAGAATTCTGGGGAAAGAACTGACCCATTTAATTATCGCGCCATTAGCCTTCCCCCGTCTTCGCCTTCTCCCGCGTTTTGAGTCCTTAATTAATCCAGCTCTAGTCCATCAGCTTAGAGCTGCTAAACTCCTGACCGACAAACAATATGGATTTAGGCAAGCACGTTCCACAGAAGACATCCTTACTGTAATCTCTGAACGTATATACTGTTCCATAGACAAAACAGGGGAGGATAGAGCGGTAGCTCTCGATATATCTAAGGTTTTTGACAGGGTATGACACGATGGTCCCTTAAGGAAAATTAGATCATATGGTATCACTGGAAGAATACGTAATGTAATTAAATCCTTCTAAAGGCCGCTGGAAAAATGGTCGGATCCTTCTATCGATCCAGTAGATATCTCACTGCTGATGTTATTCTCTATCTATATAAGAGCCAGATATGCCCAAGGATGGAATACTGTTGCCACATATGAGCAGCAGCTGCTAGAAAAGACTTGTCCTGCCTTGATAGGGTTCAAAATAGACTTCGTGGCCTGGTGGGAGATGTCCTTTTCTCTTCGCTGGAATCTCTATGTCACAGAAGAGATGTTGCGAGTTTATCTCTGCTTTATCGTTATTTTCATGGAAAGTGTTCGACTGAACTTCAATCTATGGTCCCCCTCGCCAAACTTTCACAAGAAACACTAGACTAGCTGAAAACATTATCAATAATTTTCCCCACTCTTGATCTGTGCCTAAACCTAAACATAGATTCCATGATCAAATCTTCTTTCTTAGAACTGCACGCCTGTGGAATTGTCTTCTGTTTTCCTGCTTTCCAGCTGTCTATAATATGGTTGTCTTCAAGTCCAACGTGAACAAGTTTCTAATGAGCCGTTCCACTTAAGCTAACAAATTTACCGAACTTCCATTACTATCGATTACTATATTGTCCTTTTGACTACTGTACACTCTTTAACCCTTATCCTTGAGTGGCCTATCGGCCTTGATATGTGGTGAGACCTATGTAAAAAAAATGAACTGGAATAGATACATTGAGGACATTTCCAAGGCTCCTGCCAGGAAGGTGGACTCCCTCTACCGTGCTAGAAAACTACTTACGCCTGAAAGTATCTTATACTTCTATAAGGCCCCCATTCGCCTATGTATGGAGTACTGTTGTCACATTTGGACTGGTTAATCTGCTACTTGTCTCTCACTTTTGGACAGGGTTCAAAAGAGAGTCGCCAACCTGATAGGTCCTGAACTGTAAACTAGGCTTAAGTCTCTGTCCCACCGACGATATGTTGCATCCCTCTGCCTGTTCTACAAATACTTTAATGGTAAATCCTCTGATGAACTACAAGCACTTGTACCGCCTCGACGTGAATACTCCCAACATATTCGACAAGCAGCTAAATCCCACCCCTTCACAGTAGAGATCTCTAGGTGTAACAAGGCCTTCTACTCCAATAGTTTCTTCCCCAGAAGTGCTAGACTTTGGAAATCCGTTCCGGTATTCTGCTTTCCTAATTGTACTGACATGCAGAAGTTCAAGTGTAATGTGAATGGACATTTTTCAACCCATCTCTCTTCATAATACTCCTGAAACTTATTTTCCCGATAGTACCCTCTTCTTCAAAGTGGCACTGCGCATTGTCTCGTGTTAAAATTGAATAAAAAAAAGAGAGGGAGAAAAAGAGCGAGAGAGAAGGCGAGATAGAAAGAGAGAATTGTACATGTTTACTTGCCAAAAAAATAAATGGTAGGATGCTCATCTTGAAATTTAGAATTTAGACGTTTTGTCCTTTATATATATATATATATATATATATATATATATATATATATATATATATATATATATATATATATGACAGAATAGGCCCTCATAGAAACAGATTAGTTAACAAACATAATTTCTAGAACAAAATTTTGAATAAATGGTCACAAATCTAATAACTAATACTTGGTTGACATTTGCTGTTTTTAATGCTATGAGACTTCTAGGAATAGCATTGATCAGTAGAGCTGTGACAAGGGAATAATCTTATCATTGTTTGGACTTTCGAGTATATTTCAGCGTTTGCTGCAGTTTTTTTAAAGTCAAACTCTTGCTTAGGGAGCCTCGATACACATACTCTTCCATTGTCAGGTAATAATGAAAATCGTGACTCATCAGAAAAAAAACTGATATTATTCCTAAATGTCAGAGGTCTCTCCACAATCTCACGATTCTAACCTTTCCTGAGCTTGATATTGACAGGACGAATAATAGGTTTTCGTATTGTCGTAGTCCAGCTTGTAAATATGGTTGGACGCTGTTCTGGGCCTGACAACAGCTTGTGTTGTAATTTTAGAAGCTTTGCACTGAGGATCCTCTTCAACATTTCTTTTCACAAGAAAAAAAGTTCTTTCAGAAGACAGCTTGTGTTGTAATGTTAGAAGCTTTGCACTGAGGATCCTTTTCAACATTTCGTTTAACAAGAAACAAAGTTCTTTCAGAGGACAGCTTGTGTTGTAATGTTAGAAGCTTTGTATTGAGGATCCTCTTCAACATTTCTTTTCACAAGAAAAAAAGTTCTTTCAGAAGACAGCTTGTGTTGTAATGTTAGAAGCTTTGCACTGAGGATCCTTTTCAACATTTCGTTTAACAAGAAACAAAGTTCTTTCAGAGGACAGCTTGTGTTGTAATGTTAGAAGCTTTGCACTGAGGATCCTTTTCAACATATCGTTTAACAAGAAACAAAGTTCTTTCAGAGGACAGCTTGTGTTGTAATGTTAGAAGCTTTGCACTGAGGGTCCTTTTCAACATTTCTTTTCACGAGAAACAAAGTTCTTTCAGAGGACAGCTTGTGTTGTAATATTAGAAGCTTTGCACTGAGGATCCTCTCACACATTTCTTTTCACAAGAAAAAAAGTTCTTTCAGAGGACAGCTTGTGTTGTAATATTAGAAGCTTTGCACTGAGGATCCTCTCCAACATTTCTTTTCACAAGAAGAAAAGTTCTTTCAGAAGACAGCTTGTGTTGTAATGTTAGAAGCTTTGCACTGAGGATCCTTTTCAACATTTCGTTTAACAAGAAACAAAGTTCTTTCAGAGGACAGCTTGTGTTGTAATGTTAGAAGCTTTGCACTGAGGATCCTTTTCAACATTTCGTTTAACAAGAAACAAAGTTCTTTCAGAGGACAGCTTGTGTTGTAATGTTAGAAGTTTTGCACTGAGGATCCTTTTCAACATTTCGTTTAACAAGAAACAAAGTTCTTTCAGAGGACAGCTTGTGTTGTAATGTTAGAAGCTTTGCACTGAGGATCCTTTTCAACATTTCGTTTAACAAGAAACAAAGTTCTTTCAGAGGACAGCTTGTGTTGTAATGTTAGAAGCTTTGCACTGAGGATCCTTTTCAACATTTCGTTTAACAAGAAACAAAGTTCTTTCAGAGGACAGCTTGTGTTGTAATGTTAGAAGCTTTGCACTGAGGATCCTGTTCAACATTTCGTTTAACAAGAAACAAAGTTCTTTCAGAGGACAGCTTGTGTTGTAATGTTAGAAGCTTTGCACTGAGTGTCCTTTTCAACATTTCTTTTCACGAGAAACAAAGTTCTTTCAGAGGACAGCTTGTGTTGTAATGTTAGAAGCTTTGCACTGAGGATCCTTTTCAACATTTCGTTTAACAAGAAACAAAGTTCTTTCAGAGGACAGCTTGTGTTGTAATGTTAGAAGCTTTGCACTGAGGATCCTTTTCAACATTTCGTTTAACAAGAAACAAAGTTCTTTCAGAGGACAGCTTGTGTTGTAATGTTAGAAGCTTTGCACTGAGGATCCTGTTCAACATTTCGTTTAACAAGAAACAAAGTTCTTTCAGAGGACAGGTTGTGTTGTAATGTTAGAAGCTTTGCACTGAGTGTCCTTTTCAACATTTCTTTTCACGAGAAACAAAGTTCTTTCAGAGGACAGCTTGTGTTGTAATGTTAGAAGCTTTGCACTGAGGATCCTTTTCAACATTTCGTTTAACAAGAAACAAAGTTCTTTCAGAGGACAGCTTGTGTTGTAATATTAGAAGCTTTGCACTGAGGATCCTTTTCAACATTTCTTTACACAAGAAAAAAAGTTCTTTCAGAAGACAGCTTGTGTTGTAATGTTAGAAGCTTTGCACTGAGGATCCTTTTCAACATTTCGTTTCACAAGAAACAAAGTTCTTTCAGAGGACAGCTTGTGTTGTAATGTTAGAAGCTTTGCACTGAGGATCCTTTTCAACATTTCGTTTAACAAGAAACAAAGTTCTTTCAGAGGACAGCTTGTGTTGTAATGTTAGAAGCTTTGCACTGAGGATCCTTTTCAACATTTCGTTTAACAAGAAACAAAGTTCTTTCAGAGGACAGCTTGTGTTGTAATGTTAGAAGCTTTGCACTGAGGGTCCTTTTCAACATTTCTTTTCACGAGAAACAAAGTTCTTTCAGAGGACAGCTTGTGTTGTAATGTTAGAAGCTTTGCACTGAGGATCCTTTTCAACATTTCGTTTAACAAGAAACAAAGTTCTTTCAGAGGACACCTTGTGTTGTAATGTTAGAAGCTTTGCACTGAGGATCCTTTTCAACATTTCGTTTAACAAGAAACAAAGTTCTTTCAGAGGACAGCTTGTGTTGTAATGTTAGAAGCTTTGCACTAAGGATCCTTTTCAACATTTCGTTTAACAAGAAACAAAGTTCTTTCAGAGGACAGCTTGTGTTGTAATGTTAGAAGCTTTGCACTGAGCATCCTTTTCAACATTTCGTTTAACAAGAAACAAAGTTCTTTCAGAGGACAGCTTGTGTTGTAATGTTAGAAGCTTTGCACTGAGGATCCTTTTCAACATTTCGTTTAACAAGAAAAAAAGTTCTTTCAGAGGACAGGTTGTGTTGTAATGTTAGAAGTTTTGCACTGAGGATCCTTTTCAACATTTCGTTTAACAAGAAACAAAGTTCTTTCAGAGGACAGCTTGTGTTGTAATGTTAGAAGCTTTGCACTGAGGATCCTTTTCAACATTTCGTTTAACAAGAAACAAAGTTCTTTCAGAGGACAGCTTGTGTTGTAATGTTAGAAGCTTTGCACTGAGGATCCTTTTCAACATTTCTTTTCACGAGAAACAAAGTTCCTTCAGAGGACAGCTTGTGTTGTAATGTTAGAACTTTGACCTGAGGGTCCTTTTCAACATTTCTTTTCACGAGAAACAAAGTTCTTTCAGAGGACAGCTTGTGTTGTAATGTTAGAAGCTTTGCACTGAGGATCCTTTTCAACATTTCGTTTCACAAGAAACAAAGTTCTTTCAGAGGACAGCTTGTATTGTAATGTTAGAAGCTTTGCACTGAGGATCCTTTTCAACATTTCGTTTAACAAGAAACAAAGTTCTTTCAGAGGACAGCTTGTGTTGTAATGTTAGAAGCTTTGCACTGAGGATCCTTTTCAACATATCGTTTAACAAGAAACAAAGTTCTTTCAGAGGACAGCTTGTGTTGTAATGTTAGAAGCTTTGCACTGAGGATCCTTTTCAACATTTCTTTTCACGAGAAACAAAGTTCTTTCAGAGGACAGCTTGTGTTGTAATGTTAGAAGCTTTGCACTGAGGGTCCTTTTGAACATGTCTTTTCACGAGAAACAAAGTTCTTTCAGAGGACAGCTTGTGTTGTAATGTTAGAAGCTTTGCACTGAGGATCCTTTTCAACATTTCGTTTCACAAGAAACAAAGTTCTTTCAGAGGACAGCTTGTGTTGTAATGTTAGAAGCTTTGCACTGAGGATCCTTTTCAACATTTCGTTTAACAAGAAACAAAGTTCTTTCAGAGGACAGCTTGTGTTGTAATGTTAGAAGCTTTGCACTGAGGATCCTTTTCAACATTTCGTTTAACAAGAAACAAAGTTCTTTCAGAGGACAGCTTGTGTTGTAATGTTAGAAGCTTTGCACTAAGGATCCTTTTCAACATTTCTTTTCACAAGAAACAAAGTTCTTTCAGAGGACAGGTTGTGTTGTAATGTTAGAAGTTTTGCACTGAGGATCCTTTTCAACATTTCGTTTAACAAGAAACAAAGTTCTTTCAGAGGACAGCTTGTGTTGTAATGTTAGAAGCTTTGCACTGAGGATCCTTTTCAACATTTCGTTTAACAAGAAACAAAGTTCTTTCAGAGGACAGGTTGTGTTGTAATGTTAGAAGCTTTGCACTGAGGGTCCTTTTCAACATTTCTTTTCACGAGAAACAAAGTTCTTTCAGAGGACAGCTTGTGTTGTAATGTTAGAAGCTTTGCACTGAGGATCCTTTTCAACATTTCTTTACACAAGAAAAAAAGTTCTTTCAGAGGACAGGTTGTGTTGTAATGTTAGAAGCTTTGCACTGAGGGTCTTCTTAAACATTTCTTTTCACAAGAAACAAAGTTCTTTCACAGGACAGGTTGTGTTGTAATGTTAGAAGCTTTGCACTGAGGATCCTTTTCAACATTTCGTTTAACAAGAAACAAAGTTCTTTCAGAGGACAGCTTGTGTTGTAATGTTAGAAGCTTTGCACTGAGGATCCTTTTCAACATTTCGTTTAACAAGAAACAAAGTTCTTTCAGAGGACAGCTAGTGTTGTAATGTTAGAAGCTTTGCACTGAGGGTCCTTTTCAACATTTCTTTTCACGAGAAACAAAGTTCTTTCAGAGGACAGCTTGTGTTGTAATGTTAGAAGCTTTGCACTGAGGATCCTTTTCAACATTTCGTTTAACAAGAAACAAAGTTCTTTCAGAGGACACCTTGTGTTGTAATGTTAGAAGCTTTGCACTGAGGATCCTTTTCAACATTTCGTTTAACAAGAAACAAAGTTCTTTCAGAGGACAGCTTGTGTTGTAATGTTAGAAGCTTTGCACTAAGGATCCTTTTCAACATTTCGTTTAACAAGAAACAAAGTTCTTTCAGAGGACAGGTTGTGTTGTAATGTTAGAAGCTTTGCACTGAGGATCCTTTTCAACATTTCGTTTAACAAGAAACAAAGTTCTTTCAGAGGACAGCTTGTGTTGTAATGTTAGAAGCTTTGCACTAAGGATCCTTTTCAACATTTCTTTTCACAAGAAACAAAGTTCTTTCAGAGGACAGGTTGTGTTGTAATGTTAGAAGTTTTGCACTGAGGATCCTTTTCAACATTTCGTTTAACAAGAAACAAAGTTCTTTCAGAGGACAGCTTGTGTTGTAATGTTAGAAGCTTTGCACTGAGGATCCTTTTCAACATTTCGTTTAACAAGAAACAAAGTTCTTTCAGAGGACAGCTTGTGTTGTAATGTTAGAAGCTTTGCACTGAGGGTCCTTTTCAACATTTCTTTTCACGAGAAACAAAGTTCTTTCAGAGGACAGCTTGTGTTGTAATGTTAGAAGCTTTGCACTGAGGATCCTTTTCAACATTTCGTTTAACAAGAAACAAAGTTCTTTCAGAGGACAGGTTGTGTTGTAATGTTAGAAGCTTTGCACTGAGGGTCCTCTTAAACATTTCTTTTCACAAGAAACAAAGTTCTTTCACAGGACAGGTTGTGTTGTAATGTTAGAAGTTTTGCACTGAGGATCCTTTTCAACATTTCGTTTAACAAGAAACAAAGTTCTTTCAGAGGACAGCTTGTGTTGTAATGTTAGAAGCTTTGCACTGAGGATCCTTTTCAACATTTCGTTTAACAAGAAACAAAGTTCTTTCAGAGGACAGCTTGTGTTGTAATGTTAGAAGCTTTGCACTGAGGGTCCTCTTCAACATTTCTTTTCACAAGAAACAAAGTTCTTTCAGAGGACAGGTTGTGTTGTAATGTTAGAAGCTTTGCACTGAGGATCCTTTTCAACATTTCGTTTAACAAGAAACAAAGTTCTTTCAGAGGACAGCTTGTGTTGTAATGTTAGAAGCTTTGCACTGAGGATCCTTTTCAACATTTCTTTTCACAAGAAACAAAGTTCTTTCAGAGGTCTCGGGCTTACCTAGATGATGTTTTGTGCAGTTTTAGCCCTCACTTGTGACGTATACGATCACTATAGTAACAGTATAAAAGGGCATTGAAAGATTTCTTGCTATTTTGCGTTAAGACCACCTTCATGTTGACCCCAATTCATCTTTTCAGAAATTCTGATATGGCTGATGCTCCTTTGTTTGTGGCATACTTCAATGTTGTTAGATGCAATTTAATGAGATTGTTAGAGAATGGATAAAGAGAGAGAGAGGGAGAGAGAGAGAATGTTTAGGAATAGAGAGAGAGGGGGGAGAGAGAGGAAGAGGTGAGTTATAGTGTAGACACGTTGGCCGGAAGTAAAAAATCAGCTGATTTGATTGCGTGTGAGTCATGTGATCAGGCGAGCTGAATCGTTGAGATTTGATTTGGACAAAGAAGACAACGGACGGCTTCCCGTTGTCTCCCCCTCTTCACTGGGGACTGGGGAGACGAACGCTGACGTGTGTAGAAGAAGTACCCACACAGGCCGATTTCACTTCCACCTTCTGCAGGACATCTGTAGAAAGTGAAATAAAAACCATAGAACTAATTTCTTGTCTTGGAGTGATTGAATCTTCATCCAAAAACAAGTATCAAGTCTCCCTCCAGGATGAGAACTTTCCAGATGGTCCAACATCGAAGAAGCAGAGGTAGGTTCTGAAAATACATGTCACTCATACACGATTCCCTTTATGATAATCAACACACAACTCTTTATTAGTGACAATATAACAAACACTTAATTTGGTGCCGTAAATGAGCAAACCACCCGCAGGGGTGGGTTTAAAATAAAAAGAACTTCGGTTACCAGGGGAAAAAAACAAACAAAAAACACAGCGTTTTAAAAGATGCGAAAAAAAAAGACAAGAAAACACATAAAACACAATAAAATGTCTGGGGGAAAAAAGAAAGAACAATAGAAAAAAAGCAATACACACGTACAACCTTTTCACAAAGAAAGAAAAGGAAGACATACAGACACACAGATGTAAAACTTTATATATAGAAAGTAGTAAAAAAAATGTTTATCATATTAGGAATTAGCTCGTTATGAACGAAGAAAAATATCACTTAATGTAAGAATTAGAAGGGAAAAACAAAGAATTGCGTTATTCTGTTTAAAGCAAGGGACCGATGAGACAGTCAGAAAATGTAATGGGAACACGCACAAATGAAATTGTTTGGAAATGTGTCAATCATAACTTGACATATTTACACCGTTGCAAAAAGAGAAAATGGCCATCGCTTGTCTTGAACTGGGTTAAAAAAAAGAAAAGAAAGAAAAGAAAAAAAGAATTGATGCTCTTTTTCAGGCCAGACTGTTCTCTAAATCGTGAATATTGTTTTTCCAGTTTTAACGGCATTTTTGAACATTTTTTTTAAGGACTGAAGAAGGTTGTTTTATGTAATTACTTAGAAGTTAATGTTCATTTTTAGAAAAAATGTGTATTGATGATTTGATATTGTATTATATAATGTATAATTGTTGTTTTCCAGTGGTCTGCAAAATAGTAATGAAAAAAAAAATCAAAAAAAAAAAATCAGAAGATTAGATCAAGATAAAATGGTCGGTCTAGTCAAATTAGAATTTTAACAAGGGGGCAGGTTTAAATTTACGTAGGCGGTTAACTATTTTTTTTTTTTGGAAGAGGTTCACAGGACCCTGCAAGGGGGATTTTTTAATAGGTTTTTCAATTATGAAAAATGCTATTTTCGCCGTCTGTATGTAGGTTGATTAAGCTGACCGGTGTGACGGTTGAAATATAATATTCTTCGCATACAAAAAAGACGGGAGACTGCATGCCTATGGGCTTAAAGGGCTTGTTGTAGCTCGAACGAGGGTGCGCGATAGAATACACCCACATAGATTAAGCTTGCAGATAGGGCCGTTTGTGAGCTTCGCCTGATTGAAAATGCCCAATCTTGGGAGTAACAGAACTTCCAACGCAAGAGCGGACGTGTAGTGGTGACGTGGCCGCTATGTAGTGAATCTGAAGTAAGAGAAAGAATAATAAAAAAAGATAGAATGTATGCCGCTGTTACGTAAGAACTTAAGAAGTCAGAAATCTGACGAATGAGATGTCGGCAAAAATTTTTTTTGAGATATTTACATGGGATGGCTGAATGAGAGCTGTTAACGAACATGAGGTTACTTTACCCACATCTCTGAATGATGCCATATGGGCCGTGAAAAAGAGTCCGGCCGAATAAATTATTTAAGACGGGAGACATAGAAAACATTCTATGTTTGCGCCGTATATGTATTCAAACGCTCATTTGGTGTCGTGAGTGTGAAAGAAAAAAGAAAAATCTCGAACCTGGTGGTTACCATAAAAAAAAAATATATTATATAGACACGACGAAAAGAAAGAAAAAATATTGTACACTACACATAAAAAAGGAAAAGATAAAGAAATTAAAGAAAAAAAAGAAAACAACGTAGGGTCCTTTCATTAAACAGCGGTGAAACAAATATATATAGACACAACGGAAAAAGACACATTAAAATTATGTATAGTTATATTATTTGATAAATTAAGAAAAATAAGAAAAAAAACAGATATATCAATCGACAGACTGATAACAAATTGGTGTAAAAGAAATAGAACACATAAACTTTAGTTAAAGAGGTGAAACAAAAGGGAAAAAGAAATGAGATGACTGTCACGATTACCAGAAAAAAACGTCAATCAAAAATTTGTTATGAATTTATAAGTTAAACAAATTATAAGGTTAAATTGTTGCTAAATTGTGAAAGCTTTGTGTACTTTTAGGAAAAGACAATGTGTATTTTTTGATTGTTTGTTAAGAAACAATGGATACTTTCTGCTAATGTGGAATAGTTTTTTTCTCTAATTGTATGGGGGTTTTTCGTGAGAATTTTTTTTCTGGTGTGGAAAAATATTATTATATGTAAACTGTTTTATGAAATGTTAAAATGTATGTTTTTTTAGATTAAGAAAAAAAAGAAAAAAAAAACAAGTGTTGTCTTAGGGTGATGGGATTCTGTGATTTCGAGTAGGATCAACATGGAAAAATCCATGTATGGAATCCCGATATGTTTCGCTGAGCTATATGCCTTGAAAGGCAGTCGCGGTTACCGACCTGGAAAAAAACATTTTTTTTTCAATGTAGCAAAGCGAAATATATTTCTGTCCAACATAAGGGAGCAAATGGAGTTCCTCTGACGTGGCATAAGTGGCAGTAGAGAAAATGGCAGAAAAGGCCATAATAGAAATCACTCGGATGAGTAAAAGGTGATAAATCTTTTTCAGAAAACCCGAAGTGTTGGGTGAGGTGGACAAATTTAGTTTCCAGCGATTGCTATTTTGTTTTGAATTTTTGTTTTTGAAGGATTGTCTGAAAATTTTAAGTGAATCGTTTTTTTTTTTTTTTGCTTTTGGAAACGACTATGTATTTTAATTGTTAATGTCTATGTATTTTTTGTAAACGACTGTGATTTTAAAAAATATTTTTTTTATTTTTGAGTTCTGTGAGGTGGTCAAAGGTTATGTAAACTGACCTCAAAATGTGCTGACGTGGAAAACTTTGGGTTTCCACGAATCTATGTTTTTTGTTATTTGTAATTTTTATTGCTGAGATGAGACTTTGTGAATGATTGTAAGAATTTATTTTTAATTTATATTTTCATGCGATTGATGTTTGCTCACAGCATAATTGTGCAGGTTTTTTCTTGTTCTTGCACATGTATTTTTTTCGCAGGAGGAGGAGTGAATTTTGCCTTGTGGGATTTATTGAGATAATAATTAATTTATAAGTAAGAACATGTTGTTAATTAATTAATAATAATAGTAATAATAATGATAAAATGTTAAAAAAGAGAAATAAGATTAAGCAGTGTACGAAAAAAAAAGACACCCTACTGAGTTGAATAAGGGGTCAATTAGTTCTTAAGTTTGGAAGAGTCAAAGGTTCAGTCGATATTTATTCTAATTTTCGAAATGGTTGTAGAATTTTTTTTTTTTTTTTTGTCATTTTTTCGTGGGATTTTTCTCCGGATGCGTAATTCGGCGGAAGACATAGGGAAATGATCTCGTAATATTATAAGAAAAATCTTTTATCTCGTATGAGTCATGTGCTTGTGGAAACGCGTTATAGCGTGACGAGAGATATTGTGATCTCTGCATGATTCTAAGATGCGAGATGGAAGCCATGCGGTCACAGAGAGTTGTTGACCTTCGAGGGCGCAAGGATTCGCGCCATATGGTATTCTTTGTAGATGTAATTTTGTTTATTTTATTTATGATTATTGAATGATGGTATGATAGTTCCTTTGCCAGTAGGGTGAGCTTAGGATTCCCTTAGTAAAAGTGGGTAGTAAAAAAAATGTATGTCTTCGTCATACATTTTTATAAATAAGGGGGAAAGGAATGTTAGAAATTGGATAGAGAGAGAGAGAATGTTAAGGAATAGAGAGAGGGAGAGAGAGAAGAAGAGGTGAGTTATAGTGTAGACACGTTGGCCGGAAGTAAAAGATCAGCTGATTTGATTGCGTGTGAGTCCTGTGATCAGGTTAGCTGAATCGGTGATTTGATTTGGACACAGAAGACAACGGACGGCTTCCCGTTGTCTCCTCCTCTTCACTGGGGAGGGGGGAGACGAACGCTGACGTGTGTAGAAGAAGTACCCACACAGGCCGATTTCACTTCCACCTTCTGCAGGACATCTGGAGAAAGTGAAATAAAAACTATAGAACTAATTCCTTTTCTTGGAGTGATTGAATCTTCATCCAAAAACAAGTATCAAGTCTCCCTCCAGGATGAGAACTTTCCAGATGGTCCAACATCGAAGAAGCAGAGGTAGGTTCTGAAAATACATGTCACACACACGATTCCCTTTATGATAATCAAACACACAACCCTTTATATTAGAGACAATATAACAAGATATTCTAAGATTATTGTAATAGTATTCTTACCTGTGACTATAAATAAGCTTACATTGATTTGAGGAAAAATATTTATCTTAGTATCTATTCCTTTCTGTCATGTCTGTATATATATATATATATATATATATATATATATATACATATATATATATATATATATGTGTGTGTGTGTGTGTATATATATATATATAATAGCACACACAGAGGAAGGGGTGAACTGGAGGTCAACTGGGTTTTTGTCTTGAAAGGTTCTGCTTATTGGCTGATTAGGAAAGGAAAGGTGGAAACTAGATAGGTGATTGGCTAACTAAAAACGTAATAGAATGTGCGTATATAAAAACGCGAGACTACCACAACTCCTCATGTTTTTATACAAACATTACTGGCTACATGTTTGAATACATATTTCTGATGCTACATTTTAGCGAAACAGCGTCTCAAAGCCAGAATGTGGAATTGAAATATCAACGCTCTTAGGAGAAGGCAATTCTCACCCGCTTATTTTTTTTGGAAACAACATCTGTCTCTCTCTCTCTCTCTTTCTCTCTCTCTCTCTCTCTATCTATCTATCTCTATCTCTTAATATATATATATATATATATATATATATATATATATATAGCTACTTCATTTACTCACATAAATTAATATACGCAAGTATAAATTTATGCGTAAACTTTAAGCGTTTACTTCAGCAGTGTTCAATACGTAGGTAGAGCTAGTTAGTAAGTTATAAAATATATATGGCGATTAAGCTACACTGAATATTCTGCGTTTCATCCACTCTAGGATTCTTCAGGCTTCTTATATATATATATATATATATATATATATATATATATATATATATATATATATATATATTAAGTATAGGAATGAAAGAATACCCAATATATATCCATATGGAGAAGACATATTGATGAAAAGATACATGTATTACTCGGACGAAAAGTTACAAAAATAAAAACTTTCAGCAGTTTAAGAAGTTGCTTTCATGTTTTATATATATTTATGAGTATGTTTATATGTGTGTTTGTGTGTGTGTGTGTGTGTGTGTGGGTGTGTGTGTGTGTGTGTGTGTGTGTGTGCAAATGTAGTATAAAATATAAAACGTGTATTTTCGGTTTCATTTGTTGCATCAACACTGCTGAATACGTGAAGAAAACTGACAAGTAGAATATAAGTAAATATAAGTGTAATAGCAAGCGAGTTAAATAGATTCGTAATTTATCTTGTGTAGATTAATTGACACAATTATTATTATTTTCTTTATATTTTTATTATTGTATATATACATATATATAATAAAATCAGTAAAATATTATTAATTATTTTAATTAATATTATTAATACCATATATTTAAAATGAATTGCAATTCGTATTATTTGTAATCTCCGAACTACTGTTCTAAATGTGAGTATGATTTTTACAAAGTTTCAGTCAATGTAACCTCCGATCTTTTTCAGGTGTATTTTGTCGAACTCGTGAATTTAGACAGATTTTCGAATGGAACTGTTTATTCAATTCACAAGGGTAGCATGCTCTCCTTCTGTCAGCCATGAGTGATAGAGACCATAAGTAATTCGCAATTGTGTTTTCTGTTACACACACTGAGAATTGAACATTCAACCTTAAGTAGAATATCACTTTTACACTTTATCTTTTAAAGTACTCTAACAATTGCAGCACAGGTCACTTAGAGTCTCGACCCATCAATATCAATAACAGAAACATGAAACTTTCAGGTCGTAAATGCATAATTACTTGGGTTCTTCGTACTTCTGTTTTCATCTTGATTTCATTTTTACAAAGTTTCGATCTATGTAACCTTCGACCTTTTTCAGGTGTATCTTGTTGAACTCGAAAATATTTCTGTCGAAGTTGAAAATCTGCACAGAATTTCAGACGAAACTCTTTATTAACTTCACATTGATAGCATGTCCTCGTTCTGTCAGCCATAACTGGATAGAGGTCTTAATAAAGTCGAAATTTTATTTTCGGTCGCACACCACTGAGAATTGGGCCTTTTGTTTGAAGAAAATATCACTTTAAAACTGAATTTTACTTGGTATTCTAATCACTACTCCACAGGTTCTTGTTTAGATTTAAATGCTTACTATATACTGTCCTTAAGTGTCTAATTACTCTCTATATAGGACAATATGACATGCGAATACCCCCTTTTCAAGTAAACTTTATCAACTATAAAAATAGCATAGTATTAAAAGCCCAAATCGTTAGCCCTATATACAAGGTATGTTGTATCTCCTCATGAAACTAGATGTATTGTTGTCTTGGAACACGTAAGACGAAAGTCACCAGAAATATATACCATAACACAGTAAATTGGTCAATTCGAGAGAGGAAACAATGCTCTTAAATACTTTACTAGCTCAATGTTTGAGAGGCAAAGGAAACACGGACATCTATTGCATATAAGGATCAATGTTACCACACCCTGAAAGAAACCACTTGATTTCTGAAAAGTTGCACTGAGGTAATTCAACACACACACACACATACACACACATACACACACAAACACACACAAACGCACACAACACAC
>NC_136492.1:118322018-118352018 GCF_053919585.1 Euprymna scolopes | reverse complement strand
TACTGTGAGCATTACAGAACAAGAATACATCTAGTCTGATCGAGTATCCTCTGTGGTGCTGTTATTGAGGTAATATTACTTTAAGAAGTTGAACCATTTCTCAGAAAACAAGTTAGGGTTTACCAATGCAATTTTATTTGGGCTGCGAATATTATATGGTCTTGAATATTTAATCAGAGTTTACTAGTTTACTTTTGGTGAACAACTATCGTCATGCAACGCTGCTCTGAGAAACTTGGAAGATAATATCTGGTAGGCATCCTATGTGTGTGTTTGTCTGTGTGTGTGGGGGGAGAGTTATATGTGCGTGTGTTTAAATATATATTAATGTATATATTCACATATGTGTATACACTAGCTGGACGTCCAGAGTTAACTGGTTGTACAATACGCTTAAACATAGAATTTTAATTTATTCAGATTGCGTATGTATTATTATAGGATCAATCATCTATTGACTATTTAATAATCAATCCTCGTAATATATAATAATCATTATTATATATTACGAGGAATGATTTACGTCGATTTTAAATGACACATCTTCTTTTATCGTAAATTGAACCCATTTAATAGAAAAAAGTAAAATAAAATGAGAAGGTCCACCGGGGGGGGGTTGTAGTAGAATACTCTACCACTGAGCTATATCTCCAGATGACAATAAATATGTTTGTTTTTTTAAGAAAAAATAATTTGCTGAAATTTTAGTATTTCCCTTGATGGTGTAACGTAAAATATTCTCCTGTAAAAATTCTTCTTTTTTATCTATAAGAGAGAAAAGGCTACTGTTATGATCGGATTTTTTCGATTTTCGATACTTATCGGATGAATTTATCTAATAAAAAATATCTAAGAACACTGCCAGACATATAAATTACCTTTGAATGAAATTTGCAAAAGATAGACTCATTCGTTTCGGAACATATGAAGAAGCAACGCTCACAACAGACACACACACACACACACACACACACACACACACACACACACACACACACACACACACACAAAGTCACTTTTAGGTAATGTAGATGTAAAAATAAATAGAGAGAGAGGGGGGATAGGAGACATATGTGGGTGTGGCATATATTGAAACATATTTTTATGAAAACAAAATGACACATAAAACCGAAATTCATCATTTGAAGATACGAATAAACTTTGTTATTGAAGAGAAGTAAACAAAACGATGGTTTCGCCCTTTCCATTTTTATCCGACGTACTTAGAACAATTCGTCGTACTTAATTTAATTCACCAGTCTTAAACGAGGAACTTACGGCGGCGAAACAAGCCAAAACCATAACACAAATGATGTAAACTACAAGTTTCAAAACTTCTTCGCAAGACTCGCTAAATGCAGATAGATGTTAACATACACAACTGAACGGCTGAGATTTCTCACAAACTATATCCACTCACTCTCTCTATCTCTCATATACACACAATTGATAAGTTAGTGTTGTTTGTTTTACATTGTATAATCACAGATTATATATATATATGTGTGTGTGTGTTTGTGTGTGTGTATGTGTGTGAGTGAGTGTGCAATCAAACATAATATATATACATATACATAGATACATTATATATATATATATATATATATATATATATATATATATATATATAGATATATTATACACACACACAAACACACACACATATAATTATTCATGGAACTACGTAATTTTTTTCTATATAATAATATGCAGGATATAATATTTGCTATGTTTGGTTGCTATGTTTACACACACACACACTCTCTCTCACACACACACACACACACACACACACACACACACACACACACACACTACAGAGTTTCTTCTTCGTGAGGATTCACCAGGCTATAGGATGTCAAGCGAAGTATTCTCTATAGCTTAATTTCCATATATATTTTCATAACTTACTATATATATATATATATATATATATATATATATATATGTTGATAGATAGGAAGAGAGAGAGAGAGAGAGAGAGAGAGAGAGAGAGAGAGCGGAGGAGGAAAGAGCTTTATGTGTTTTGATAGCAAGCGATTTAAATCGGTTACTTACTACCTAATAGAAATTGTATAACATTTTATTTGTTTGTGATACTGATTACCAATTACCGATATTTCATTCTATATATGATGGGCGGTAAACGATAAAAAAAGAACATTATTCGGCTTGTTTCAGATTGTAATATACGCACACACGGGCCTGCAACACATTCGTGTATAGTTTGGACATATGTGTGTTCAATCTCCTGAATTTAAAACGTTTTTATATTCTTTTTCTGAATTTATTTCAAATACGATTTTCTTGTCGGCGTCGTTATGTTTATATTATCAGGCTAATCGTCAACTATGTGTGAAATCTACTATTAGCATTCCTGTTACCATCTTTTGTTGTTTCTTTACTCAGGAGTCTTTTCAATCGCGTAATTATCATACATTGTTCCCTGGCAAATTAGTATGTGTAATAAGTCCTTCCGGTTTTACACACTTTTCGTTTCGTTCGATACCCGCAACAGCTGTTTACAATTCTTTGTACACTTATAACTCCTGAGTATATTAGGAATTTGAACTGCAATAAGCCTCCTTAATCCTATAGTCAACGTATCTTTGCAGCAGAGATATGGATGGTGCTTTTCCTCCCTAAATAATCGAATTTCTTTTACCAGTTATGGCCATTTATTGAGGAACTAATCACGGTTGATATCATCATTCTTTTACGGAAGGGAAGGGGGTCAGATTATATGATTTCGTATAATGCCCTTTCGAAATTTTCCTCTCTATTACATTTGCCTGTGCTTTGTCAGTGTTACTTGGTTATGTGAGGATGTTTTGTAATTTGAACAATTTTTCTCCAAATCTTAGCTGTGTTTTTTACATTTTTATTTCAGTGCAAAGTCTCAGAAATCAATAGTTTATTCCTGGAGCTAATACTCCATATCCATATTACATACATCGCGTTTTCTAAGAAGTTAAAGGCATACCTTTCCATTTTTCCAACTGATTAGTTAACTATGTTACAATTAACTATGTTACAGTTTACTATGTTACAGTGCATCGTGTCACAGTAGTTAGAGTATTTGGAAAGATTAATTATAAAAGTGATATTCTCCTAAAAGTTTAAAGATCAATTCTCAGTATGGGCGACCAAAAATACCAATAGCGAATTATGAAGACCTCTATCCAGTCATGTTGACGGAAAAACGAGCATGTTACCCCGTGAAGTAAATAAAGGATTCCGTTCGAAATTCCGTCCGAATTCCTGATTTTATTTTTCTAGATAGACACTACTGTTTACAATGCACTTTAGCCAGGAATTCATTGATGCGCCGTTGCATAGCGAATGCTGTTTTCTCAAATCTCACAATGTCAATATCTGCAACAAAGAGATGAAAATTTTAGGTCACAAATTCAAAAGTTTAGTCAGCATAAGAATTGAATTTGCAATTCGCTCTGATCCATTCCGGCAAAATAAAATAAAATTACTTCTTCGTATTCTTTCCTTAGTTCCTCTGTTTCCATTAACACTGAAAATGAAAAAAAAAATTGATTTGGGGTATTTCATTAGTTTTTTTTATTATTATTATTATTATTTGGTCTTCTTGCTGGGATACGCGTGGTTGTTTCTATTTGTATGCTCCAGAGCATTTTATGACTTTCATTTTCCAGTATTGTCTCCGGTGTGTGTCTTTATTTTTTAATTGCATGCTCAAGTTGCAAACATTTGCATATTTCTAAGTAGATTGCTTTCCCCATGCTGTATTTCATGTTTTACTATTCGTGTTGTGATAATTTTCTGTATTCACTTATGTGATTCGCTGTCTCGTCTCTTTGCCTACAGTCTATATTTACCGTTTCTCTGGTTTTTATCTATTTTGACTTTTAACTAGTTCGTTCTGAACGCGTTGTTTTGTGCTGTTCACTAGTATTTTATACTATTTTTTTGGTTCATGTAAAACGTTTGATCTCTTTCTATATAAGTGTGTGTTTTTTCTTTATTGTTTGCATTTCTGGATTCATATCCGGCATTACATTGCTAGTGAGTGGATTAATGACTACATCATAAAGAAATTGTGATATAAAGTTTTGTTGAAAAATAACTCTCCGCTTTCTTATATTTGGCAGGTGTTGCCCTCCAGCTGTCATTTCAATTGCCATCATCAATTCTTAACTTTCTCCAGAGAATGGATAATTTCTTCAGATATTTTTGTACATTCAATTATCTAAGAGATTGTGTTGTAAGTTTTCTTGTATTCGATCTATGCCACGGCCATGTTCTTTATTCTACTTTAATCCATGAACGTGTCTAGCAGGTCATATGACAATCTTATCGTTTTTTTCTGTACAAGCTAAATAGTCCTCGATTGTTATGGAAGTAGTAGATATATCTTTTCAGTTGTGCAATTCAAATTCTATGTTTGGGAAATTGTATAATATGAAACATATTTGGTGATTAGTTTCGCATTATTATTATTATTATTATTATTATTATTATTATTATTATTATTATTATTGTTGTTGTTGTTATTATTATTATTATTGTTATTATTATTGTTATTGTTATTATTATTATTGTTGTTGTTATTATTATTATTATTGTTATTGTTGTTGTTGTTATTATTATTATTGTTGTTGTTGTTGTTATTATTATTATTGTTATTATTATTATTGTTATTATTATTGTTATTATTATTATTATTATTATTATTATTATTATTATTGTTGGCTCAGAAGGAGTTTTCACACAGTTCATCAAAGATCTCTCCTTGAAGACAACCTCTGATGTTCCCTGGAAACTGTATGTCAATAAGTCGCACCAGATGTCCAGTACTCTTCACCTCTTTCGATAACATTCGAAAATTACTTCGCGTTATCGCAACAGCCGTTTATCATTGATTTCTCGCTGACAGCGGCCATTGGTCTCCACTGGAATTTGAGTGGCAATAAGCCTTCCCAAGATTCCAGTTCTCTTCACACTTTTTCAGCAGAGGTCTAGTCAGCGCTTTCTCGTCAGTCTTTCCATCCTCCTTGACCCTTTCCGACTATTTGACATCACGTTTTAGCGGGAGCCGTGATAGCGCAATGAGAGGGGTGAGAGAATAGAGAACTTATAGATATGCAGTTTCAATGTTCTTGGTTCCATGTAACGCTTCTTCACGTTTTACCTCTGCAGCAGTTTGTCTGACCAGCGCATGTGGCTCATGTGTATTGGTCTCTGCATTTAATGGGTCTTCTTAATAGTTCAGCTATTTTCTTATTTTTATTCGTTGTATCTTTGCAGCCATTCCTCTGATTTTAATTTTTCCTATTCTTTTTTCAAAGCTTTTCGGAATTGCTCCCAGTGCTCCAACTAGTATAGGTATTATCTTGATTTTCTTCATCATCAATATCCCTTTTGGTTCTCTACCTAGCTCTGTTCATTCGTTCTTTTTCTCCTTTACTTTAATATTCATCCTGTGATCAGCTGGGACAGCAAAATATTATTATCATTATTATTATTATTATTATTATTATTATTATTATTATTATTATTATTATTAATAATAATAATAATAATAATAATAATAATAATAATAATAATAATAATAATAATAATAATAATAATAATAAGTCACTAGTTTTCACACTACCCGACTCCAGTAATTGCTCATTGAAAAAATATTTGGGATCAGAGTGACAATAAATCTTATCAGATTCTTAGTAGTTTTATTTGTTTTGCTAGACGTCTAAAATAAATTTGTATTGTTGCATTGATTTTATTTCTTATTATATTCGTTAGTTTTATTATGTATGATGCTGGGGGTTTTCCGTTTTATTATGTCTGGCGGTTGAGATTTTCAAATCATAGATTCTGTTTCACATATCTTTCTTGGCACTTTTTTTTTCATTTTTCTTAAACTTTTTCTGCTAGGGGATGGGACAACCAACCAGATGTCTGACATTTACCCCTATTTTAGTGAGTCCAACCAAGAGATATTTTCAGGATTCTAGCCGTCCCTTTCAGTGCAATCGTTTGTATTTCACTTGCACTTGATTCACCGGGTATGCTTGCTATGTACTTTTTAAAGTTCTTTTTCATAAGCCCAGTTGCTCCTATGATGACTGGTATAATTGAAACGTCTTTTAATTTCCAATTTCGTTTCATATCATACATAAGTCCTTGATACTTAGTTATCTTTTCCCTCTCAACTCTGTTAAGCCCTGTATCATTGGGTACACTGACCTCTATTACGGTCGCTTTTTTGTTTGCTCTGTCCCAAATCACTATATCTGGTTTAACAGCTGCGTTTTCTAGATATGTAGCAGTAGGGATTATGTAGTCATAGTGAATAGTGTAGGTGTCATTCCCAAATGTTCGTTCGGGTATATGTTCCCAGGATTTTTTACTACACTGAATGTTGAGTTTCTTACATATCTTCCAGTGAAGGTATTTTCAAACTCCGTTATGGCGATCTGTATAATAAAAATCTCCAAGTAGGACTTTGCAACAAGAAATCAGGTGGCCCACACTCTCAACCTCAGTGCTACAGAACCTGCATTTATTATTGTTGCTTAGACCACACATCTTTTTGAAGGCGTTTGTCATGAGGCCCTGTTCTTGTGCAGCCAATATCAACCTCTCTTGGTCGTAATGGAGGGATCCTGTTTTGAGCCAGTCCAGGGAACCATCCCTATCAATATATTCTTGGGATAGTTCAGTCGGTAGGTATTTTCCCCGTTTATGGTTGGTCCATTCACTAGTTGTGCTTGAAAAGTGTCGTTCTCGTTCAGTTTACCTGTCACCGGGCAGCGTCATCTGATTATGTTGTAAGTTTCCGCGTTCGATAATATCTCAACTGTTTCCATGATGCGCTGTATATGGTGACAAACAGTTATTTCATTCTAATTCCACATATTTTTTTTTCAGTTATTTTAATTTACGGAAATATGTCGTAATTTTAATGATATTATCATATGTTCCGTCATGGCCTATATTTCTTTCGGCTTTGTTTCAAATTTTATGCATTTGCATATTTTTTTCCTGGTTCCTTGAACTACGCCTATTGTTCTGCTCGGGCATCGAAATCTATTATTTAGCACATGTCATTCTTTCGCACGACCTTGAATTCCGTTTTTACACACATGTCTCATACGGTTGTATATATTTAATTTTCTTATTCTCCCCACTTGTACCATCTGTCCTGATGTTCAAAGTGCATGTCATTTCATAGTTTTAGTGCAAACAAATCATATGCGTTTTTTCCTATTATTGTTTTCCTTTACTAATTTGCTGCATTGACTTCGATTCACCTTTTCGGCTTTTGCCCAGTGAATTTACATTTATTATTTCGATGAGCTTTTGTTTATTTAACTTTTATGTCGTTCTTTCGGATTGCGATGTTTTGTTCAGCTGTCAATAGATGCTTCGTTGCTCCAATGTTCTATTTCCTAACGATATGAACATGTTTTTATTTTGCATCGTGTTAAATTTTTAAATTATGGATTTCTTCGCTCCTCTTGCTTACTGTAAATATTTGGCATCTGATTTTTTTTAATGGAAAATGTACAATGGATTTCACGCTTAACTGAATAAAAATCGGTTTAAATGCTGGCCTTTTCTGTACAGGTACGTTATATATACCATGTGCTTTCAATTAGTTTCCAGACTTTTCTTGTACAGGCATGTGATATTGTTTTAAACTTTTGAAAATTAAGTATGTTACTGTATTACATCTTATGAGATGACGGACCGTTTTTTTATGATTTCAGGTTCAAATGAACAGCTACAGTAGGAATTGCAATACACCCTACTAAAGCTTGGTTGGCATAGCTGGTGAATTTCAAAAATGCAATCTGAACGTGAAGAGAATGATATGCGATAAAATTCTGTTTACAAATAGGAAAAATGCTACGAAAAAGTATGGAATGATTCAGACTGTTTTTGGGCCATCTTGCCTTAATCGAGCGTCAGATTCATTGTGGTATAAGAGATTCAAGGAAAGCAAGGAGTCTGTTAGGGATGATGAGAGGGGTGGGAGGAGTAAGGAAATCAGAACACCAGATTTGATTGGACAAATAAAGAATGTCATGGATAATGGTTGTTTTGTGTATATAGGGAACATAAGTGCATGGTTTGATGTTTGTGTGCGAACTGTACACACAATTATTCACGAAGAACTGAAGATGCGGAAGATTTGCATGAATGCACCAAAACCCGATGTTTTCCACGGGCTATTTGATGAAGATGGGCATCAAGACAGTTCCTCACTCTCCACATTGTCTAGATCTTGCTCCCTGTGACTTTCGATTATTCCCTGGGCCCAAGTAAAACCTTAGAGGCAGTCGTTATGAGACAATTGGGTTGGCGAAAGATGGCTGTGACAAGGGTAATCGATACAATCACACAAAATGACTTCTATGAGACTTTCGAGAAGTTGCTGGAACAGTATAACAACTGTATTACAGCCGGATAAGATTATTCGAAAGAGACTAGAGTTTCATATGTGTGCTCTAAATAAGGCCTGGAAATTTATTCAAGGGACATCCTACGTATATATATATATATATATATATATATATATATATATATATATATATATATATATATATATATTTTGAGAGAGAGAGAGAGAGAGAAAGAGAATAAATGACAAAAAGTTATATTCCATTGAACTTCTTATATAAGGATTGATATATGCTATAAAAAATATATTTCTGCAGAAATATATATATATATATATATATATATATACATATATATACATATATATATATACATATATATATATATATATATTGAGTAAAACTATTAATATTTGTAAATAATCAATCAATGCAGAAATATATATATATACATATATATACATATATATATACATATATATATATACATATATTAAGTAAAAATATTAGTATTTGTAAATAATCAATCATTTTCAAAAGGAAATACAAACAAAATCAACTCGAGTGTACGATCGTTTCGGAAACGATATTCATTTTATTAAATGGACAATAATTATTGACAATAATTGACAAAGGTTTTGTCTTCGAATATAATTTCCTCATCAGCAAAAATAGGGAGGAGAAGTTTAAGTTACCAAAATAAAACTAGCATTTTTGTTCTAAGTAAGGCGGATATTCCTTATTGATTTTCGTTATAAAACATGTTTTCAGATCAGTCACTATATCTTTAGGCGTGCTGTTGTATCTTGTCTCCGAATGGTGGGGGGAAAAAACTGAAACTTATTTATAATTTACAATTATTCATCCTTTTACTCAATATACCTCTAGTCATATATATATATATATATATATATATATATATATATATATATATATATATATACATATTTCATTAAATAAAAGAGACGTTTTTTGTCTATTAATTCTATTTTCGATCCTTTCCACCTTCCGAATAGCAGTCTTCACTTCGGGTGGGGAATGTCTGATGTGATCACCATATTTATCATAAGTCCGAGTACTTTCCAATCCTTCAGGATCCATCGTCAGGGAGAAAATAATCTAACTGGTTTTTAACAATTAACAAAGTTTTTTTTAACCAATAAAAAAAGGATTAATAATTAATATATTTTAACCAATGGAAAAAAAGATACATAATTAACCAATTAACAGGGGGACAAAATAAAAAAAAAACACAGACACACCCACTTTATAAATTGTTCAAAACCAGTAAGATTAATTTATTCCTGACGATGAATCCTAAAAGATTGGAAAGTATTCGGACTTACGATAAACATGGTGATTACATCAGCCAGTTCCCGCCAGAAGTGAAGACTGTTATTCGGAAGTTGGAAAGGATTGAAAATAGAATTAATAGACAAAAAAAACGTCTATTTTTTAATTAAATATGTTACAGAGAAGAAATGCTGCCTATATATATATATATATATATATATATATATATATATATATATATATATATTACAGCTGAAATTGTAGAGTGCCGATACAAGTCTATATTAGTGCGATTTACTGAACATACATACAAGTCTATATTTACTGAACATACATACAAGTCTATATTAGTACGATTTACTGAACAGTCAGTAAATTTACTTTGTAAACACAACTAAAAGAGTAGACAACGTATATCAAAATGGAGCCTTGTAATGTATAATCTGACACTTGTCCCCCCCCCAATACAATATCTACCAGTATTGTCTGAAAACACAAGGAGAATAGTATCATAATTCATGCTTCGACTGGAAGATTAATATTTGAGTCTTATTTTATTTACTTCTCCAGGAGCTAGTCACACAAGATCAAGTTTTGGTTTGAGGAATGTGTTTCTGTGGAACGAACTGGATTCGAACTTGTCACACCTAGATTTAGAGTCCGTGTCGTTTACTACTTAGCAAACATCCGAAAACTATGATCGGTTATCTAATAAAACAGCTTGTGTGAGAATTCAAAGTAGGTTTTAATGGTCGTCGGCAGATATGGGAAAACTTGTCACGCAGACTTCAGGGAATACCACCTGCTTTTAATCAGTGAGCGATCACTTTTAACTTTTGTGAATACGGCTGTGTATACGAACACACAGGCACAAAAGTTCATATGAGCGTAGTTAGATTTGTTGAGGTTTTGATTTTGACCGGTGGGTTGCTTTTGTTTCGATCACTGTTTCTATTAGAGATACGGACAGCGAGATAGATAGGTAGATAGATAGATAGAGAGAGAGATAAAGAGAGAGAGATAAAGATATATATATATATACATATATATATATATATGTATAGAGAGAGAGAGAGAGAGAGAGAGAGTTATGTAAAATAGGGTTTCTATTAGAGATAAGGACAGCGAGATAGATAGATAGGTAGATATATATATATATATACATATATATATACATATATAAAGAAAGAGAGAGAGAGTTATGTGAAATAGGGCAATAGAGAGTGACGTTAGAAGGAGTAAAGAGTAAGTAAATGAAAATAGGAGAGAGAGAAAGAGAGAGGAAGAGATACAGAAAGAAGAAAGGAAAGACGGAGATAGTTGAGAGTCAACGATAGAGAAAGCGAGAGAAAGAAAAGAAAGAGGTAGGGAAAGGGACGGACACTAATAGAAAGAGAAAGATGTTAGGTTGGAAGAACGAGGAATGTAGTAGACGAAGTAGGCAAGTGAGTAAATGAAGTTGAGGGAGAGAGAGAGGAGAGGGAAATAGAGTTGGAGGCAATAGAAATCGAGCGATAAGAAAATAAAGAAACGGGAGAGAAATAAAGTAAACAAAAAAAATGGCGGCTGGAGATAGAAAGAATAAAAGAAATAGAGAAAGACAGAGGGGAGTTTGAGGAAAAAGCACACAGATGTAGAGATGTATGCATGCATAATCAGAAATATATGTATGCATGCGTGTGAGAAAAATAATTTAAAAAAAAAAGAGAGTAAAAAATATTTCTTAACACACTATCATGCACACACGCACATGCACATGCATAGATATAAACACTATAAAGGTGAGAGGGACAAAGATTATAAAGAAGAGATTTACTGAGAAATATACAAATACACACACACACACACACACACACATATATGTGTTTGCGTGTGAGAGAGGATACTTATATACAATCTGCTATGCACACACATATTCAGGATGAATATATATATATATATATATATATATATATATATATGTATATATATATATGTATAAATATGTGTGTGTGTCTGTGTTTGCATGTGTGTATGTGCGCGTGTGTAAGTTACACACACACACAGAAACCTCCGTTCAGTCTCGAAAGACAATATATACCCCTATAGGGGTAGCAGCGTGTGTAATAATGAGGTAAGAGTTGCGCAATCTCCAACCACACTGAATTGGCACTGCTTGAATTCAGTGGCAAGGAGAAGTTCAGGACGACTAGAAAAATGCCGAGATAAGCGGCGAGCACACACAGCAGCTGAAATTCCCAAATGGTCACCCATTTTGTACTGAACAGGTTCAACGTTGCTTAACTTCGTTGATCTAACGGGAACTGGTATGCCAATGTGAATTATGACGTATCCACATATTCAGGATATATATATATATGTATATATATATATATATATTTATGTATATATATATATATGTATGTATATATATATGCGTGTGTGTGCATATATATATATATATATATATATATATATATATATATATATATATATATATATACGTTTTTATGTGTATACGTTTGTGTGTATTTAGCTATGAAAGGATCTGTGTATGTTTAGCAGGAGCGGGAGAAAAAGAGAGAGAGAGAAGTTGAAAGGGACAGAAAAACACAGGCATATTGAAGAAAATGAAGAGAGAAAGAAGACAGAGAGAAAAGAGAGAGAGAAGTATAATAAAGAACCGATGGATGGAAAGAAAATCCATCGCTCTAAAAAAAATAAACGGGACCCCATGCCACTTTTTGGGGAGTTGGACAGACTCCACATTAAAAACATACCTTGTGTTTAACAATGCCCCTGTAGAGACGAGTAAGTCTAAGAAAGCTGTAAATTATTCTCTCGGATTATCTCCTGAGTATCTTTCCATATCAGGTTATAATCCTTAAACGATTTTAATCCCGATACCATTACGCCCCGCCTCCTCTTCCGCCGATTGACAGCCCGCCACCTCCCGCCGCCATTTCCCACCCTCCATTTTCCCTGCGCCGACTTCAATTTTCTCATTTCACTTTTAACGTTTCCGCTAATCAGAACGGTTCGCAGAAATCGGGAGAAAATTGCACCACACGCAGTTTTTTTTTTTTTTTTTTTTTTTTTTACATCGTTGCTTAGTTTATATTTTCGTTTTCTGTGTTTTTTTTTGTTTTTTGGGTTTTTTTTTTTACAAAATTTCAACTTTTATTTTCTTGGAATAACGCTTTATTTGTGGAAATACCGATTTATATATATATCTTATATATATATTATATCTTTTTCTACATATATTGTTTGCCGATATATTTATTTTCATCCACATTTGCGAAAATTTCTTCTCGTGTTTCTAACTTATCAACTTTATTTCTTCATATATCTGTCATATATCCATTTGCTTATTCATATATATATATATATATATATATATATATATATATATATATATATATATATATATATATATATGCATCCATAGCGGAACAAATGTAACACACCGTTGCATGCCAAATCCTCGACGATATAACACTATCCTGATGAATTCCCTCGGTGGAGTGAAGCAAAAAAGTAGCGTTCACTCGACATAAGTATCTTTTCATAATATCACTAAGATCTACTCATATATTGAGCACTGTTAAAGTAAGTTTAAGCATCTATCTACAAAACAGTAGTGTATATATATATATATATATATATATGTATATAAAGTATTGTATATATGTATATACATGTGTGTGTGTGTTATTTTTTATTCTTTCAAATCTTTTCTTTTTCTTCTTATCAACCCCATTTCAAAATGCATCACTTTTTTTCCAATCGCACCTTGAATGTATGATCTCTATTTATGTCTTAATAGTTTTGAGGAAGGCATGCACTCATAGTAGCAACATGTGTTCAATTAATTGTATACAATAGATCTTTTTTATACTGTTTTCTGTGTTTGTAAATCAGTGATTATTAAATCACCGCTCGTCAAGACCTCGATGTCATTCGAGTATAAGGTTTAATGAGTGTGTCAGGTTTTGCACTTCAATATTAACTAAGTTGAAAGGTTTGATGTGCCGTGAAACCCACACTACTAATTATACCTCTCTCTCTCTCTCTCTCTCTCTCTCTTTATTCCTTCCTTTCACTTCCTCTCAATTTTATCTCTATATCTGCCTGTCTATCTATCTCAACTTCGAATCCTCATGCTTTCTATTTTTTATCTTTTCATTTTTTTTCTTTTCAATTCATTTTGATTATTCTTTTTCTTTCGTTCATTGTATCGTTCTAGCGTCCGTGTTCTCGATTCTTAATAATCTATTTTCTACCTTCAGATTATATTAACAAGCCGCCCCACCCCCCTTTGTTTCGTTTACTTTTCTCTATTTTTATCCTTTCTATTTCCAATATTAACCCATTCAATTATTTCTTTTCTGTATCGCCCTTTCTTTCATTCACTATTCATTCTTTATCTCTATATCAGCGACCATTGCTTTCTCATTTTTCCTCCATTTACTTGTTAATACTTTCTTTCCTTCTTACTCTACGCCTCATATCTGCCTGTCAGTCAGTCTATAAAATAATGACTCTGTTACGGTTCATCCATACACGTGCACGTGTCGGCTTGCGTTTAACTTCATGCATCGGTGTATGCGTCTGCTCCAGTAAGTTCGAATGTTGAAAAGCGTAAAGATATAGTTGCAGAAACAAAAATATACGATGTTTTAACGTTTCAGTTCTGTCTTTTACATTGAAGCTTAACAATATAGCAAGTTTATTTTTGTCCAACTCAAATACAACTCAAATTGCCGTCAATCCGTAGTTCTATCAAAAACTAATTTCGTAAATAGATTTCGAATGTTAGAAGCACGAGATCTTACGGGATGTACTTGCATTTCGAAACCGATTACACAAAGCCATTCATTTTAGACATACACTTCTCCCTTTACACACACACACACACACACACACACACACACATATATATATATATATGTGTTTGTGTGTGTGGAATTTATATATGCCCACAGATACGTATACATATACTAAAGCATGCACACAAACACACGCACCCAGGCATGTATACACAGAAATCGCACACGTATATCCGAATGCATGCATTCAAATACATGCATATAGATGCAACGTATACTGGTATACATTCGTGCATGCAATACTACACACGCATAACACATGCATATAGACACACACACAAACACAAATATACATCAATAGAAACAAAATCTAGTAGTATTACATGAAGGTGTAAAAACACAAACACATGTGTATTTATGCACATATACACACACGCACATACGCACACACCTATACACACATGAACACACACCTAGATATATATGTACACACAGACATATATATATTCAGCATATATGTTCACATACACATTTTTTCAGGATAAATTTCACTGCCATATATACGCAAAGGATAAACACATGCTTACATGCCTTTATATAAAGACAGCCAGCTATATTCAGAAAAAAAAATATATATGTATATATATATATATATTCTATATATTTATATGTGTGTTTATGTGTTTGTATGTGTAAGTGTGTGTGTGTGTGTAAGTGTGTGTGTGTGGGTGTACGTATATCCTTTTTACAGATTCTACGTTGTTTACCCAGGAAAATTACAAAGAAAAGCAAATTTGGAGATTATTACTAAAATGAATGAAATTTGTGATTTTTCTATGGAAATTAGTGAAAAAAATTAAATAATTGCGAATATTAAATCTATTAAAAAATCATATGAAATAATTTTTTTTTTTTTTAAGGAATTTATTTTTGGAAAGAAAATGAAAAAAAAAAAGAAAATGAAAAAAAAAGAAAATATATATATAAAAAAAAGAAAATATAAAAAAATATTCCAAAAAAGAAAAATCTCGAAATTTTATCTTTGAAGAGGAAATCGCCAACTTCACAGGCATTTTAGAATGCCTCGCCGACTTTCCCTGGATTATTACCTACCGGTGACCTGTTTCTTTTTTTTTTACGTTCGTGGATTTTACCTTTTAACTTGGAGTGTTTTATTAAAGTCGATGACAAATAAAACACACTGCCTTAATGGTAAGTTAAATTTGCTTTATCTCCTTATTTGTATATTCTAATAAATTTGTTGTTTGTTTATAACGTTGCTTGTTCAATGCTGTTGATTGCTTTTGGGGATGAGGCATGACTTTTATTTACAATAAGTGCACGTCTTGAACTGATTTTCCTTGTTGGTCATATGTTGGTAACGTGTTGTATGTTGTACTCTCCGAGCTTCTCCAAACACATTTTTTTCTCGTAGGAAATGATATGGAATTTCGAACTTCTCTCTTTACTTAATCCGTTTATGTAGATTGTTCTTATTACAGGTTCTCCCTGTCATAAATGAGTTTATCAGTATTGAACTCATAACTTATTGGTAGATTTCATTGTTGAATAACTTTTAAGCAACGCTTTTATCCGTTTAGCGAGACGTAGAGAAAATCTGATATGCGGAGCTCCTTAGCCTTATATAAGTCTTTTTTGAGATATTTGTGTGACTAGCGTGTCTTTCTCATCTAAAATGCACCAAACATTAAGGATTTTGCTTTTCTCCTTTTTTTTTGCAAAACTCAATCATGTACTGCAAATTAAAAAAACAAAGTTAACAATTTCCCAATACAAAAAACAAGTCAAACACCATAGGTAAATATTTAAATATATAAAGAAATTTAAAAAATAAAACGTATTTCTCAAATTACTAAATTTGACACTAAATTATTGGTATGCAGTAAAAAAAAAAAAAACAACAAAAATACCACCATCAATAAATATTCAAAAATATAAAGAACTTGAAGTCTATTCATTTTTAAATTCGGCATTAAATAACTGAAAAGGTTTGATATGCCATAAAACAAAACAAGCAACCAAACTTAGAGATATTCTATTCAGAGGTTGCAAGTTCAATCCTTAGCAAAGGAACTTGAACTATAATATAAATTTTTCTGAATTTTTTAGATAAGGGTTCATAATTTGGATTAGTTGGATTATTAAGACTACTGTTCTCATCGGGGGGGGAGTTTTACAACATGTACTCATGCACTTATTGATTCGTGCTGAAATAATAACGTTTGGGAGGGGGTGTTTCGTAACTATTCTGTACTTTAACCTTACAATTGAACAAAAAAACATATCATAAAACTTTAATTAAACTTGGAAATACAATTTTAAAAAAATAGCGCGGATCAGTAAGTGCATTAGCACCTTAAAACATAGTAATAAATAGTGATCAATATTGACAAGTAGTAGGATTGTATATTTAAAAATAAAAGTTTTGAAGGTTCGAAATTCATGGCAGGCAAAATTCAGTTGTAATGACACTCTTGTAATGATCAAGGTTTAATCCTTAGTGCGGGCGATCTTTAAAATACAATTATTATAAAAATAATAAGATTTCTAATTGACCCTTACTGATGGAACGAGAGTATGCTACCCCTGCAGATTAAATAAGGGTTTACGTTCGAAATTCTCGAGTTCGACAAGAGACATCTGAAGAAAGCCAGAAGTTTCTCCGGCAGAAACATTGTGAAAATAGCATCCAAAATGAAAAGAGTAGTTCAAATACTACATAATATATATGATATGATATAAATTTGAAAAAGAAAAAGGAATGTTATGGGATTTTTTTTTCGGCGATATTACGTTATAAACTAGCATAGTTTGAAAACTAGAATACGTAAAGTTTGGGCTCTCTGCATTGCTAAATAGATAAGTTCATAAACTACAATAATATAAATATGAAAACTAATCTATTTTGATGATTTCTTAAACAAAGTGTTTGCAATTAAGAATGAAACACAAAATGAAATAATTGTATTTCTAAAATGAAATATTTATATTCAAAACCAAAATATATCTATTTAGTTTAATACGCTAAAATATATTATGAGTAAAAATATTCAAGTCGATTACGCGTGATTAGAAGGAAGCTCTATCTGAATAGCCCTCTTTAGAACTCATAATTCAAGTGTTCAAAAAATCTTGAGTAGGACACTGTTGCATGTATTAAAAAAAGAACAAATAAAATTGTTGCCTAAAACCCTTTACACTACATTTATTAGTTGATAAGTTTAAGGGCATATCAAACGCCACCGGCGAATTATAAGTGGAAAAGCTACAAAACTTTATTTATATGATTAGTTTGTACGAAAGCTGTTCTAAAAGTAATGGCTTCCTACTTTTTTTTTTATCTCCCCCGAATTGATCAGATAGGATTGCAACCTGCATTGTTATAATACTGAACTTATGAATTCATGACAAGGACGTTTCATCTCTCTGTTACATATATTGAAGTTGACTAAGACAATAACACCTATCACTGACGTGCGTCAGAAGAACAGATTCGTCATTGATTTCCTCCCAAAAGTAAATTGAGAATCGTGGTGACTATTAAGGCTGATAAATTCTGGAGCACGAAGATATTTCTTCGTATCTCTTCAACATTCTGAGTTTTAAAAAATTGGCGGCGTTACTCATTGAACGACCCTCCTATGATCAAGCATGATCCAGCCGTTCATGCAAAGTCATGGTTCATCGCTGGCAAAAGTGGATCGAGAATCTATATAGACCAATAGATTCTAGAGCAAAAACATCACTCGATTTAATGGTACCTTTACCATGTTCGCGCCTCTTTAACTTTTTAAAAAAAGAAATAGGGGGCTTTGATTTTGGAACAACACTCGTAGATTTATTTGGCGCATTTTTTGTATACAATTAGGCTCTTTAAACGATAGTTTCTATTAAACTTATACTGAAATCAGTGGTAATTAAGAAGTGATTATATGCTCAAAACGATGTAATTTTATACCATAGCCGGGTTGGTTGGGCGGACCTGGAATAGTTGAGAAGGTTGAAAAATCAGATAGATAGAATAAATAAAGAATGGACAGAGAAATATGCATTTATGGTGTTGTAGGGTGGGATAGACGCAAACATCTTGCGGAAGAGATCTTAGCCAGTTTAATGTTGGGTCACAGTCAAATTCTTATCCAACACATACTATCACTCTGGGTCAAAGCGGGGCTGGGAATTAATGTAATTAAAAGAAAATGCCACATTGGTAGCATTACCAAATTGGGTCACACAACCGGATAAATTATAAGGTCCTACTCAGGACCTTCACGCCTGTGGAAGAGCTTTGTATTTGTTTGAAAGAAGTATAGTTTGTGTAGAGACTAAACAAACGTATGTATAAAAAAATCACAAACCTTGACTATTATATAAAAGAAACTTTGTCTTGTGTCTGTCAGTTCGTTCTCTATCGACTCGAAAACGTCAGGGCCGATTTTTGTGAAATTTCACACAAATGTACATTATTTGCCTGACAGTAGATAGATTTTGTATCGGAATGTCTATGATAAATATCAGTAATCGATAATCCAAATAATCCAATCAATAAAGGAGCAGATGATTTTAATCAAAGTTAACACCTTACATAGCCAAACATCACAAAGGCATTTTAAAAAGTTTTATTACCAGAAAAACCCCGCATATAAAATCAACAGTAGGTTCTTTAATATGACAACGACGTGTTCGAAATGAAGACACTTCAACCTGCCTAAGTTGAAAACTGCACGAATTTCATAATAAATATACAATGAATTATCGCCTCAATAATTATCGCACATATTTCATAATACATATACAATGAATTTCATAATAAATATACAATGAATTATCGCCTCTATGAATTATCGCACATATTGTTTTCTGAAGTGCATACAGTTGTTTCCGCCTAGAATAATAGGATTTAATTTTACAAAAACAAACAATGTTTAAATCTTTTCGTATTGTGAGAGTAATCTGCTTATTGATTCTAATTCCAAAAATTTACACAGAATTCTCGTTGTAATAGTAATGCTAAGTTTATTTCTATCTTTTTATATACGACGTAATTCACGTTGACACCAAAGTTAAGCAACGTTGAGCCTAATTAGTACATAAATTGGTGACACTTTGGGAATACCAGGTACTGTATGTGCTCTCCGCTTATACCGGCATAGATTCAAATTGTCTAACACTTCTTTCCACTGAACTCAAACGGTGCCGATTTAGAAAAGGTGTGGATGCGGATTCCGCCATCCTTGCCTTACAATTACACGCGCAGCTATCCTTACAGGGGGTATCCATTGCTCTTAAAGCTGAAAAGAGGCATAGATTTCGATTTTATTGGTCGCATAGAAAGTTCATTTCATATATTCTTCATTTTGCTAAATCTGTAATTATGAATATCTCTTATCAAAGACTCATTCCTAATTCGATCCATGGAAATAAACACACTTGATATTTACAAACTAGTATAACACAACAAATCTAATCAAATCGATACAAAAACTATCAATAATATATCTTCATAAAAGGTTCTGTCTATCGATCAATTTGTATGGCGATCTGTCGCACTTATCGATTTTAAATGATATTTTTGTCAGTCTGTAATGCTTAAGTGTAAAATAGAATTTACATGTGTCCGTAAAGCATAAGCCTGAAATTGCTTTACTTCAGCCTATTAAGCTTAAGTTTTAAACTGACTCTTTGTTCGTCTGTCATGCTTGAGTTTACAATTGCATTTTTGCCAGTTTGTCACGCTTAATTTTTAAATGACATTTTCATTAGTCTGTAACACTTAAGTTTACATTAGCATTTTCGCTAAGCCGTCATGTTGTTTTAAATTATATTGTTGTTAGTCTGTTAAGCTTAAGTCTACAGTTGCATTTTCCCTAGTTTGTCATGCTTAAGTTTTAAATTGTATTTTTTATATGTCACGCTTACGTTTATTACATTTTCTTCAGCCGTTAAGGTCTAAATTTCATTTTCATTACTCTGTCACGCTTTAAGTTTAAATCACAGTTTCGCTCGTCTGTCACGCCTAAGTTTTAAACAGTATTTTCAGATGCATTTTCACATCTCTATACAAGACGTTATCCGTTACTCTGTCACGTTTCATTTGGAATGCCATTTCTGTCGATAAACGCGGAGATTATTTGATCCATTCTGGGAATGTTTGTATTTGTTGATCTTATATTGACGCATTTTAGTACATCATCTATATATTAGTGTGACTACTTGTGTGTTATTTATTTTGTGTGCTACGCTTACAAACGAGTGACTGTCGTTTAATTGCTACAAACTTCTATTTCTTGTAATAAATAACTTTGCCAATAATTCTTAATAAGTTTTGGTTTCGGCTTCGATTATAGCTGAAGAAGTTATACATATATTTTTTCATAAGTTTTGGTTTCGGTTTCTATTCAATCTGATGAACCGAAGTCATATATGGATATATTTTCTTCTTTTTGAAATCGCAACATTGCAATTCATAAAAATCGATAGAAGTTCTGCAAAGAATTAATATATCACTTTACGACCGGACTACGCGGGGCGTCCCTGCTAGCTTAAATAAATACTTTTGCAGTTTTAAGAAAAAATACTTCAAAATTATCACAGCGTCTCCATTTACGCTGAACATCTACAGAATACTAACATCAATATATTACATATGAATGAGTCCACTGTGGAATTTCCACAGGTCCCGGTCGTAAATATTTATTAGAATTGTATCTATGTTGCAGCCATATTTTTAAACCTGATGAATATATCAACAAATATTTAAACGTGTTGTATAGAAGAGTATATTGTGATCCAAACCGATTCGTGCATTCTAAACAGAGCCAACTTTATTTATCTCGTACGTACGGTATTCTCCCAACACCCACGTGTATGAGACCCTTCTCAAATTAGGACGAAATACTTCAGCAAAGCTCCTCAGGAGACTTCGAGTATTTTAAGTTTTACCAGTTAGTTGAAAGTCAGAAAAACATAATATGGAGACGCTTTGTTAATAAACGATTGTTTTGTGAGCATATATCCTATTTGTGTACAAATTAACCGGTTTCTTTTTTTTTTCCTTGTACAAATGAAATTTCTAGCATTTATCTTTCAAATAAAAGAAATATACACAATATATCACACGCACGGACACTTGGACGGTATGTAAACTGTAAAATATATTTAACAACGCCTTACAATAAAACGTGCCAGTCAATCCAGCGTTGTCCGGAAATAGTAGGTATTGACATCCCACCCACGGGAGAAAATGTGACACAAAGTCGGAATGTGGAGATTGGAAAATCAACGAACAAAAAGAGACGCCACCTTGCTTACAAAAATGTCTGAGCAATCCGGCCTGCGTTCCCTAGTTATGGTGCCTCAGACGTTTAGCAATAAACCAAATTATTTTTAAATGGTGAGAAAGAAAACCATGAAAGAGTAATTTCTCTAAAACTGCCCATAATAATACCTCAGCCCATCAAATATAGAGTTGTCCCCTAATCACAAATGGTTCATTCATTGTCGAATACGTATTCGCAGTTTGTATGAATAAAACTTACTTGGGCTGTGCCAATGATGAACGCATTTTTCTACTCCCAGACTAGGACACAACATTAACGTTTTGTATTCTGCATTTTATTATAGTAAATTTCGAGGTTGGATTGTGAGAATTAATCGCGAGGGCGTATTCAGTTTCTCTTCGCTAAGTAGTAGAAGCATACGAATATCTATTGAAATACTTTTCGAGAAATTCATAGTTCTTATCATTTCCAGGAAAATCCAACATTTACTATCAGGAAAATGCGTTTGCTCCAGATCTGAATCAAAAATTACCTTTTTCGTTTCTTTTCATTTATATGAAGAATTTTCAAAGTTATCTATATATATTAATGAAAGTAAGTATGTATGTGTGTGAGAACACTTCTCAACCTATATACACAATGAATTTTTGATCTGAAGATTTCAGATTTGAAATTTAGTTTATAGAGTATTCAAATACTCGGGAAACTTTTAAATAGATTTTTTTATTCGGAAAAAGGGCTGTTACAGGCTAAAATTGAAAAAATTGGCACTTGGGGGTCATCGGGTTTTTATCTGTTAACTGTTTCATGTGTGCGGGCATGAATCGTTCACACGAGAGTGTCCCTATGTTATAATAAGTGTTTCAAACACTTTTTTAAATACCGTGGCAAACCGACATAATGGTTATCGTACTTGGCTCACTTTCTTAAGGTTTTAATATCAATCTCAGCTGGAATATTTTCTTTCTTTTTTTAACTCACAAGAAGTGTACTGTTTAGAAAAAAACATAACACTCGCATGCACGTTTCAGTTTGTTTTTTTGCATGAATTAAAATATAATATTCAGGTGTATTTTACGACCGGGCAAGGTCAGGCAAGGCCGGGCGGTCTGCAAGTATAAATAACATAACATAAAATGTGCTTATCCTTTTTATTGACTGTCCGATTACAATGAAGACCTTGCACAGTTATCTTAATCGCTTAGATCAAATGAAGTACATTTATATAAATATCATGGAAAATTTAGTTTAGAACATATACAGTTATGCCTGTTTATCTCTAAAACTCTATGAAGAAATTCTTTGATTATTTAGAAGTTGATTAGAAAATGTAGCGCGTTATCTTGTTTACAAATAATAGTTTCCAGTTGCCGGTATAATATATTCATGAGGGTGGTGTATTAGCAAGTTGGGCTATCATTTAAGACCGCCCTTAAATATGTTAAGAAAGAAGGGGAATTAGCAAGTCCCGCCCTCCAATACGTCATCTGAATGAATCAACACGTGACAATGGGTTGAACAGCCTGTTTCTTTCGAATGAGATGTTACAAAAGTTTGTCAACACGCATAGCGGAATGTGTTATACCTGCAGCGACAGGAATCGAACTCGGTGTGACAGATTGTGCGTCTATGTCCGTAGTATCATCGCCTCCCAACACGCGTAACGCATGTTTTTTTTTCAAGGTTTACTAAATAATAACTAAGAAAAAAAGTTAAAAATACTGAATCTGTTACTATTGCAGAATTGAAGAAAGCGGAAAAGGAATCATGTTTTTCCGTTTCCTTTTGATATGATGTATTTAAATCAATTTGAAACATTCAAATGTCAAGGTGTTTATTATTGGCCCACAAGGAGCTTTCACACAGGTTTTCAGAGATCTTTCTCTGAAAACATCCTGTGGTGTTCCCTGAAAGCTGAGTGACAACAAGTCTCCTGAGGTTTCCAGTACTCTCCACCTCTTTCGATAACATTTGCAAATAAATTTGCATTATCGCAACAGCTGCTTGCCATTGATATCTCCTATTATTATTATTATTATTATTATTATTATTATTAATACAATTATAATTATTACTGTTTTTTATGATTATAGCAGTAGTAGTAGTAAACTCTTTCACTGAGATTTTTTAGATAAAAAGACCTTTTACATAAGAATTCATCTATATATAAATACGATAGCCTGCGCGTTATTTTGTTTGTCAGGCTTACATCTTTTTTTTCTTCCGAGTGACTGTCGCTTAATTGTTATGACCTTCCATTTCTTGTAATAAATAATTTTACCAAGAACTCTTCATAAGTTTTGGTTTTGGTTTCGATTATAGCTGATGGCACTTAAGTCATCTATTTTTCTTATAAATAAGTTTATCAAAAATTCTTCATAAGTTTTGGTTTCGGTTTCAATTCAAGCAGATACACCCAAGTTATATGGAAATATATATTTTTTATTTTCGAAATCACAACTTTTTAATGTATAATTATAGATAGAAAATTGACATCATAACTTATACCAAATCTGCATGAATGAAAATATCATATTAAGAGTATTTTACGACCGGGATACGCCGGGCGTCCTTGATAGCTTAGATAAATAGTTTTCCAGTTTTAACAAAAGAGCTACAATAATATCAGGACGTCTCCATTTACGCTGAACATCCATAGAATACAATGCCAGCATCAATATATAACAGATGAATGAGTCCACTGAGAAAATTCCATAGGTGCTGCTAGTATATGAAATATTGTGAAAGCGAAACAATCGCCTTGAAAACTGGAAGAATTTTGCTATATCTGTTTTAGTTTATTATTGTTGTTTTGTTGTTGTTGATTGTTGTTGATTGCTGTTTTGTTGTTGTTGATTGTTATTGATTGTTGTTGATTGTTATTGATTGTTGTTGATTGTTATTGATTGTTGTTGACTGTTGTTGATTGTTGTGGTTAACGACACGGACTGACCATCTTAGTGTCTCAAGTTTGAATCCAGTTCTTCCCCTAAAAATCACTTACAGTTAAGATGTAGACAATCTTCTCGTGGTCCCTCCCGTAAGTGCTTTTTATATTTCTAGAAAGAATTTTGACCAGACAAATATCGGGGACACCAATGCCAACAATAGATCTTCGGGACCATTTGACATTATGATGTTCACTAGTGACCTAACTTTGAATATACGAACTTCTTTATCCTCTTTAGTTTATTTTGGAATTGAGTTTCAATTTCTAAATATCTTTTCGTAACTATCTTATCAGGTTTGTTCTGGTTCATTCTCTAAGAACTATATTTACGAACCGACTTGTCAAATTTACAGTGCAAGACGATTGCAACATATCCACATGTTCCTAATTCCACTTTGTCAGTGGAGAATTTTACAAAACACACATTTCCTTTTTATGTATGTCCTGATCGGGTATCAATTCCACGATATTATTATGACCTCAAATCCGTTGCCAAGGTCGCTGGAAAAATGGTGGGATCCTTCTATCGATCCAGTAAATATCTACCTGCTGATGCAATTCTCTACCTATGTAAGAGCCAGGTACGTCCAAGGATGGATTATTACTGTTACATCTTGACAGGAGCTGCTAAGAAGACCGTATACTGCCTTGAAAGACTTCAGAATATAGTTCGTAGCCTAGTAGGGAACGCTCTTTTTATCTTCCCTGCAAGCTTTTTATCACAGAAGAGACGTTGTGAGCCTATCTCTGTTTTATCGTTATTTTCATGGCAAGTGCTCGTCTGAGCTCCAATCTATACCCCCTCACCAAACATTCACGAGAAACACTCGTCTAGCTGAAAACATTATCTGTGCCTAAACCTAAACGTAGATTCCATGAACAAAGCTTCTTTCTTAGAACTGCACGCCTGTGGAATTGTCTCCCGCTTACCTGCTTTCCAGCTGACTGCAATATGACCGTCTTCAAGTCCAACGTAAACAAGTTCTTTATGAGCCGTTCCCCTTAAGTAATCCAATTTACCAAATTTACATATTGTCCTTTTGAACACCGTGCACTCTTTAACTCTTATACTCGAGTGGCCTCTGGACCTTGATAAGGTGATTCCCTTGTAAAAAAAAGAAAAGAAAAAGCCTCTTCGGTCAAAACAATGTGCATTAATCAAAGTATCTAACTCATCACTATAGCGTTTTACTCCATCTCAAGATCCATCGCCGTTCAGTGTTCAAAGCATCCCTCATGCCCATATCAGAACATACCTCGCTTAGGGGGCAGTCTGTGAGAATATGTGTGATAGTCTAAACGTCGGTGACACAGGGAGACTGGGCGCCATATACCTAGCCCCACTTGTGCAGGTTGTCCTGTGTTTTGGCAACCTTCGCTCGAACTCTTTCGGTGGGAGTTTAAATCATGCTGGAATGTCTTCTAAAACCATGGAGTATCTAGCTAATATGATTTCAGAGTACATATAAAATACGGGTATATCTCCATAATCCTAGCGAGGAGAAAGTTTGTGAATTTCTTTTTACACGGTGGTCACCACTTATCAAGGCACGGAAGCCACTCAGAGATAAGGGTTATTGCAAGTACAGTACGTTAGTGTAGAGATTTATTGAAGTGTTTACTTGAGGTGGTATTTCATTAGGAATTTGTTTACGTTGGACTTGAAGACATCCGAGTTTTAGTCAGGTGGGAAGCAGGCAGACGGAACAGAGTTCCACATGCGTACAGTTCTAAGAAAGAAGCTTTGTTCATGGAATCTACGTTTTGATTTAGGCACAGATAAAGAGTGGGGAAAACTTTTGACAGTGGATCCAGCCAGACGGGTGTTTTTCGTGAATGATTGGCGAGGGGGGACCAGAGATAGGAGTTCAGACGAGCACCTGCCATGGAAATAACGATAAAACAAGGATAGAATCAATAATTAAACAGATATGAAGTACAATTTTATAGGAAGATACATTAACATGCGTTTGGATACATCCGTGTTTGCGGGTGTGTGCTAGTCTGCTAAATTTTACGAACACACAGGCACACAATAATTGTAACTTTCACTTTCTTTCTCAAAAGCAGCATTGGGGGTGGAGTAACAATTCCTCCACTCCCATATCGGAAAAAATAGATAAATCCTCATGCAGTTTCACTGATGCATTTACAGGTTGACATTTGATCGGAATGGTTGAAACGTATTGCTTTCACAAATCAGATTAGACAATAACAGATTAGTAATCAAATAAAAATAATTCAATATTCATGAAGTATTAAAGACTTCTATTATAAGCAAGTGGTTTTAATAATAAATTATATCATAAGGGATTTCTGATAATATTACCATTATCGTGTCAAATTACCGAAGATACTTTTTTTATAAACACTAATTAGTAATAAACAGTTGTACCATGAGGATCGGCTGACTTCATTTAGTCCTTACATTCCATGAGCGATATTTCTGACAGAGGGCAGTTGCTATTTTCTCGTGCATCCATTTAACACTTATTGTTGGTTATTGTTTGGTCATGAATTGTTATTTTCTAGCTTTTACATCAAGTGGCTTCCTTCATTTTCGTGAGCAATTTTCTTTAAAATATACTAGCACTAAAACAGTTACGATGAGGAATTATTTATAATAAAAACTTATATAATAATAACAAAATTATATTTTTTACAGATAAAGTTAACATAAATAATCGTTAACAAGTATTTCTCTAATAACCTACTGATAAGAATAACCATTATCACAATTTCTTGATGGATTCGTGACAATAGCGTTTATTCTGTGACAAATGGGCGATTTAACAGATTTCGGTTAAAATAGAAGTGTGGGAGGGTGGGGCATTTGTTAATCCTCTTTCAATCCCGGACAACTATATATATATATATATATATATATATATATATATATATATATATATATGAGCAAATAGTTAATAAAACATATTAAATCACTTTGAAAAAGAGTTAAAACATATTTAATCTGAAAAGGAAACACTTAATAAGTGGATAGTCCTTAATCCGAGGGGTTCGAAGAAACACTTTCCTTCTCATCAGAGGTTAGGAATTAGCAAAATGGAGGATCGGATTTTGCATACAAAAGTATTTGATGGAATTGCAAGTAAGTCAAAGATCTTACTTGATATATATATATATATATATATATATATGTGTGTGTGTGTGTGTGTGTGTGTGTGTGTGTGTGTGTGTTTCTTTATCTCTGTATTTTTCTTCTACATTTAGTAATCCGCTGAAAGAATATGCAAATGCCTTAAGCCCAAAGGAAATGAGAGCGATTTTATTTTGAAACGATGAAAAAGCCATGTCTAGTGAATGAATAGCTTATTTATAAACTTTTATATTATGTTTTGTTATCTGCTGGCGAAATATTCAAGTGACTGGTCGAATAGTAAAAAATACAAATGCAATGATTTCTTTTACTTTATTTCAACAGATAAGAAACAATGTTGTAGCATGAATAGCTAATTACTTTTTTTTCTTTTACATTTAGTCATTTGTTGGAAGCATACTTAAAAGTCTGCTCCAATACGGAATATACAAATTAAATAAATTTTTCTTTTTTTACTTTGAAAGTATAAGGATCTATATTTATCATTCAGACTGTCCCAAAATGGTCAGACATATTTGTAGGTAAAAAAAAAAAATTAATAAGAATTCAACAGCGAAAATATTTATTTTTATTTTGTAAATGTACGTAGAATGACATGTTATTTTAATCTCAGTACCCGGTATTTCAAATTTCGAGTCTATAGACTAAAAATTGACAGAGTTATTGCGTAGGGAAATGTACACAGACACACAGACATACAGACACACAGACAGACACGTTTTTATATATATATATATATATATATATATATATATATAAAGCTGTGTGTCTGGTCATGAATAGGCTCCTGTATGGTTGACTATTTTGGAAAACTGATTACATATAATGATAGAAGATGTATCGAGACACAGGAATGGGTATGTTTGATCCTGCAGAACGGTGGTTCCTTAAAATTGTGGGGGCTGCGTTCGCGCCTGGTCCACAAAGTATGGAAATAAAAAATTTAAAAATAAAAAAAAAAAACGTTTACAAGTTTTTTTGATATAGATGTACATAAGAATACTTTGATAAGTATGTTCTAACTTAAATAAAATTTATTTTATCTTAATTTATCAAGGAAATGTTCCCGAATCTTTTGATTTCTTTGCGTTGCCCACAAGATCGCCTGATCCCTGCGATATTTTTCTTGTGGGGATATTTTAAATGAAAAGTATTCAGCCACCAACCTGGATCTCTTTCAAAATTAAAACGAACTATTCGTTATGAAATTGCCGCTATTTCACCCGAAATAATTAATCGAGTTATTGAAAACTTTCCTGGACATCTAACATCGCGTGTCAGCAATGATGGGAAACATTTGGCTGATTTAATATTTAAAACTATGTGAAATTATTATTATTTTTTTTACCAACAAATGTGTCGGAACATTTTGGGTCTTCCTGTATATGTTATGTAAAAGATTGCTTTTGCTAATGTTAATCAAATGTTTCTTATGTTAAAGCAAAATTGTTATCAGGATGAGTACTTAAACAAAACAATATTGCTTGTTTTCTTTTCATTGATTTAGAAGTGTTTGTTATTTTGTTTCAGATATCCCGGTGTACTTTTATTCACATGTTATAATAATGAACCATAGAGCTTTTTGTGCTGATGATATAAACATTAAATGAAATTTTATTCTCAAATTAAAACAAAACGGATTCCTGTTGATATATTTAATGGAATATGAATGTCCATTTACCATGGACACATTCATACATAATATAATAAGAGTCCCGGGTATGTTTCAAACATTAATGGTCTAAAGCGCGACATGCGGTTAAAATGAAGTATCACCACTATCTACTGATTTGTGTTTTTCGTTACGCCTTTAGTATATATATATATATACATATATATATATATATATATATATATATATATATATATACTAACAGGGGTGCCCGGTGTTGCTCGGGTGTTTGGAGGCGTATGCTGTGCAAAAAAACAAAAAAAATGGTTTATTTTTTAAAACTTTGACCCCTATTATGACACCTTAAAATTTATTGTTTTGGGCTCAAATTACTTTATTAAGTTAGATCCATGTACAAGGAACCTATATCTAAAATTTCAAGTGTCTAGACCCAATATTGTCGGGGGCGTTTGGTAGAGTTCTTAAAGGTCAATTCGTTGAAATTTAACCCCTTAACAGCCAAATTTCTGGCTG
>NC_136492.1:118317018-118319518 GCF_053919585.1 Euprymna scolopes | reverse complement strand
GATTTATCAAGTCGATTAATATTACATTTCTCTTACGTATCTCTCGATAGCTATATCGGTACGAGACGCGGCTAGGGAGGGAAATATTTTGGTTTCGATTCTTGCTGATGCCACCCAAGTTTTTTATTAATTTATTTTTTTTTTTGCCTTTTTAAATTACACATTGTTTATTAAATACAACATAATATTCAATTGGGATCTAATAATAAATAAGAAATCTGCATGAATTAAAATATATTTAAGCCTATTTTACGACCCGGGCTTACAACGGTTATATATATATTGTTCCCTGTCGATAAAATTATATGAACGTTGCAGAGACATAGAAATGATTTCGAGTTGACGTGCACGTGATTTACCATGACGTGCACGATGATTTGACATATGTGTTCAATGAGAACAAAAAATACTTAAGACAAGATCTTTATTTTTATTCTTTTTGGTATAGTTAGCATTGTGTAGACCAAGGATTTTCAAAACTACAGCCCTTGGGCCTGATCTGGCACGCCAGATCTTTCATCTGCATAACGGAGGTCATATAGCAAAGTTACAATTTTAAAAATGAAAATGTGTAAATATAGTATAGTAGCTTTTCTTTTATGATCGAAAATAGGGTTGTTAAAATTAGGGTTTGGAAAACCTGTTTCATTAAAAAGCAAACGAGCAAAGCAGTATAAAACACATCTGGTCATGTTTTTTTTTATCCCATGCATCTTTAAAACGTTAACAATATGCGTCCCCCCCTCGTTCGAAAAATTTTGAGACTCCTGGTTTATATAATACTTTTGTCTGTATGTGTAGAAAAGATTTTAAATTACACAACAGTTGGGATTATAAATCAGAACTTACAGAATATCCCGTGCAAAATCACTGTTAAAAAAAACAACATAAAATCAATAAACTGATGTCAATTTGAACTCTTTTTCGCCTCTTATATTTTCGAGTTACTCCCCACTAAAAAAAAAAACAAAACATTTTTCTCTGAAAATTTTGAAATTATCAGTGTCTTGTCTCCGCCCAATTAATATGTCACACCTTCTATATATGCAAATTGCATCGATGTGAATGTTATCCATGAATCGTTTCGACACTTCGAGACTAACATTTCTTATTTTATATATATATATATATATATATATATATATATATATTAATGCGCGGGGTATTCTTTTATTAAAAATATTCAATATATATATATATATATATATATATATGCATATATATGTATATGAGATTTTCAATAGAGGTGGAGAGACCTAGAGGCTCGACGTTTCGCCCGTCTCATTCGACCTTTCTCAAGAGGGGTGATCAATGACCATTCGTCTTGAGAAAGCCCGCATAAGACAACCGAAAATTCGAGCCTCTAAGTCTCTCCGCCTCCATGTTTAATTTCACATCGTCGGATTTTATCCATTATAATAATATCATATATATATATATATATATATATATATATATATATATATATATATACATATATATTACTTGTCCTTGCAAAAGTAAAATTATTTCATATACATGCTGTAAATTACCTACCCTAGGTAAGATACAATTATTTCATACGTCTAATACCCGTCCTAGCTAGGTAACATATTCTTTTGCTCGAAAAAGCAAATGATACATAGACATTAAAAATTCCTCTTTCCTAAGAATAATAAGTATATTCCAAATCAAATTCAATTTTCTCCTGGTTTATACGGTCCCGAGCAACGCCGGATAGCCCCGCTAATTTTAAATAAAAGAAATACAATAGAAAAACGCAGAAAATATGGTTAATACGGTCTCAGAAGTTATTCAGAAGACGCGAACTTTGATTAAGCTTAATGGCCTTTTCATACATCTTGCGGGCTTCGGGCTTACCAATAATTGGTAAAAAGAAGTAATTCCACAAAATAGGATTTTATGATTTCTTTACGTAGCTAAGATCTTTAGTATTGATTAGAATTTGCAAGACTTTAAATGTTAAGGAAATAGTTGACCATTTTTATATGTAGAGCGGAATGGAAAATCCATTACTGGCATTCATTATAGAATTAGGTACAGTTTTGTGGAGAATCTCAGTGATGTAAGTGATGAACATGGCAAGAGATTTGATCAAGATATTTTAGTGATAGTGCAACGTTTTCAAGGAAAATGGAACTCTAGCATGTTATAATATGAGAAAAGAGGCTGGCACTTAATACCAGAGGGTTAAGATGGCAACCGTTGTTAGAACTTACAATTATGTTTTCATTAATGACCAATAATAACAAAATGCGGTGTTTAATCTAGAGAAATAAAAGATCAGCACACTTTTTTCATGTGGCATACACGTTTTTTAAACTGGAATTTGTTGCATAATCGTATTCATATGAATAATCACATACTGCTAAAAAGAGCAAACATCCAGACAACAAAAAAGACATGATTTCAATTTTGTCGGTTCTTGTGTATATATGAATCGTTATTTGAGTAATGTAAATGTAAATGCCAAAAAACATGTATATGTCAACGTTGTGCC
>NC_136492.1:118307018-118309518 GCF_053919585.1 Euprymna scolopes | reverse complement strand
ACTTGTAGAGAGAAGCATCCTCATACTAGATTATCCTGACTTTGATATTCGAGGATTGTATCTAATAGACATTTACGTTTTCTTTTACTCATATACGTGTATGAATATATGCATTTAGTATTGTGTATGTAGATATGTGTTTGTAAATGCATGTCGGTGTACATCTCTACATATGTGTGCTTATATATATATATATATATATATATATATATATATATATATATGTGTGTGTGTGTGTGTGTGGGTGTGTTTGTCTGTGTGCGTACACAATGTTTTTTTTTTTTTTCTGATAAGGTGTTATCTTTGAATTGGGATTCTACTGAAACATGTATACATATACATAACCACCCATGTTTATATAATAAACAAACTATATACCAGCTCTGTCCTGTATTGAGCACTCATTAATAATTACGTGTATTTCATTAGATTTGTCTTGGAAATCAATCGATACAACCATTATATACACCCCATATATATATATATATATATATATATATATATATATATATATATATATATATATATATATATATAGAGAGAGAGAGAGAGAGAGAATAAGAGAGAATGAAAGAAAGAAAGAAAAAGAAAGAGAGATATTAGAAATTCCTCTAAACAAAGCATGAAGCCACTGGATTTCAATGTTACAAACTTTCCGCCAATAAATATTAGATGGGATTGATTCTGACACGGAATGCAACAATGTTTTTTTCCACTTTGTCAGAAACATCGTTCCTGGAATGCGAGGATTAAAGGACAAAATACGGGAAGCGAAAGATGCAGTTGCAGAAAATAAACAAAAGATCCATTTTCTACTCACATACATATACATATATGAGTCTGTATATATATATATATATATATATATATATATATATATATATATATTTAGTAATGTGATTGACAATTTAAAATTCAAGTTAGAATTAAAAATTAAAAATCTGTTTCATAAGAAGGAACAACAACAAATGCAAATTATTGCCTTTGTTGTTGTTCCTTCTTATGAAACAGATTTTTAATTTTTAATTCTAATTTGAATTCTAAATTATCAATCACATTACTAAATATTAAAGAAGCTCTAGGATATTTGCCTATCGAGCTTATTATATATCTGAATTACAACGAGCACTATTCTTTTCTTGTATTTTAATTAAATCAGTAATTTTACTATTACATTAAAATACACTCTGCTCTTTAGACTACCGTTCTAATCCCCTTTAAATTATATATATATATTCATGTGTTTGAACAGCTATCATTCTGTAATGTACAATATGCCCGCATAAATTTATTTAAAGCTTCTCTGTAGTTTTACACACGCAAAACAATAATGTACGCCATTTTATGAATCTATACATTTTTTTGTATCAAGATAAATTACACTTAATAAAGATGGCATTTAAACGATCGATGAAATAAAATAATTAAATAGAAACGTAATTTTCTCTTTCATTGTTCGGTATCGAGATCACATATTTATAAAAAGATTCATGTTTTTCAAGATTATCCAAACACACATGCGCGCACACAACATGGTGCTGCGCTCATATGCGTACGCGTTAGACAATGTTTGATGGTAATAGTTATTATCTGAGAACTATATAGGAAAGAGGCATAGTGTAGAATCTGTTCTGCTACTAGTCTTAATCTTTTCTACCCTTGGTCAGTTTAGGAAAACATCTTTCAAGACTGAGGTGAATATTACTTTTGTCCGAATCCAGTTTCTGGGAAGCTTGCATTAGAACTGACCTTCTGCCTAACTTTGCCCTTATGAGTCGGAAAATAGATGGGGATTTGCAGAATAATGAATCAGAGTATATTATACTTCCCAGTATAAAACAGGGTACGATAGACTATAAGGATGTACTCAAGAGTGATGCATGGCACAGGGACTATTAATACCCCCTGGCTATCAACGTTATTATTTATTCGAGTCCATCGCAAACGAACATCTTCGCAGGTATTACCCATACTAGTTGAAGAGTATTTTATTTACTGGCCATTGCTCGAGGGTTTTCAGAGAGAATTACCCTAAAGACACCCATGGAAAATGCTGTACCGTTCAGAGTACTCTCTTTTGAAACGAGCTAGATTCCACAACATATAGTAAGCTTTGCTTCCATGGGAAGAATTTAAATAGTTCCAAAGATTTAACAGGTCGATAATTCGTTGTCAAACGTTTACAATATAATATACAAATATAAATACAAATTATTCATTTTACTACATTAGAAATGCGTGTGTAAAATATTAACTAATAACATGATCTTTCCAATAAAAGGAAAAGGACAAGAAAAACAATCACAATTTATAAATTAGAATGTGTGAAGTTAATACAATTAATTATCTCCCTTTGTTGATTGGTTATAATGTCAGAATGTATCGGTCAAATTTGCATTCGTTTCTCACGATGCAAAATAAAAATGTGGTGTTTGATCTTAATCTTGATAAACTTCTATAAGCTATCATTCATGACTTATATTTTATATATGTTTAGATG
>NC_136492.1:118237018-118302018 GCF_053919585.1 Euprymna scolopes | reverse complement strand
ACTCTTATGCATATTGTAAAGGCTCCTCGAATATTATTTTTCAAAACTCAGGACAAACTTCCACACTTGATTTTAAACGAAATATCCAGTGAAGATATCTGATATATTTTATAAAATACAATAATAATATATATAATTTTATAAAATACATTGTGAAAAATCAGCGAAATTTTTATAAAATACATTGTGAAAAATTTTAGCAACCTCGAAGCATTTTTGCAACATTAAAAACGAATAAGATATTAATAAATTTGAGTAATAATAATAATAATAATAATAATAATAATAATAATAATAATAATAATAATAATAATAATAATAATAATAATAATAATGTGCCGGTATCAACCAATATTACACTAAATGATCTAGGAATGTCAAGGATGATCAAGGACCGATGAGGGAAAGGCCTCTAATCGATCAGTGTTAAGAGGGCTTGAACTTTAGGAAAACTTATTGCCACCTAAATTCCATTAAGAGAAATTATGGCAAACGGCTGTTTCGATAACGTTATTTTCAAAAAATATTCGAATGAGGTGAAGTGTCCTGGAAATCTGGAGAGACTTGTTGTTCAGATTTCAGGGAACACCACAGGTTGTGCACAAAGAGAAATCTCTGACAGCAATAAAAATAGGATAATATTTTTATTTTATTATTGTGTTCTTACTTCTTTAATATTATCAGTTATTATTAGGATTAAACTTTTCCTGCTTTATTCATGAAAGGTCTAATTTGCATATGTGGTAATTGTAATTATTGAAGTGTACTGGACACAAACAGCTTCACTTTTATTTTATGGAATGTTGAATATTCGAATCTAAGATCGCAGTAACCGACAGCTTAAAAAATTCTGAAATGTTGACACGAGTAGTGTTTTTAAAAGAAGCAAGAGCAAGGGGCGTTACTCTGTTTATCACTGTCTTCTTCTTCTTCTTCTTCTGCTTCTTCTTCTTCTTTCTTTCTTTCTTTCTTTCTCTTCTCCCAACGTGCTTTCTTACTGCAGTGAACAGGGGCAAACACACGTACGTTCCCTTGTATTATAGAGATATTACGACCGTTTCATCACAATTGGTATACAAGCAAAACAAAATCAGAATTTTATGAAGTTTAAATTGAAAACAAAACTAGATTAATACTTCACATTACTTCATATATCAGTCGGTTAAATTATTTAGACGGAAAAAGATTATTTTTTAATTTCAAGTGTGTGAGTGGTGACAGAAATTTAGGAAATTTAAACTAAAAGCTATACATGACTTAAAACATACCTCTCTCTCTCTCTCTCTCTCGCTCTATCTCGCTTTCTGTTACGTAGCTTATTGGACGTACATCTCTTTTCAACTTTAACTGTCTCTTTAACACAAACACACACACTATCTACCTATCTATATCTGTATGTAAGTGATGCTTAAACGTTTACAACAATTTCACTACAATAAAAATGTCGAATGAAAAAAAATCAGAATTCAAAAAAGAAAATATCAAACATGAACATGAATGCAATGTTTTCTTTCGAGCATTAAATCATAAGAATAAAATAAACTTATTTTTAATGACCACTTTGGCTTATTTTGTACTTGGTAACATAAAGTGAATTATATTAAAATATATTTTCCGAACCAAGTTGAATATATAAATAATTGAAATATATAATTTTTGTAAGATCATATATTGAAATTAATGTGTTTTCCCTAGATACATGAAGCCCACATGAATTTAATTTTTTTCATATTATATATATATATATATATATATATATATATATATATATATATATATATATATATGCAAATAAGTATTTTATGGCATATATATAAATATAAATACAATATGTATATATAAATTGCATTTGTGTATATATATATATACAAATATAAATACAATATATATATATATATTGCATTTATATATATATATATATATATATATATATAAGCATACATGGAATATATATTTACATACCTATGCATACTTACATATACATATATTTACATACTTTTATCTATCTATTAATATATACGTAGCTGTATGTATATGTATATATTAACATAAATATAATTACAGATTTACATATATCTGCATAGATATATATGAGTGAATGTGTGTATGTATATAAATTTACATGCCTATGCATATGTACATAGAGATATATATTTGTATACCTGTATATGTATATATTTATGCGCACATATTAATATACTTATATATAGTGTATAAATGAATTATTTATTACATAAGTTCCCCTGAATCAGAATAGAAAATATCCCCTAGTGTGATTCTATCAACGTTGCTTGTCAAGTGTTGCGTGCCAAGATAAAATATAAATGGGCCGATGTAGCACTTCGAATAATATAAAGTGAGGGAAAAGCGAAAATATCAACGTTTGTTCTGTACACTTACACTACGACTGCTTTTTTATAATCATTAAAATCTGAAAGTGTAGACGAATGTTTTCAACGTGTAAAAATTGTCTTGTTTATGCATCCTCGCTTCACTGTGGAATCCTTCGTCTGACTGATATCAATCTGAAATATACTTACAGCGCTAACCCCAAAGAATTACCTTACACATATTAGGCAAGCATCTAAAATAAAGGCGTTTCCCCTCTTTTAGTCAGCCATCAATGTCAACGATAGTCATCATTTTTATCGTTAAGTTTGAACAAAGCTTGTGACGCAATCGATTAAATATTAGGTAAAACGCAATTGTGGTCCTCTTTCAGTAGTTGTTGAAGGTTTAAATCACTTATGCGGGCGGTACATAGAATGCACTTTTTGTGGAAATTGCTCCAAACACGGCATGAAGCCACTTGATGAAAAAAGATTTTAAAAAATAATTTTATGATTAAGAATAAATCATAATAAGTGTTAAATAAACAGATTACAGCCCGGAAATTATTCTTCCCATTTTGTAAGAATCATCGCTCGTGGAATATAAATGAGCTAGAGTTCCGAGGCCTCTGAAAGCAAAGCCAATATCTACTCCCATTAATTGCGAATTACTTAAGACGAAATCATGGACGAAAAAACAAGCGAATCCTACCTCTAGGGATTAAATAATGGGTTTTGTTCGAAATTTCGTTAGAATTTCCGCGTTCGATAGTAAGATTCCTGAGTTCGACAAAATACACCTGAAAAATTTACATCGGCATAAACGTTGTAAACACAGTATAACGATTTAACCAAATAATGCATAAGTTTCTATCGGGGTATATCACAAAAATTTACATATAATTTTTGTCAAGCTGTCAGACTGAACTTGAAAGCATTTTCTTTAGTGTATCATTTCACAGCTGTAAATAGCATTTTTACGGAGTGTCACACTTAAGAGTAAGTTAAAAACAATACAATTATCAGCCTCTATCACACAAATTTGCAAGATCATTTTCGTCTGTTAAGCTTGATTGTTTGAAACATGATGTCATCAGTCTGTCAGGGTTATATTTTAAATAGTAAAGTTAAACATAGCATTTTTTATCGAAAAACTTGCATATATAATGGACCTTATATTAATGATACTCAGGGATTTTATTATTGATAAAATTATTTTTCTACGTCTTTTTTCTATTTTTAAATCATATGCGTTGGTTGTAAGTCTAAAATCTTAAATATACAATGAAATAAAAAACACATATACAGACAGGACCACACACTCTCTTAAAACACAGACACACACACACAAACACACACACACACACACACATACTACGACCAGGTAATCCCTACAGTCACCTACCTTGAAAATGCTGCTGTCAAACCTAACATAGTTATATGGAATAAGTCAGAGAGAGTTTACACCTTCGTTGAAGTGAGTATTCCTAATGATGGAGGTATGAACAGAGCTGAGAGGGAGAGACAGACCAAATATCAAGGTCACATGTATAGAAACTGAAATCTTAAGGATATATCAATCATACCAGTCATTATAGGTGTCACAGGGCTTATGAAGATGAATCTGAAGTCCTAATAACTAATATTCCTGGTAAACCAAGTGCAAAAAAGATCCGAGCAATATAAATATATATATATATATATATATATATATATATATATATATATATATATATGTATATGTGTGTGGGTGTGTGAGTGAGTGTATGTGTTTGCATATGTATATATTAGCAAATTTGATGAGGGGGAATTACAGCCATGTTTCGTGTATAGAAATCATTTCATCCTCAAAAAATCAATAGGACTTTATGATAGTTGCGGAATGCAAGATCGATTTTATTAATGATTCTCATTGTTTCTAATTTCTTCTAACGAATCGATCCCTCCAAATGCCATATTGCATCTGCGGGTTCAGTACGTCCACCCATCAACTTCTTTTCAGATGACACGAAACTTTCACTTTCTGGACGCGTTCAGCTTTTCGATCAGATTGCACTGAGTTGTCAACGAAAGCGAAAAATAAATACCGAGCGATTTCACAATTTCTCACCGCATATGTGGCGATGGATGTGTCATAGTTTCTCGCTTCTAAGCAAATTCTCTTAACGTGCGAATTTTGTAACTTTGTCTCTGACTTCGGCGAAATGCTAGTCAAATTGAAAATTATGACCTAACAACACTTCCTATACCTATCTTATATATATAAAAAAAATTAACATATAGCATAGTCATAATTAGGCATGATTGGGTAGAAATATTAAGCATAAAGTTTATTTTGCTCAACAGTAGCGACTAAGAGTGGAGCGCTAAGTGTTTGGGTTTCGATTCTAGATGATGGCACCAAAGACATATATATATATATATATATATATATATATATATATATGTATATATGTATATATATATATATGTATATATATATATATGTATATATATGTATGTATATATATGTATATATATGTATGTATATATATGTATATATATGTATGTATATATATAAATGTATATATATATATGTATGTATATATATAAATGTATATATATATGTATGTATATATATATATGTATGTATATATATATATGTATATATATATGTATGTATATATATATATATATATGTATATATATATGTATATATATATATATATGTATATATATATATATATATATATATATATATATGGAGAAATATGTTTATTCAATTATATTTCACATTTTACTCATACTAATCCTTTAATTTATGAAGCTCGTTGTAACTACAGAGCATACAATTACAAATAAACGGTAAGATGGTCAAAATCTTGAAATGTTGAATATAAACCTCTGTTATATACATATATATAATTAATAGAGAATTTACTCTATAATAATAATAAATACGAAATTTGCATAAATTAAATATATTTAAATGTATTTTACAACCGGGCAACACCAGATAACCTGTTGTTATGAATTTTTGAATTATTACTATATACTAAGTAAAATATAATAATCAATAGAGAATTATATAATAATAATAATAATAATAATAATAATAATAATAAATATGATGTCTGCATGAATTAAAATATTATATTTAAATGTATTTTACGATCGAGCAACGCCGGGCGATATTTTGTTGTGAAATAATTGAATGATTATCAATTGCATTGTTCCACTAGAAGCTACATATGGTTAGAATTCATTGGTAATGATGGAGTTTGGTCTTTTGAATGATTATTTGAATAATGCTTTCAATATCAGATCTGGTATATATATATATATATATATATATATATATATATATATATATATACAGAGAGAGAGAGAGAGAGTGGGGGGAGTGAGTGGAATTGTAAAATTGTCGCTACAGAAAAGACGACATGATTCCATTTCTGTTTGATGAAAGCCGGTTTTCTTTTTTGTTGCCGACCATCTACTAGGTGGCGAGTTGTGTACAAATCCCAAGAGTGATAGGAGCTTTCTCTGATGTCTTAAAGTTACACAATGTTCAGCGAGTGAGATCCGAGCTGCGGTACAACTCAAGCCCTCTACCAATTCAAGTTATGACGACATGAACATTGCCAGCCCCCTCAAAATGCCAACCCGGATAAATGGGACGTGTCCACAGTAATAAAAACCAAGTTTCTGGCCACGGTTATAATTTTGGTGTAGTTTCAAGTTATGACCACATTTTGCCAGCTCACATCTTCGAAGTCGGCTCAAAAGTTTACTTTAATGTGTTGAGGAGTGTTGTGATCCGCTAGTACAATCAGGTGGCAGACCCTTGGTGAAGCAGCAGAACTCGGCGTCGGCCAACAAGTCCAACGAGACCCAAGTTTAGCTTCAGAAGGAGTGTTACGACTTTTTACCCTTCTCTCACCGACCCCTCTTCTTGTTGAGGAATATGGTGATCCCCTAATACAATCGATTTTAAGCCTTGCAGAAAACATGTCTTCATTGATCAGGGATTAAGGTCTAAGGAAAATGTAAATCGTAAGCTTAACGTTTTGGTTTCGATTCTCGGTGGTGGCGCACGAGTTATTTTTGTTTTTTAAACTTTTTAAATTATTACAATATATTGGATCCAATATTATAAAATAAAAAATACGAAATCTTCACTTATCAAAATATCATATTTAAGCGTATTTTACAACCGGGCAATGCCGGGCGGCCTGCTAGTATATATATATATATATATATATATATATATATATATACTAGCAGGGAGAACCGACACTGCCCGTGATTTAATGATGATCAACGAATATTTCACACTCCTATATTTTATTTCCATCAAAATCTGTGAAATCTCTCGGTGGGGGGTGGGGGAGCTACGCATGCCTCCATGCAGTAACTTAGTCCAAAATGTATGTTATTCTACATTGCATTCTACAGAACCTATTGTTTTTTTTTATAAAATTATTTTATATAAACTTCTTTCCAGTTTACGAAAAAAAAAACATGAAGAAATTTACGTGTGGCGTTTCAACCTTCAGACTACGTCATGCAAAAATAAAAAAATAAATAAAGAAAATAAAAAAATACATAAATCCTCAAGTTTTATCAAATTCGTTGCAGTTGAAAAACATAAGAAATTTGAACGTACAGACTACGTCATACAAAAAAAAAATGCTATCAACTTACCCAGAGTAGAATTTTAACGGCCTGTTGTTCTGTCATTGTTGCTAAACGACGCTATGGAAAAATGACTTTACCGATGACAGATAATTAAAATGACGGTTTCGATTATCGATTACTTAACCAAGGTATCTCCCAGACTCATATACTAATGTTCTCTAAATTAAAAAAAAATCTGTTCAGTCGTTTCGGAGTCTATAAGTCACGAACTCACACACACACATACAATGTTGCATTTATATAATTGTAGATTTGCACACCGTTGCTTAATACAGTTATCGGATGAGAACCAGTTTTTCAATGAGATATAACTAAGTTTTTAAATGCTAGCCAATCATAACAAAATATGAAAAAGGACGATGAAAAAAAAAAAACGAAAAAGCCTAGTTAGATTGTCTTCGCTATTAGATGGGTTTGGCCAATAAATGCTCCTGTCACAATCAGTAAGTTAGGGACAAAAGAGTTTCGATATACAATGGCCGGGGCCCGGTCGGCTATTCGACAAACAATACAAGATTTGTCTAGTCACGGGGACATTTGCTTTAGAAATCAATAGATTACAACAGTGAGTACTATGAATATGAACTCATCATTCGGTCGGCGACAGACAATGATAATAATAGTATATAAGAATGTAATATAACACAATAGAAGACAGAGGCTGAGTGAGTAAAGTAGGGGAAGAAAAGGAGAAAGGAAAGGAATACTGAGAGGGGTGGAGAGACAATAGGGAGGGGAAGAGATGGTTATTGTTGTATTGAACCGCAACGAAATGAAAAAGTCGGTAATTTAGTGAAGCAACAAAAAATGAAACCTCTAGACACAAGTAGAAACAGGAAAGTGTGTGTGTGTCGCAATATGAATAACAAACGGGTCGAGCGAACTGGAGGTAGACATATTGTCGATAGCTATCACGGCTGCAAAAAAGAAAGCAGTTTAAACGGAAGTTAATATTCAAAGGTATATGTAAACGTGTAATCACGAACAAAAATAACATCACTACATCGTTGTATTCATGTCTATCAGTTAATTATTCGTGGATGTAAGCACAATACGTAAACATTTTAACAAATTTCAAAACCGACTTCGTAATCTAGTAAGCGATGCCCTTTTCTCTTCTCTTCGCCCTATTTCTCACAAAAGAGATGTTGCGAGCCTATCTCGGCTCTATCGTTATTTTCACGACAACTGTTCGACTGAACTCCAATTTATGGTCTCTTCCTTGCCAGTCTTTCATATGTAACAGTCGTCTAGCCAAAAACACTATCAATAAATCCCCCCACTCTTTATCATTGCCTAAACATTGACGTGGATTCCATCAATAAACTTCTTTCTTAGAACGGTCCATATGTGGAACTCTGTTCCGCTGACCTGCTTCCCAGCTGACTACAATATCGTTGTCTTCAAAACAAACGTAATCAAGTTCTTATTTAATCGTTTTGAAAATAATCTAATTAAACAAATTTCGACCTGCAACAATTACTACACAACTGTCCCAACAACTACACTACATACATAAACCCTTATCCTCAAGTGGACTCATACCTTGGCTATGTAGTAACCTCCTTGTAAAAAAAACTATAACATCCGTTACTTTTGAACCAAACAAATTTAATCTTGCATAATTTATGTTAACTGAGACCACTGAATGGTTCAAAACTGCAATCGAAGCGCATGTTCCCATGCGGAAATTCTATAGCAAGCCCCACTCTCCCCAATGGTTTACTTCGACTTGCGCAACTGCCATTGCTCAAAGGCAGCATGCATTCCGCAGGTTTAACCGACATAAGTCCAGTTCAAACAGACAAAAGTACATAGAAGCTAGAAGTAACGTTAAGAAAGAAATAGCGACAGCTAAGAGGGAATTTACGGAAACCACTAAAAAACGCATCGAAGCACAAAAATTAGGAACTCGTGACTTCTGGAAAATCTACAACAGTGTAGTAAATAATGGGCAATCAACAATTCCCCCACTAACCAACAATCACGAGGTTCTTTGCTCAGCAACCGAGAAGGCTAACATGCTTGCCAGTCGGTTTGCCTCCAACTCTACACTGGACCCTCTAAACCACCCCCTACCTGACTTTCCTATGCGGACAGACGCCACGGTAGACGATCTAAAAATCACCCCTGCTCAGGTGCATGCTATCATAAAAAACCTTGACACTTCCAAAGCATGTGGACCCGACCTCATCCCAGCGGTGCTATTAAAAAAGTGCTCAGCCGAAGTAGCTCCAGTTCTCTCCAAACTCTACAACAAATGCCTTAATGAATCTTGCTTTCCGAGCTGTTGGAAAACTGCTTCTGTGGTACCAGTATTCAAGAATTCTGGCGAAAGAACTGACCCATTAAACTATCGCCCTATTAGCCTCCTCCCACTTTTTGCCAAAATATTTGAGACCTTAATTAACCATGCTCTAGTCCAGCACCTTACAGATGCTAAACTTCTGACCGACCATCAATATGGATTTAGACAAGCCCGTTCCACGGCAGACATCCTCACTGTAATCTCTGAACGCATATACCATTCACTGGACACAGCGGGAGAGGGCAGAGCGGTAGCTCTAGATATATCTAAGGCTTTTGACAGGGTATGGCATGAGGGTCTCCTCAGGAAGATTAGATCTTACGGTATCACTGGTAGAATACTTAACATAATTAAATCCTTCTTAGATAAGAGAAAAATCCAGGTTGTCCTCGACGGTCGTACGTCTAAACAATATAATATAAATGCGGGAGTGCCCCAGGGATCTATCCTTGGTCCTCTGCTGTTCCTGATATTCATAAATGACCTCCCCGACAAAATTGCCTCTGAGATGGGTATATATGCTGATGACACCACACTCTATAGCAGGCACGACAGGAAAACAAATGAACATATATCTAAAGTAATGGCAGAAACACTAGAGGATGACCTCAAATCAGTAGTGGAATGGGGACAAAAATGGATGGTAACGTTCAATGCCACCAAGACAAAACTGGTTTCATTCAATAATTACAAGAAACCTTCTCTACCACCTATAGCAATGGCCAACAACTCTTTAGCTGAGAGTACGTCTTTCAAGCCCCTTGGCCTAACGTTCACAGGAAACATGAGCTGGAACAATTACATCGAGGACATTGCCAGGGCCGCTGCGAGGAAGGTGGGCTCTCTCTACCGTGCTAGAAAACTTCTAACACCCGAAAGTATCCTGTACCTCTATAAGGCCACTATTCGCCCATGTATGGAGTATTGCTGTCACATTTGGGCCGGTGCATCGGCTACTAGTCTATCGCTCCTTGACAGGGTTCAAAAGAGAGTCGCAAATCTGATAGGCCCTAAACTGGCATCAAAACTTCAGCCTCTGTCCCATCGTCGAAACGTTGCATCCCTCTGCCTGTTCTACAAGTATTATAATGGTGAATGCTCTGAAGAACTGCAAGCACTTGTGCCCCCACGACGTGAACACCCTCGACAGACCCGACAAGCTACAAAATCCCACCTCCACACTGTAGAGATCCCTAGATGTAAAAGATCTTTCTACTCCAGTAGTTTCTTCCCCAGAACTGCTAGACTTTGGAATTCCATTCCAGGTCACTGCTTCCCCAACTGTACTGACATGCATAAGTTCAAGTGCAACGGGAACCAACATCTCGCTGCCCTAATCCCTACATAGTACCCCAGTAGATGTTTCCCCTGATAGTAGCCCCCTACATTAAAGTGGCAATGTGCCTTGTTTGGGGTGAAAATGTAATTAAAAAAAAAAATTACATGGTCAAACGTTACGGTATACGTTTAATTTAACTATCAATATAGTGTTACATTAACATTTATTTGTATAATCCAACCAATTTATATAATCTAATTTACAGATAAAATAGTATGCTTGCTGTAATTTGTTCTTTTTTTATCAGTCACGTATTAACAAAAACGTACTTCGAAAAAAAAAAACACCAAATGAAAACAGCACTAGCAAACCAATACTGGGAACTCAAAGAGAGTGGACTTTCGCCGATAGTTGAATGGAAAAAAATAAGGCAAGCAAGTGCATGTATGGACCTAGACGATCTATGTAGATTATGCATGAATGAAAAATTCGCTATCCTATTCTTTAAAGAACTCCAACAACGATTAAACTGTAGGAGAGAAATAGCGAACTACTGTGCGCACGGGATAAACTTTACTCTAGGATAGCAGTACGAATAATTTCCAAATTGACAATAACAATATGAAATAAAAATAAAATAGAAATAAAATAAAAATAAAATAAACATACATATTCTCAACAATTATATATATAATATAAACAAAAAAACACCAAAAATTAATATAATATCCGAAATATAAAATAACACAAAATAACATATCTAACTACACCTATGTTTAAAGTAGATCAGCTTACTACAACAACAAGATATCTACCCTTTCCATAAAACACACAAAAGGAAAGGGGTGAATCTGAGATAAACTGTACCTTTGCCCTATAAGTTCGCGCCCATTGGCTGATTAGAATGGGCGCGTTAGCAATTAGGAAGCTAATTGGCTAACTAGAAAATTCAAAAGCATGTACTTATATAAAAATGAGCGATAAACACAACTATTCGCATAAGCCTGAAGAATTCTTACGGGAATGAAGTGGCGAATATTCTATGTAGCTTAATTACCACATATAGTTTTATAACTTACTACCTAGCTTTACGTATTGTGAAATAAATACTGAAAATTTACGCATATAATTATATCTTCGTATATTACTTTATGCGATTAAATGGAGTAGTCATATATATATATATATATATTTATATATATATATATATATATATATATATATATATATATATATAGAGAGAGAGAGAGATAGATATGTATGTATATATATATATATGTATGTATATATGTATGTATATATATGTATGTATATATATGTATGTATAGATATGTATGTATATATATATATATATATATATATATATATATATATATATATATATATTGATATACAGTTTTCTATTTCATTAAAAAAAAAAAAAGCTGATCCCGCATAAGAACAGGGATATTTTGTCGTCTGACGATGGTTTTTTTTTAAACTGAAACAACAGATTTATTTTAGCGACTTACGGGGACTTTGTTTAACTTAATAAAATAAAATGATAATTTACATACATTTATGCATTTCAATTTTGTTTTGTATCTCACATGCAAAGGGTTTATCATTTTACCTATATTTTTTATTATTTTTATAAACAAAACAGGTGTGTGTGCGTGTCTGTGTGGGTGTGTTTGCTACTATTATATTTTTCTTTATTTCCTCAATGTATTAATTGTGTTATTGTTCAAAACTTTTTTGCATGACGAGAAAATGAGCTGCTGTTCTATAAAACATAAGTATAGCTAAAAAAACTTGTTTTGGCCAGTCGTAAATAGGTGGTGGCTAAGACAGAATAGGAATAGAATATATTAGAAGGGCTACCCGGCGTTGCTCGGGACGTATAAACAATGAGAGCATTAAATTTTTATTTTGGACATATTTGTTATTTGTAGAATAGAGTATTTTTTTAATGTCTGTGTATTATTTGCTATTTCGAGCAAAAGACTATTTTACCTACCCTAGGACGAGTATTACACAGGTATGAAATAATTGTCCCAAATTAATACATAAAGACATTGTCTTCCTTAATGATTTGGCAACTCTTGCTTCACCATAAATTTAAACATTACTGAATTTCTTTCCTTCCTCACTACTTGTACATTAACTTAATAGATAAAAAAAAATAAAGAGTCTTAGTATATTGTTTAATACTTGAAAATCGTTTTAAAGGTGTGTCAGCACCGTTCAGAAGAGTCACTTCTATAAATAATCACAGACAAATTAAACACTAGTAGATATACACTTAATGAATATAAAATACATAGCAAAGTGAAATGCGAATGTGTAGTCCAGTCATTTACAACTAAGGGCAAATTAGAAGACTCCAAATTAGTTTTGTCTAACATTACACTATCCTATATATATACGTTTCACTATCTCCGATTAGACCATATTGTGAACTGAGATGAGCATTTCTATGACAGTTTTGTAAGCCTTACTACTTCTGTGTTGGTTCATAGCAAAACTGAAGCTGGTGTATAGTTGGTAACAACGTCCCTACATGATTACCCTAGAGCGACAACAGGTTCCCTCTACCCGCTCTATTCCCATAGCAATAGAGCAACGAAACTTGGCACGGTTATTAGTCTTTCTCTACATAGGAACCACCCAGAGTTATGCATTTCTCCCATCGTTTGATGCAGCTCTGGATACCGTTTTTATAGAACAACTCAGGTTGGTCCTCCAACCACGACGTGACTTCAGAAAGCAAGGCTGCATCATCTGGGAAACGCTTTCCTTTCAAAAACATCTTCATGACTGGGAAGAGATGAAAGTCAGAGCGTGCAAGGTTAGGGGAGTACAGAGGATGAGGCAGGACTTCATAACCACACGGCCGTGCTTCTGATCTGGCGACATGCGAGTTGTGGACCGGAACGTTGTCCTGCAGGAGGAGGATACCTTTGCTGATCTTGCCCCGCCTCTTGATAGCTTCCGGTTATTTCCTCAGAAGTGAAGCATAATAGGCTCCTGTAATTGTGGTACCCTTTGCCAGGAAATCTGTCATCACTACTCCGTCCTGCTCCCAGAAGACTGTGAGCATGACCTTGCCAGCGGAAGGCTGCACCCTTGCCTCCTTTGGAGGTTGTGAGTCCAAGTGCTTCCAATGCAGTGAGTGAGCTCTGGTCTCTGGGTCATAGTGATGGACCCAGGTTTCATCCTGTGTAATCAGTCTTTTGAAAAACTTTGACTCATCTTCTTGGCACATCTCCAAATTCATCCTCGAGCACTCGACGCGTTCTCGCTTCTGGAATGGTATGAACAACCTGGGAATCCATCTGGCAGAAACCTTATGCGTAGGCAAATTATCATGAATGATAGTTTCCACAGACCCTGTACTAATCTTGACATCTTGGGCTATTTGGCGAATAGTAATGCACCGATCTTCCAAAATGAAGCCTCATCAATGGCAGAAGAGGGGAGACCAGGTCTGGCAGCTGTTTCCACAGACTTCCGGCCATGTTTGAATTCACTATGCCAGCGTTTTTAATGATGGGGTATTATCACCATAAGTTTCTTTCATTTTATCAAAAGTCTCCTGTGATGTGCATCCTTGTAAAAAAAATCGGATCACTGCTCGACATTCAACGGGCTCCATTTCACACCTGACTCGGTGCAAACACCTGTAAAACAGAAACCACAATTAGTTCAGAGCTGTAATTTTCCACATAACCCATAGCGATATAAGTATATTTCAGCTTGATTAGATTACTGGAAGTGGGTCAGTGGCATTACTGATTGCACGCCCCTCGTACCTACTCGCATCCCTAAATACATACCGCGTTTAGTATTCATAGTGACCAATCTACTACATGGCAGGTTCAACGTCGCCTAACCTCGGTGATTTAAGAAAACCTGATGTGCCAACGAGATCATAGCAAACCGAGGACTATTTTAGCATATAATTTGTGTCATTAAAGAGTACAAGTAAAAAAAAATAGGGGAAATTCACGTTGATGAATTAAGTGTTAGTTTAATTATATATATTCCTGTAGTCATGCATATAATCAAAGCTTATTTGGTTTATTTGTATTGTGACACATGGTGCATTTATTATATAATATGAATATAATATCACGGCTTAATATATAATTAGACAAGGATGAGAAGAGAAGCTATTAAATTTATTAAGAAAGCAATATCCTTGAACTCCAAAATTATATCTAGTTAATTAATAAGTTTCTATATGGTTTCATCAAAGTTTGGAAAAATTTATAAGCGTGTACAATAGGTACATTCTTTGTTTTCCAGTAAATGCTGTCAAAATAGTAAGAACAGAATTTTCATTGAAGAGGAAAAAAAATTATAAAATTGATGAATGAATGTTCACATATTAAAATATCTAAAAGGAAGAAAACTCTCATTTCGTGCAATAGATGATTAATAGCAGGGAGACTCGACGTTGTCCAGGATTGAATAGGGATGAAAAAATATTTCACCCTCCCATACTTTTATTCTCATCAAAATCTGTGAAATCGCCCATTTTTTAATCAAATCGATTGATTGTCTGCTCTAGTTGAGGACCTACCCCCACCCACGGGGTTCTGGCGGGAATCTTTGCATGCCTGCCCACAGTGACTTAATCCACAATAAATTGTTGTCTACATCTGCTGTTGATAATCTGAGGATTTTTTTTTTACAATAATATGTAAATAATTGCTCTGCCTAGAGTTTAAAATGCAAAAGTCAAGTATCATGGTTCAATTGTGCTCTAGAAAAAAACATTTATTTCGAACGTACCCATGTCTATTAAAAGAGCCCAGTTGATTTTATATGTCGGCCTTTCTGCTTGTGCGGTGATAATATTTCTTAAATTCATTTGTGATGTTAGATTGAATAAAAGTGTTAACTTTGGTCAAAATCGAACTTCCTTCTTTAATCGGATTTTTTTCGATTATCGATTTTCGTTTTTTGATACATACCAGTCGCATTCTGATAAAAAAAAAACTAGGTAAGAACACTCCCAAGTCACATACACATTAAGTACCTTTGCGTGAAATTCCAATAAAAATCGGTCCACCTGTTTCCGAGTCCATAGGGAACGATGTCAGACACACATACACGCACACAAAGTACGAGTTTATATAATAGTAGAGAAATTTTGAAATGTAAGATGAAAAGAGTAACAAACTTTTCTCGTTGGTTTTCGAAAGATTTGCACAAATTTTACTAGAGAAATGTTGAAAATTATTTAAAAGGATTCAAAATCAGAATGAATGCGGTAACAATTGAGTAGACAAGCTTGACATTGTTTCTCCTTGTTTAAAGAGACATATGTATTAAAAAATCATCGTCACTAGATTGCAATTTCCCTGTGAGTATTTAGACTAGTGTTGGGACGATTAATCGAAATCTGAATCGGGGATCGAAAAAATCGGAACATTTGGGGGTATCGGAATCAGTATTGGAATCGGAAAAATGTGTGCATTGCTGGTAATAATGAAAACATAATAAATATTTATTGATTTTAACCTAACAGTAAAACTAAAATCTATAGATTATCCTCCCACTGGTGTATTTTTACGTTTAGAAAAAGATATGTACATTTAACATACGGTATCTGGGGAAAATAACAACTTGATAGTAAAATATTTGGAGACTTATAAAGAATCGGAATCGTTAATTGTATTAGAATCGGAAATTTAGTGCGGAATCAGTAATTATATCGGATTCGGGAAAATATTAGAATCGTCTTATCACTAATTGTGAAAAGGCAATAACTTGGGAATGCTGGTATTTGACCATATGTAATCAAAATAACATTATTTGTAAGTAATTAAGCTGATCATGTATGGCGGAAGACGAATATTTCTATAAACTGAAGAACACCTAAACCAAACCAGCGATAATAGTCTGTTTATAAATGTAAACATTTCTCTATTTTCTCTCAATACATTTCTGAACTTTTTTTTTTTTTTTTTTTGACAAAACATGTGGCAGAAGATCACAACAAAAGCGGAACAATTTAAATGATGGATGTTTGAAATTGGAAAAAAAGGTCAATATTTATTAAAAGCTAGCAACAAAAAATTAAAAGTTGTCAAATGTTCATTTTTGATGCTGCAAATAAGGTATACAAATACGAAATTGTAAAAAGTTTCAATAATCTTATATTAATAATTGTATTTCAGTATTTACCAACCTGGCAGGTATAGAGCCAGGAAAAGACTGGGAAAATTTGCGCTCTCATACACAAAATGTCCCGTGAAAGAAGCATAAACGATTTCTTAAGGAAATTGTAAAAGTCTAACAGAGCGCAGACGCGCGTATAGCCGCTTTATGCAAGTGCCGAGCAGTGTGCGAAGTGACATCACAGTAAGGAAAAAAGAAATACTATAAAAAAAGAACGTGTGCACATACCAAAGAGCACGTTACAGAGGACGATCACGTTAGCGACGTGGGTGACGTAACAGTCGTAAGGAGAAGTCACGTGTGGCGATGGAATGAGGAATAAAGGCATTTTATTAAAACCTGAAAAAGAAGTTGAAGGTCCTTTTCTGTTCGTTTCCTTTGCGACTAAGTCTACAAGGTGTTGGGTCTCAGGTATCTACATGTTAACGCATGTGCAGATGTGTATGACGACAACGTTATAAAACGCAACAGATGTAAATTCTAGTCATGCGCTTACCAACATATCTGCTCTCAATTGAAACATCACCCCAATTTGATTCACGAGAGCATGTCTCCCCCCCCCAAAGCTTGGTACAAATACTCTTATTGCTGACAGTAGATTTGAGCATTAATTGTTGCATTAGGTAGTAAAAATGCAAAGTGAATTATTCCTTGGCAATCACACCATATTGAGAAAATAACCTTATTCCCATGAAGTTCTCTTTTCGGCTGTGGCTGAGACATTTCCCCTTTACTAAGCCATCGTCTATGACGCTCAACATTTCGATACAAGATCCATTTTTCGTCACCAGTCACAAGTCTATCCAAAAAAAAAAGGTGAAACAAGTTGGCAAGAATCGAGAGAAGAGCAGATACCGACCCGGAATTTGAGATTGTTTTCAGACAATTCATAAGGCAGCCATTTTCCAAGTTTAGAAACTTTTCCATCTTGTTGAAGATGACGATGAACAGTTGTATGGTTTGAACTCAGTTTTCTTGCCAAATCTTCAACTGATAAAGCAGGATTTTCTTCAAGGTGTGTTTCAAGAAACTTACCATCGAACTCGACTGAACATCCGGTTCTATCTTCATCTTCCAGAGTGTAATCTCCACTTCTTAATTTCGCAAACTATCTGCAAGTTCTTTCATTCACACATTCCTTTCCATAAACTGAGTGAATATTTCTAGCCGCTTCGGCTGCTGAGTTTCCTTTCATGAACTCATAAAGCATTATATGCCTCAAATGATTGTTAGACATTTCCACGTTAGTAGGGATTTAATCAAGCAAATTTAAATTTTACCGTTCTGTAAAAAAATGTAATCAGTTGCAATGAATTAAAACATAAAAATGTTTTTAAAAATTACACAATATTTATTATGTTTCGTTCAATTTAAAAACACAGGTAAAAATTCAGGCAGAACTTACAGAATGACATGATATATATATATATATATGCATATATATATATATATGTATGTATGTGTGTGTGTATGCGTGTGTGCATACAATAGCAATTATAGACAAGACAGTCATATGTGGTATACATACATTTATTTGTCGATGTAATAAGGAAAACCAGTACTTGAAGAAGGTGTTATACCTAGGTATTTTGAAACCTAATACTTCTCATCAAAAGAGAGACGAAGGAGCTTACTTTCAAACAATTTGTGTCTTCTAATTACATGGAAAATAAATCTAGATATATTAACATACGACTCTGTCTTGTCTATAATTGTAATTATTATATTTAAGCACCACCATACCTGTTCAGCTTTACACATCTTAATACGGTTAATCATAGTCTAGCTGTATATACTTCTGTAACTCTTTTCTAATGTGTGTGTATATATATATATATATATATATATATATATATATAAAATATATTTTAGTCATCGACATACAGACCTGTTTCGTTGTTTCACAACTCATCAGTGCCGCTAGACTAACACCTCTCTCAAGCCGAGGATCGAACCTAGAACCGTCGTGATGACAGTCGGCAGTCCTACCCCCTGACTACGGAATCGGTGGCCGAAATTAAACTGTCCGAACGTCTATTTAAATAAACATCCGTCCGCTACTCGTAGAGGGCTCAAACGTTTGTTTGTAAACAAATCGCGAGCTTCGCATTATTTCAGCTAAATTAAGTAGCGAGTAAGATAATTTACGAGAGTGCTCTACCGAAGAGGGGAGCTTTATAAAAATATACATATATTTATATATATATATATATATATTTATATATATATATATATATTTAAATATATATATATATATATATTTAAATATATATATATACATATATATATATTTAAATATATATATATTTATATATATATATTTTAATATATATATATATTTTAATATATATATATTTAAATATATATATATATTTCAATATATATAAAAATATATATATAAATATATATATAAATATATATATATATAAATATATATATAAATACATATATATAAATATATATAAATATATATATATAAATATATATATATAAATATATATATATATTTATATATATATAAATATATATATATAAATATATATATATATAAATATATATATAAATATATAAATATATATACATATATATATATATATTTATATCAGTGGTGTATGTGTTTACCTGTGTGTATAATTTACTATTTAACACATCTACATTTATACACTTATAATATAAAATATTACATACATGTTTCTGTTTTCATATTTTCTGCCACAGCAGTCAATAGTTGAGGATAGATTAGTAATAAAATAAAAATACTTGCGATGATTAAGCTATACAGAAACATTTATACAGAAACATCTATGCTTGATTCCCAATAGAAACAATCTAATTGTATTAGTGTACATTTCAGGATTGATTTATTATTAAGCAGGTTTTACTCAAGCTTTCAAGCAATTAATTTTATTATCCCACACTACTTATTCAGTTCTATCAATCAACAAATTTTCCTTTGAGAATGAATTTATTTCTGACACATTATTGTTTTACTAATTATTGCTATTTTTGAGTTATTATCTAATAGAGATGAGTGAAGATTAATATTTTAGCATTATTTTATGGTTTTTGAAATTACCTTCAAGTGCTTTATTTTAATTATTGTTACTTGGATGCGTTAGTCCATTTTTATTAGTTATCTCATATTAAGTTATTTTTTCTGTGTTACCGTTATTGGTTGTTTCACTTCTACGATTAAGTATTTCTTTTTATGGCCAAACCTTTATTTATTTTGCGTGTCATTTACATATTTGCATTAGTTTAATATCTCACACTCAAATGTACGATACGATTACTCTCCTTAAGTTAGAATCTATTTATGTATCAGTCTATTACTTGTAGTTCGTAAACATTCTAGTGTGCTCACTCGTATACGATTTATTTTATCGCTTATTTCATCACTATTTCTTTAACAATTCGGGCCTTTCTGGAGAATACGGAAATTTTCGCTTTTACCATAATAGAACTGATCCCTTCGATTTGTATCTACATGTCTATTTAAGTTTATATTGCTTTTCTATATGGAAATACTGCTGAATATGTAACTTCTCGGCTTTTTGCTTATTCGTGTGAATCTGACCATGGCAATCGTTAACATAAGCAGGCGCCCTTTTTTTTATAATAAACATCATTCTATTTGCCTCTGTTACTTTCTCGCTATCCCTTCTTCGTCATCTCTTTTATGCAATATTTGACGCCCTATCCTTTATAAAACTATCTGTCTGTTTTTCATTTTCCTCTTAGTATTGTTGTTTTCATGATTATGAGTATGATAGTAATTTGTATGAATTGAATTATTGTCATATGATGATAATTTGTATTAATCGGATGATTCTTATTTAATGATAATTTGATGATAATTTGATGATAATTTGTATAATCTGAATTATATTAATATGAGAAAAATTTGTATTAATTGGATCATTGTCATATGAGAATTACTGTAACTAATTCTATTTTTGTCATATGATGATATTTTTTATTGATTGGATTTGTTTTCACATAAGAATAATTTGTTCTAAATGGATTATTGTCATATGCGAATAATTTGTATGCATTGGATTAGTGTCATAAGGTGATAATTTGTATTATTTGGGTCATTTTTATATGATGAACATTTGTATTAATTGGATTGTACAAACTACTTTTCTAATCTCATAAGTTGTCTTACAAAACGTCAGTCGATGAAGTCTGCGACCGATTGAAGAATGATCTTTTTTCGACCTACAGAATCTACACAAAATAAAGTGTTCTAATCGCAATTACGTGAGATTATAGAATTTGGCAGAAAGATTCCTGAGTTCTACAAGATATACCTGAAAAGCGCAGCTACATCAGCTTTAACATAATGAGAATAACAACCAAGATGAGAAAAGCAGTTCGAATAATCCAGGTCATACTAATTATCTTCATTATTTTATTATTGTAATCCTTTGAGATTGGTAATTTGTATAGTTATTTATTTGCGGTTTGTTCTCTTCATTTAAATAGCTGTCGTTTAAAATAAAAGTAATATATTATTTAGTACGTATCCGACAATATAAAACCAGATAAGAACGAAAAACTTACACATATAAAACCAAAAAAATCCAACCATGGTCGCTCTTCCGGGCCCGTAGAGCAGTGGATAGATTACGGATCCAAGATAGCGGTTTCAATTCTACCCAAAGCTCGCCAGAGGATTAGTTGGTCAAAACGTGGTGAGACGACAACAACTATGGAAAGCGGTAAGTATTGGCGATACAGTTGTGAAACTCAGCATTCGTAACCACCTGGACGAAACGTCGTGAAACACAACTATGAAGATGGCGAGAAAATAAATAAATAATCATCATCTTCATTTATTTCCCTTTTTTATATATGAATATATATATATATATATATATATATATATATATACATACCTATATCTTTATGTGTATATATATGTGTGTGTGTGAGTATATATATATATATATATATATATATATATATATATATATATATATATAAAGAATTTACGTACCTCCCCAGGGCAGCAGAGTTAGACACGAGGTCGCTTTCTAATGTGGAGAAAATACAGGTTCCCTAAAAATGGTTACTCTGGATAAGAAAAAAATTAAAATTGCCCCAGTCATGAAGGATTTCTCCTCTACTGACAAAGACTAGAAAATGTAAAGTGTTATATCAGAGCAGATATTAAACTTTGTCCATGACCAAGTGGTCATATATATGTATATATATATATATATATATATATATATATATATATATACATATATATATATATATATATATCACTTTTTTTTTTTTTAATTCAATTTTCACCCCAAACAAGGCACAGTGCCACTTTGAAGCAGGGGGCTACTATTAGGGAATTAATTAGCGGGGTCATTATGAAGGGAGAAGAGTAGAAAGATGTTTGTTAACATTACACTTGAACTTCTGCATATCATTGCAGTTGGGAAAGCAGAATCCCGGAAGGGAGTTCCAAAGACCCGCAGTTCTGGGGAAGAAACTATTGGAGTAAAAGGCTTTCTTGCACCTAGGGATCTCCACTGTAAAGGGATGAGACTTAGTAGCTTGTCGGGTTTGTCGGGGGTAGTTACGTCGGGGAGGTACAAGTGTTTGCAGTTCGTCAGAGCATTCACCATTAAAGTATTTGTAGAACAGGCAGAGGGATGCAACATCTCGTCGATGGGACAGAGGTTGAAGCCCAGATGACAGTTCAGGACCTATCAGGTTTGCGACTCTTTTTTGAACCCTGTCCAGGAGCGAGAGACAAGCAGCAGATGCACCAGCCCAGATGTGACAACAGTACTCCATACATGGGCGAATGGTTGCCTTATAGAGGTATAGGATACTGGCAGGCGTAAGTAGTTTTCTAGCACGGTAGAGGGAGCCAACCTTCCTTGCAGCAGCCTTGGCAATGCTCTCAATGTATCTATTCCAGTTCATATTCCCTGTAAACGTTAGGCCGAGGAGTTTAAAAGAAGTACTTTCAGGCAATGTGTTCTTGGCCATTGCTATTGGTGGTAGAGAAGGTTTCTTGTAGTTATTGAAGGAAACAAGCTTAGTCTTAGCAGCATTGAATGAGACCAACCATTTTTGTCCCCATTCCACTACGGATTGGAGGTCATCCTCTAGTGTTTCTGCCATTTTCTTGGATATGTGTTCATTTGTTTTCCCCTCATATATGTTATAGAGAGTGGTGTCATCGGCAAATATACCCATCTCCGAAACAATATTATCAGGGAGGTCGTTTATGAATATCAGGAACAATAGAGGTCCAAGGATAGACCCCTGAGGCACTCCCGCATTTATGTCATATTGTTTGGATGTACGTCCGTCGAGGACAACTTTGATTTTTCTATTACTTAAGAAGGATTTAAGTACGTTATGAATTCTTCCAGTGATTCCATATGATCTAATTTTCCTTAGAAGACCATCGTGCCATACCCTGTCAAAAGCCTTAGATATATCAAGGGCCACCGCTCTACCCTCCCCTGTTTTATCCAATGAACGGTATATACGTTCAGAAACTACAGTTAAGATATCTGCTGTTGAACGGGCTTGCCTGAATCCATATTGTTTGTCAGTCAAGAGTTTAGCAGCTGTTAGGTGCTGGACTAGGGCTTTATTAACTAAGGACTCAAATATTTTGGCGAAAAGCGGGAGGAGGCTAATGGGGCGATAAGTTAGTGGGTCAGTTCTTTCACCAGAATTCTTGAAGACTGGTACCACAAAGGCGGTTTTCCAGCAGTCGGGAAAACAAGATTCGTTAAGGCATTTATTGTAAAGTTTGGACAGAACTGGAGCAACCTCGGCAGAGCATTTTTTTAATAGCACAGCCGGGATGAGATCTGGTCCACATGCTTTAGAGGTGTCTAGGTTTTTTATAATAGCATGTACATGAGAAGGGGTGATTTTCAAGTCGTCAAGTGTGGCGTCTGTTCGCAGAGGAAAATCAGGGAGTGAGTGGTGTACCGAGTTCAGTGTGGAGTTTGAGGCAAACCGACTGGCAAGCAGATTAGCCTTGTCAGTTGCCGTGCAAGCAACCTCATGATTGTTTGTTAGTGGGGGAATAATTGACTGTCCATTATTAACTACGCTGTTGTAGATTTTCCAAAAATCCCGGGTTCCTAATTTCTGTGCTTCGATGCGCTTTCTGGTGGTTTCAAAGTAATCTGACTTAGCTGGGTCTATCACTCTCTTACAATTATTTCTAGCTTCTATAAACTTCTGTTTATTTGAGCTGGACTTATGTCGGTTGAATCTGCGGAACGCATGCTGCCTTTGACAAATGGCAACTGCACAAGCAGAAGTAAACCATTGGGGGGAGTGGGGCTTGCTATAGTATTTCCGTGCGGGAACATGTGCTTCAATAGCAGTTTTGAACCATTCAGTTGTCTCATTTGCACACTGTTCCGCTGGAAGAGTAAAGATATTTTGCCATGGGGCATCTCTGATGAGTTCCCTGATGGCTTCCCAATCAGCCTTTTTGTAATACCTCGTTGTTTTGAGTTGTGGGTCTTCAGTTTTAGGGCGAGAATTTAGGCTGATTTCTACCATTATCACAGCGTGATCAGCATTCCCGAGTGGGCTATGGGCATTTGTTGTACAGTCATTGGGAACTGTTGTCAGAAAGAGATCTAGAAGTGAGGCATGTTGATCGTGCTGGTCTGGGAAACGTGTCGGAAATGTAACCATCTGAGATAGGGAATGAGATATAGAGAAGCTATATGTGGCGCTACCAGCTACGTCTCTGTGATTTGAGAATCCTAGCCAGTTACTGTGGTGGACATTGAAGTCACCAAATACATGTATTTGTGCGCTAGTATCGAGGGAGAGTGCTATATCTATGCTGTCTGAGACTTTGTTTATTAGGGTACAGTCTTAGTTTCCTTCTAATTAATAATAATAATAATAATAATAATAATTATTATTATTATTATTATATATTATTTTTTTGTTATCAGTAATAGTAATAATAAAGTAAATTCGGTGTTCTTAATAAAATTCGGTTAAACCAATAGTTTTAAAGTGCTCAACACTAGGTAGATTTTTATGTATATTCAATATGAAAACATCAGATTTGGCTAACGAAAATTATGTATAAACGTAATTGCATGTGTGTCAACCTATTTAAATATGAAGGTGATGTATTATATTCTGTATAGGTTTCCAGTATTTATGTGAACAGAACCTAATACGTAAATAGATCTTAATAGTAAAACATCAACTTATATTTATAGATATTTAACTAAAGAGATGTGTCAGCAGTTAATTCAGAGAATCACAATTTCCCTACTCATTTTTTTACTGTTATATATAATTTTCTACAGCTGCGTAACTTCAAAACAAAACTATTAAACCGGACATAGTAATATGGAACATGAGGGAGGAAGAAACAACTTTAGTGGAAGTTTGTGTAAAGGTAAAATATAATGAAATAACAAGGTCTTGTGTAGCATATGAATAGAAACTGGAATCTTGGGAAGATATCCATCATTTCAGTAATTATAGCATCTGGATTCATGAAAAAGAAATTCAAAAGCAATTAGGTAAATATACCGGTAAACCAAGTACAAGAGAAATATATATGATTGCACTCAAAGGAACGGTGAGAATTTTTAAAAGGTCTCTCGGTTGGAATATATGAGACAGCGTACCTGTTATCCGGTAAGATACCCTACCCCCAGATTGCACAAACTGATAAGCAAATTAAAATAAGAGGAATAGATATATTTTTCGCCTTTTTGCGCTATATATTTTCCTCTTTCACTTTCTTCCACTCTCTTTCTGTCTTTGTCTCTGTCCGTCTCCTCTGTCTTCCATTTTATCTCTCTCTCTCTCTCTCTCTCTCTCTCTATATATATATATATATATATATATATATATATATATCTATATATATATATATATATATATATATATATGTATATATATATATATAAATATGTATATATATATATGTATATATATATATATAAATATGTATATATATATATGTATATATATAAATATGTATATATATATATTTATATATATATGCATATATTTATGTATATATATATATTTATATATATATGTATATATATATATATATATATATATATAATGTTTCACTATTTACCTACACTTTTCCCTACCTCTCGATATCTCCATCTCTCCTTTCTCGCACTTCTCAAAGCTCATTAAATACATTAATCGCCATCTTCTTGCCCATACCCTCGTGATTTTGTTCATATAAAACGCTTATTCAATCATTTTCACCATAACACGGTCATTCTTTATAGTATAAACTATATTCACTCTTTGACCCCCCCCTCGTTCTAATCGTTTCCTCTTCCCCTCTCAAATTTTTCTTGCTTCCCCCAACCTAGTTAGCACAAACGATATCTCCCAACTCCATCTTTCCTTTTCTCTAACCGACGATCTCTAACTCCGTATTCCTCTTTTTCATCCTCAGTTTAATTTTCTCGTCAACCTCATCGTATAAACCTTCCGCTTCCTCCAACCTCTATCATCATTATCATGATCTTACCCATCAATTCCCTCACTTCTATGCCTATTGTCACAAGGATATTTGTGTTCACAGTCGGTAAGGGAGGCCGATGAGGAAATTGAAACCCCGCTTTACACGTGGCTGGCCACGACGAGCCCTCGCCTGTAGGTATCCCTTAGCGAAACAATAAACCCGATAAGCCCGGCCATCACCACAATGGTCAGAGGGAAGTCCATTGTGGATCTATGACGCACACGAGAAGTGGCACCAGAAAAACGGCCATTGTACGCCCGGTTTTACAAGAATGGTTGGCATCAATGCCACCTCCGACAGATTGGCGAATGAATAGAACCATGCAAAATGAAAGCAAGATGACTTTCTTTAGATTTTCCATCAAGCTGCTTCGTCAATGTCTACTTTTCATTTTGAGTTCGTTCTCTTCAAATCATGTTTGCTGGCTTTTATTAGTATTCCCATTTTTTGTTCATCTTTTCTTGTCAAGTGTTTTTTTTCTACTTAAGCTTTTCTCTTTCTCTTTTGCTCTTTTCTTTCTTTTTTTCTTTTTAATCTAGTTCTACTGCGTTTATTTATTCTGCTGTATGCTTCGTCATTCTTTTCGAGTTTTGTTCGTTTGTCGTTTTCTTTTTCAGTTTGCTGTACTTGTAATGAAGAGCAGTTTTGAATATCATTAATTTTCTAATTACTTTCGTTCAAATCTATTTATATTGCTTCTACTGTAAAAGCAATTCTGCTTTCTCTTCAATTTTTTTTTCTCTATTTTCGTTTTTTTTTTTTTTTTAATTTATTCAAACAACTTCACTTAACTATTGCTGACATTATTCAGCTTAATTTCCTCATGATAACCCGGCCTGAAAAAATCTTTTAAACTAAGACTGAAGTATGTTTTCAGTTGGATAGCCTAACTATTTGCAAAACAATAATACTAAATAAATATATAGCTCACCATTTTATTGCACATGATAATATAAACACACTAAAGAGTCACTGGGTCCATTTTGGGAAATAAGTTTTTATGAGTCGTAAATTAGAAAATAATGTATTCCAATTATTATTTTGTGTCGAGAATAATAGAAGGTTCTACTCATTCTAGCGTTTTTCATCCTTTTCTTTTTAGTTTTCATGGCTTATTTTTTTCTCATTTTTAGTGTTTTTATGCTTCTCGTTGAACCTTATCTTTACTTTTTTTTCTTTTATTTTCTCCACTTCTATATTTCTTCCCGTTTTCCTTCTTATATTATAAGATTATTCTGCTTCATTTTCCCCCAAATCGATATCCCTTGCATTCTTTGTTCAAATATTTAAGCTTCTAATAATTTTGTGTAACGATTTCATTAATTCCACTATAATTATAAGATTTTATTCTTCCTTAAAATTTTTTAATTTTTCAAAATTAATTTTACCCTTATTTAATTCATCCAATCTCTCATTATTTCTGAGCTTCTTTTATATATTTTTAACCATTTGTATCCTGTTTTCTTTTACTACTAGTATATGTTTTCTTTTTTGACTTCATATTTCCGTTCACCATAGTCATTATTATAAGTAATAGTATTGTAATACCCTAAAGGATGATTTGCTCTAGACAAAGCTTGTACTGGCTTCCGTTGAAGAAAGATGTTTCATGATAATATCAAATTCACAAGCGATTCCCAGTTGGCTGCATATCCTCGTCAAAGGAGCTGACAACGTAAGATTTCGGCAGTTCTTGCAGAAAGATGTCAACGTCCTGAATACATCACCTGCCATTCCGAAATGGTCGCTGACTGACGAGGCTCAACGTTGCTTAACTTCAGTGATCTAATATGAGCGGGTGTGTGACAATGTCGTAAATTTTTGTATAGTAGTAGTAGTAGTAGTAGTAGTAGTAGTAGCAGCAGCATGAATGAACTTCAGACAAATAAATCCCGCAGGTCGTTAATATGCAATGCTTTTAACAGAAGTGCGAGTTAAAGAAGCAGGAGAAATGAGAAGGAAAAAAGGGAGAAAACGAAGGAAAATTCTGAAGATAAAGATTTATGCAAACCTATCAGTCTGGCAAAAATTTAGTATCTAGAAATGTTCAATACCACTATGATAGAGGCGGTAATAAGCTTAATGAATTATTTAGCCGTTGGATGGGCCCAGTGGCTCTGAGTTTGATGCTAAGTGACTCTTAAAAATTTACAAACGCATATAAATATAGCGAAGCCACTTCTACTTTATGCCCTTAAACTATCAATACGAATATTTAATTTAATGCGTATTACCAGCTTTGGTATCGAATAATTTAGAACCTTTCGTCGCCGTGTTTGTTTTTTTTTTGTTTTTTGTTTTTACATGATATTTGGATTGTGAGGTGAATTCGTTTTATTTTTATTTTTGTCTTATTCTATTAAAGCTCCTACTACAATAGTGTTTGGGAATTTCTTGCGTCGATGTCTATTAAGATAAAACAGTCTGTATTAGAAGTACTTTTTGCTGTGTGGCTTATAAGAAAAACATGTTACTTTTACAATTGTTATGTTAATCTAACTTGTAAACTAGTGTCATTATTGCATTGAGATTTTAGTTGAAAAATACAACTCGCTTGTTTTTTAAATCTATTATTTTAATATAAAAAAACTATGTTCGAATCTAATATATCATTATAATATAAAAACTGTGTTAAAAACTAATATATTATTTTAATATAAAAACTGTGTTCAAATAATGCACCGTTTGTTTTTGTTTACATTTTTCCGTCTACTGATATTTGTGCTTCACGGTGGATGCCCTGGAAAAGTCACTTCTGATTAATATATACTAGTTGTAAAATATGCAAACGAACTTGGTTGTTTTTCAGAATAACAGATTGTTAGGCTTTTTTTTTCAGAATAACAGATTGTGTTTTTCTTGATCTTCGGGCCAAGATCACAGTGTAGTGTCTGTAGTGCTGCTATAGTTTACCGTTTTCTGTCATTGGTCAGTGGAAGAGAACTCCTCCATGACTGAGACAATTTATATTTTTGTTCCTATCCAGAGTGCCTCTTTCTGGGGAGCTGCATTTTTCTCACATTACAAACCGACCTTGTGTCTAACTCGTGGGGAGGCAAATAAATAGAAATATTAAGCACAATAACTTATCCAGAGCATTGGTCGTGAATCACACTTATTAGCTGACGAAGAATATAAATAAAGACGGAAATAACTTGATTTTAACAAAAAACTGACACCTATTATATTGAATATCGATACGTTAAAACTTTAGCCAAGAAATTCCGCATGAGGCATCACAAATACGTGTCAGAATGCACCTTTGCCATGTTTGGCTTATATGTTTCAAAGATTCTTCTTATTCTGTGCGATATACTGAAAATCAGTATTACATAATTATAATACTTAAATCCAAGGATTATTTAAAAATGTAATTTCAATGCAATGTATTATTGAATAAATATTATTGAATAAATTCCTATCCGCCCCCTTATGTATTCAACCTGCCATTTCTACCCATCACTTCCAATCATCTCATACTATTGTTTATCATTGGAATGGCGATTTCATTAATGTTTATCGTTTTTGCCTTGATAATTATAAGAAATAGAAGCTTTTTGCCAGACTTTGTAAATAATGATTTTTACTCGAATATCATGTGCATGATTCAATTAAATCTTTCCAACTACACGATTTGATGGGTTTAAACTAACCTTATCCACGAAGATTTCCAACACACATAGTGATATAGAATAAGCTGATGTACATCTGGAATATGGACTTACCTAGAGACTATAAATATAGATTAATTTAACACTTTGCAGGGTAGAGATCTGTTGTAGTTCAGACTTGTAACAAATTTTCGTAATACGCTTTTTGTAAACTATGTCACTCTGTCTTTTTTAAATATTACAGGCTTGCAAGGTCACAACACTGGCGACGAGGTAGTCGAAATGTACACCGTTATAACGGATATCTAGCATAAAAGTGAAACAATAACTTATATAATTAACTGTCCTATTTAATCACTTTTACTTAAACAAAGAACACGTAAGGTACAAATATTTCTTGTCTGCGTAGAATGTAAAATTAATATTTTCAAGAAAGCATTTTTATCGAGACGAAAAAAAAATAGTAAACTTTTAATGTTTTGTGTTAATTTATGTAAAATATTAAAACAATTAACAAATAGGATATTGATACAATGTTACATTAAATTTCGAGTTTTTATGACGATTAATAAGTTTGATTTTTTATTATTTTCACAAGGTTTCGGCCGATGTAACCTCAGACCTTTTCCAGGAGCGTCCAACTCGGAAATCTGTGCGGAATGTTAAACGAAATCCTTTATTTAAATCACTCGGGTAGCTTTGTATCGATCCAGTATTTATTGCCGAGTAGTAGTTTTGAGTAATTTTAATTGTATTCTTACTATTGTCTATATTGATGATGTAACCTTTGACCTCCAGAATACGATAACTTAGAACCGATTATAACTAAACACTAGTATCCATTGCATCACAAGTCTTTGCGGATAAGATTTAAGATGGTCGAAAGGTTGAAAGAATAACATCCTAGGTGAAAACATTAGCAAAATAATAAAACATCCATTGCTTGAGTTTATTGCATCTAAGATACATAATTTTCTTCGCGTGTAGGTGTTAGTATTAATAATACACGGGTGTTGCAAATATAATAAGTGTTTTTTGTTTAATCGTGTTTGCAACTTTATATTATATTTCTCTAAGTCTGTCTGTTCTACTTTTTCTTGGCAACTACTGAGCCGATATGACTGAAATTTAGTATGGACCTTTGGTATGATAAGGTGCAGCATATTATATATTATAGTTCCCATTCGGTACATAGGAGTTAATAGGGATTACCCAGTAGAATACGCCTTTTACTCGATAATTTTTCTCAGAAATTACGTAGCTGATCTAACTGCAATTTTGTATGAACCTTTATAAGCTTAAACGAACTATGTATTATGACATCCGTTTGATGTAAGCGATCAATAGGAAGTATCTAATTATTATTGAATGCAAAAGAATGAAGACAAATTTAACCATACTAAATTATACAATTGAGTATAAATCACTCCTAAGTCACCGGGATGTAACATTCTTTAACAGACAAGTACGTTTAAGGATGGAGTACTGCTGCCACATCTGGACAGGAGCTGCTAAAAATAGCCTATCCTGCCTTGACAAAGTACAAAATAGATTCGTAGCCTAGTGGGGAATGCCCTTTTCTCTTCCTTGCAACCTCTATCCAACAGAAAGGATGTTGCGAGCCTATCTTTGTTTTATCGTTATTTCTATGAGAATGCTCGTCTGAGTTCCAATCGCTGGTCCTACCCCCCTCGCCAATCTTTCGCGAAAAACGCCCGTCTAGCTGAAACCACTGTCAGTAATTTTTCTCATTCTTTATGTGTGCCTAAATCAAAACGTACATTCCATGAACAAAGCTTCTTTCTTAGAAGTACACGCCTGTGGAACTCTCTTTCGATTGCCTGTTTCCCACCTGACTACAACTTGGATGTCTTCACGTCCAACATAATCAAGTTCCTGTTGAACCGCCCCCTTAAGTAAGACACTTTATCAAATCTTCATTACTAACGATTACTACGAAATTATCCCATTGGATACTGTACAGGCAATAACCCTTATCCCCGAGTGGCCTCCGGGCCTTGATAAGTGGTGACTTCCTTGTTAAAAGAAAATGGCTCATTGCTGAATGAACAAAACATATAGTCTTTTTATTATATATTTCCATTTCAGGGTGTCCCTTATTACGAGGAATCAAATTTTTGACACAAGAAACTGACGTCATTTTAAACTATGTCCTCAGCGAACGCCTTTTAGTGACTACGTTTTAATACAAAATCAACTTCGAACTCAGGTGGGATTTAATCGTGCCAGGTAAACAGAAAAAACTTAAGACGTTTAAATACAAGTTGTCCAATGGATTTCAATATCATTAAGGGTTGAAAGAACCTGAAATGTCTTTAAACCTGTTTTCTGTCTGAAGTGATAAAAATAAGTGGAAGCTTCTGACAAAGATGGGGGTACATTTCGATTGAAAAAAAAAACAAAAACAAAAGAAATAAAAGACAAAAAAAGCGCAAAAGCCAAACGTGCTGAAGAGAAAAAATTACCCACTCCGTTACCTCTCTATATATTTCATTGCTCGAACTCGTGTCAGTCAAGACGAAAAATAAAAAGAAAATAAATAATAATCGCCGCGGGCGGGCGCCTTGCCGAAAAGATTTACACAGGTGGCAGGTGATAAAGTAATTTGTATTACAGTTACGAATAAAAAAGAAAAACATAGATAATAAAAGAAGAAATGAACAAGTGGAACTGAGAATTGCATCAGTGAAAAAGAGAAAAAGGATTAGATAAAATTGTTCTTGAAATGAAAATAATATATATTGAAGGAAAGTAATCGTATCTGAACACCACATATATTTCTTGCATATAAACTAAAGTTAGATGGACTCTTGACCGTTATATCTATCTATCTCTCTCTCTCTCTCTCTCTCTCTCTATATATATATATATATATATATATATATATATATGTATACACACCTTATTCGTAACATTGTTATTTTAGATAATATTGCAATCTCTTTATTTAAAGTTATTAGAAACTTTACATGTTCAAGCTAAATAAGGAGCGCTCCCTCTGACTACACGTTTTCTTTTTTATGTTCCTGAGTGGATAAGCCTAGTTTTTCGTTTTTAAATTTGTACTGGCTGTTTATTTATTTATTTGGCATTATCACTTATTTGTTATTGAACAATATTTTCTCTGCTTATTCTAAAAAGAAATGTTCTTCAATGTATCCGATCAGAATGGACACTTATACATTAAAAATAACACTTAGTACCTTATTTTAATCGGTTAAATAAGTTTAATAAATAATGTTTGTGACTACAAAAAGTCCTTGTAGTCGTTCCAAATGTAATATATACTACTTTTTTAAACTAAAAAAATTGAAACCTACGAAGACGGAAGTGGTAGCATATAAAACGAGCGAGCGTTTGTGTCCCAATAAATATCGTCAGAAAGCAACCCATATCATGAACGTGCGTCATTATCTGTAAAAGTGAGATAAACTTTCAGATCATGAATGCATTAGTTTAGTCATCATAGCAATACAATTTGCAATCATGCTGATCGATTCGGGTGGAATAAAAAGAGGCAAGACTACTATTGGAATGCTCCTCGTAGTAGTGCTATGCCTTGCGGACGTGCACTTGTTCGCCAGTTTGAGCACTTAAAGTCGATTTACACAGGCAAAGTTCCATTTTTATTAATTGTGATCTCTTAAGTAGTTATTTTACCGACTTATCTATCTATCTATCTATCTACCTATATATATATATATATATATATATATATATATATATATATATATATATATATAGTCCACAAAGTAGATGCACTTTGAAAAAGTGGAGTCAGACAGACACACAAACATACAGATACATTGAGTTTTATAAATTAGATCAGGCGGGAATAAACTGAAATATCTTAATATAAACATGGCAGAGCCGTATATTTTCAATGTTCAATTGCTTATACAGACGTTTTTATGACTTACTAGTAGGCCACTCAGCGTTGCCCGGTCGTAAAATACGCTTAAGTGTGATATTGTAATTCATGCAGATTTCGTATTTATTACTATAAATGCAATTCTCTATTGATTATTATTCCTTTAAGCAACGTTGAGTCTGGTTAGTACCAGATGGGTAACCATTTGGGAATTCTAGGCGCTGTATGTGCTCTCCGCTTATCGCGGCATTTGTTTCCAGTCGTCCTGAACATATACTCCACTTGCCACTATTATTTAACAATGTTGACTTCCGAGATGTGTGCTTGGAGACTTCGCACCTCTTGCTACAAAAAAATTCACGCGCAGGCACCCCTTACGGTAGGTATCCATAGTTTTTCCAAGACTGAAGGAGACTTATTCCTTTGTACACCATAAATAGTAATGATTTCAAACGCTTTCAAACATGGTTTAGGTGCAATCAGTTAAAATCGAAACCAAAAGATTGGCGCTCTAGCTTTAGCTGTTACCGTTTGATCTATCGATATATGAACGCACATTAATGTATCTATAAGTAAAATTTGGATTTTGCATTAAGAAAAATGAGGGATATTCGATACAACATATCGGCTTTATGAAAACAGATCATGTGTTGCTTTTTAAGTATAAAACTACAAAGGCAAAACTCATTTATAAATATAAGTCCATTGATTTACGTTCTATTAAATTAATATGGATAAATTATCTGCTTTTTTCTAAAAGAACTACGTGACATTCTGACGTTGCTATAATCACTAATCAAAATTATATCTCCCGCAAAAAGAAAATATATGATTTGATAAACCCGCTTTGGATGATAGTAGGTACGTACGTACGCTATCGGCGAAGAAAGTTCCATTTTCTAAGACGTCGAGAAAATAGTAAGAATGTAAGCTAAATGTGAACATTCCGACATTTCTTAGAACGTTGAAAGATAATGTAATGTATGGGAACTGTTGACGTATCTAAAGTATATATGATGTAAATAAGAGATTGGTATGAAGTAAATAAATGATGAAAATACGAAAAAGAACTATTGTTGTGTCTGGCAAGTTAACTAATTAGCCGTGAACTGATTAAAACAAATCGTATGTAATATGTGGTAAGGTTTACAAATGTGAACGATTGCTACGACACCGCCAAAACTCAATGTTGGATTATAGTAAGAGTACACACAGGCGCTGTGATAAGAGTGACCCTTTATATCTTCCTAAAAAGCGTGTCACACTTGTTTATTGAAATTATCAGATACTGATATTAGGTGGTGGCTCGTATTTAGGAAATGCATTCACCTTAAGTGAATATTGAACATACATAACTATTAAGTAAATATTGGATATGCATAACTATTAAGTAAATATTGGATATACATAACTATTAAGTAAATATTGGATATACATAACTATTAAGTAAATATTGGATATGCATAACATTTAGGTAAATATTGGATATGCATAACTATTAAGTAAATATTGGATATACATAACTATTAAGTAAATATTGGATATACATAACTATTAAGTAAATATTAGATATACATAACTATTAAGTAAATATTGGATATACATAACTATTAAGTAAATATTGGATATACATAACTATTAAGTAAATATTGGATATACATAACTATTAAATAAATATTGAATATACATAACTATTAAGTAAATATTAGATATACATAACTATTAAGTAAATATTGGATATACATAACTATTAAATAAATATTGGATATACATAACTATTAAGTAAATATTAGATATACATAACTATTAAGTAAATATTGGATATGCATAACTATTAAGTAAATATTGGATATACATAACTATTAAGTAAATATTGGATATACATAACTATTAAGTAAATATTAGATATACATAACTATTAAGTAAATATTGGATATGCATAACTATTAAGTAAATATTGGATATACATAACTATTAAGTAAATATTGGATATGCATAACTATTACGTAAATATTGGATATACATAACTATTAAGTAAATATTAGATATACATAACTATTAAGTAAATATTGGATATGCATAACTATTAAGTAAATATTGGATATACATAACTATTAAGTAAATATTGGATATACATAACTATTAAGTAAATATTGGATATACATAACTATTAAGTAAATATTGGATATACATAACTATTAAGTAAATATTGGATATACATAACTATTAAGTAAATATTGGATATACATAACTATTAAGTAAATATTGGATATACATAACTATTAAGTAAATATTGGATATACATAACTATTAAGTAAATATTGGATATACATAACTATTAAGTAAATATTGGATATACATAACTATTAAATAAATATTGGATATACATAACTATTAAGTAAATATTGGATATGCATAACTATTAAGTAAATATTGGATATGCATAACTATTAAGTAAATATTGGATATGCATAACTATTAAGTAAATATTGGATATACATAACTATTAAGTAAATATTGGATATACATAACTATTACGTAAATATTGGATATACATAACTATTAAGTAAATATTGGATATACATAACTATTACGTAAATATTGGATATACATAACTATTAAGTAAATATTGGATATGCATAACTATTAAGTAAATATTGGATATACATAACTATTAAATAAATATTGGATATACATAACTATTAAGTAAATATTGGATATGCATAACTATTAAGTAAATATTGGATATACATAACTATTAAGTAAATATTGGATATACATAACTATTAAGTAAATATTGGATATACATAACTATTAAGTAAATATTGGATATACATAACTATTACGTAAATATTGGATATACATAACTATTAAGTAAATATTGGATATACATAACTATTACGTAAATATTGGATATACATAACTATTAAGTAAATATTGGATATGCATAACTATTAAGTAAATATTGGATATGCATAACTATTAAGTAAATATTGGATATACATACCTATTAAGTAAATATTGGATCTACATAACTATTAAGTAAATATTGGATATACATAACTATTAAGTAAATATTGGATATGCATAACTATTAAGTAAATATTGGATATACATAACTATTAAGTAAATATTGGATATACATAACTATTAAGTAAATATTGGATATACATAACTATTAAGTAAATATTGGATATACATAACTATTACGTAAATATTGGATATACATAACTATTAAGTAAATATTGGATATGCATAACTATTAAGTAAATATTGGATATACATAACTATTAAGTAAATATTTGCTATGCATAACTATTACTTAAATATTGGATATACATAACTATTAAGTAAATATTGGATATACATAACTATTAAGTAAATATTGGATATGCATAACTATTAAGTACATATTGGGCGTACATAACTATTATATAAAAATCAGCCACGACGTTTTACACTGTTGAAATATACTTTAATATCAAATTTTAAGCCTTCCAATATTTTTTTCATCCAGCCGAAAGAATGCTTGTAGGCGACTTGAAAATAAGTGTCCACTCTTACTAAGTTCGTGGTAAGCATCCAATTCTTGTATAGGCGGTTCATTGCGATACTTAATTGGGTTGACTATGTTTCGTTGTGTTCGGAAAATCACCGGACAATATTTCAACATCAATGCATGCTGTCTTTGTGAAATTAATTACTGGGTTTCGTTGCATATGGACAATGATTGTTTGGTTGTTCGTGCATTAATCAGACATTACAAATGCAATAATCCATGAAATACAACCCGACTTTTCCTGATTGAACTAGATTATTGATTCTGATTCAACAGATTGCTTGATCCCCGTTCACAAATAGTTGTGCACATGAAATATCTTTACTTAGTTTTGTAGTCATCAAAGATTCTATTGTCTTAACTTGGTGAGAATAGAAAAAAACATACTCGTCTATTTCTGTTCCTGTGCCCACGAGGGCAGAGTTAGACACAAGATCGGTTTTTATTGTAAGGAAAATCCAGCTCCACAAAAAAGGTACTCTGGATACGAACAAAAATAAAAATTGTCTCAGTCATGAAGTCTGTAGTGATAGAGGACAGAAAAAGTGAAGTTGTGGTATTTTCCCCTTCTTTTGTTTAATACCATGTGAGTTATATAAGAATCGATGGGTATCTTGGTAATCGAAAGACAATGTGTTTGTGCTCAAATGTAGTTTTGTTCTCCAGAAGTGCACCTAAACTAACTTATTTCCCATTACAAATAGCACAATCATATTCAAATAAATGATTATTCAAATAAAGTTCAGAAAAAAAGTTCGTATCCGTAAGAAACAAAGTCAAACTCTTGTACCACATACATTTTTTTTTTTAATTTATAATTAAATTCATATCGGAAATAGGGTTGTTTTGTCTGCATTAAAACAGATCCAAATAATTCGCTCAAGCTGATGGCGATGCTTACGCTCGCTTCAATATATACTGAAATAGAAAAATATCTGTTCTAAAAGAGGTTTTGCTAGACTTTTATGTACCATTCAAAGTTTAAAAGGCTAGATAAATTAATAATAATAATAATAATAATAAGAAGAAGAAGAAGAAGAAGAAGAAGAAGAAGATTAACAACAACAATAACAACAACAACAAAACTTTATATCTAACATCTGTATCTTAACTTTGATGAAAATCCACGCCATGTTTTGGATTCTAGACCATGCCTAAAATTTCTTCTTGGCTCTTAAAATGTAACTGAAATCCGGAGAACTTTGTTTAATTACTGTCTTAATGAACCAAATTCTGATATATTTGAATTATAAATCGGAGTTCAGATATGTAATTTAGATCAAATCTTTATTGTAAATTCCATATTAATTTGAAATTCGATTGCCCTTCGGATTTGTCTAACAGCCACGTGTATGGACTGACATTGCAGTTTTGCATTTTTCTATTCTCGGTTAATGAAAAGAAATCATTTTAAATTGAAATATTTCTTTTGTTCCAATCTAGAGTGTCGCTTTTAAAAAAAACTAGAATTTTATACATGAAAAACAGATCTTGTATTGAAACAACAACAGTCATGAAGATGTGGATAACAGTTCACAAATAAATAAATTACTGATCTCAGGGGATTCAGATGAAAAATAATGTGATGGAATTTTTCCAAATTATTCCTTTGCTAACGAATAATAATGAAGCACAACGGCCCGATATGTTTGTTGTCGCCGCTTCCTTCTAAAGTCCAGTTTCATCGACAAAAGTGTTCCATGCAAGTTTTATATAGGATTTCATCGCAATATATAAACTATAGATTTAAATAAGTATTGGATGAAAAAAATAAATAAATAAAAGTGAGTGTCGAGAAGTAGCCACTCAGAGAATGAATAAACAAAGAGAAAAACTGAAGAAAGTAAAAAAAAAACTTTGTGAATATTCACATGTAATAAAATGCAAATAATAAGTGTCGTTACTATTAACTGTGTGAATGTTGACAAAAGTTGAAAAAGTGTTCAAAAAACATTGGTAACAGTGTACAAAGGAGAGTGAAAACAGTATTCACGAGATATTGAGAACATCGTTCAAGGATGATTAAGAACAATGTTCAAGGGAGATTGAGAACAGTTTTCAATTAGGATTGAACACCGTGTTCAAAGTAAGATTAAGAACATTGTTCATGTCATATTGAGAAAAGTGTTCAAAGACGATTGAGTTTGTGTTCATGAAATGTTGAGAATAGTGTTCATGAGAGATTGAAACAGTTTTTACGAGAGATTGAAAGAGTTTTACGAGAGATTGAGAACAGTTTTTTCGAGAGATTGAAAGAGTTTTTACGAGAGACTGAAACAGTTTTTACGAGAGATTGAGAACAGTTTTTACGAGAGATTGAAAGAGTTTTTACGAGAGATTGAAACAGTTTTTACAAGAGAATGAGAACAGTTTTTACGAGAGATTGAAACAGTTTTTACGAGAGATTGAGAACAGTTTTTACGAGAGATTGAGAACAGTTTTTTACGAGAGATTGAGGACAGTCTTTATGAGAGATTGAAACAGTTTTTACGAGAGATTGAAAACAGTTTTTACGAGAGATTGAAACAGTTTTTACGAGAGATTGAGAACCGTTTTACGAGAGATTGAGAACAGTTTTTACGAGAGATTGATAACAGTTTTTACGAGAGATTAAAACAGTGTCTACTTGAGATTGGAAGAGTGTAAACGTGAGATTAAACACAGTTTACGTGAGATTATGAACAGTATTAGTGAGGTTTTGAACAGTGTTGAAGGGAGATTTAGACTAGTGTCCAATGGAGATCGAGAACAGTGTTTACGAGAGATTGAGAACAGTACACTGTTATATGTTATGAGAGTGATTAATAACTAAAGAAAATGGATTTCATGCACAGATACATGTAGAGTCATTACTCGTTTAGGACAGCTTGGTTTTATTATTGTTTATTCTTTCTTATCACAAAACAATACGGTTGAAAAAAAAGTAACAGTCAGATAAATGCAACCGATTTCAACCCAACATGAGCAACATGGTTTTGATCTTAGTTAGCATAAATAAGCCTCAGTTTTTGCAACAATTCTCAACACCCATCCAATATATTTAATCTTTTGTCCTCTAGTATCTTTTGGACTTGATGAATAGAGATTAATTTTATAAAAAGAATAAAACTCAACAAAATTCTGGAACAAAATTTGTTTCTTGAAACTACTAGTGTTAAGAACGACATATCGAGTGGCTGCTTTCAACCTACTCGTAATACTGTCGTTTTCATGTCCAATGTAAACAAATTTTTGTTGATCAGTTTTCTTAGGTAATCGAATTCTTCCAAACGGCCACTGTCATCACCGATTCTCAGTGTTGTCGCACCTATCACCTTACACTCATTAACATGTATTCTCGAGTGGCCATTGACTCTTCATAAATGGTGATTCTGATTAAAAACATCATTAACTGTAAATTTGAATTAAAGGCTTGCAGATAAATAGAATAAAGATTTATCTCGATTATGTGTAATAGAGAATAGCAACTTGTTTCTTTTATTTATTTTTATTATTTTATTATTATTATGTGTAATAGAGAATAGCAACTTGTTTCTTTTATTTATTTTTATCATTTTATTATTATTATGTGTAATAGAGAATAGCAACTTGTTTCTTTAATTTATTTTTATTATTTTATTATTATTATGTGTAATAGAGAATAGCAACTTGTTTCTTTTATTTATTTTTATTATTTTATTATTATTATGTGTAATAGAGAATAGCAACTTGTTTCTTTTATTTATTTTTATCATTTTATTATTATTATGTGTAATAGAGAATAGCAACTTGTTTCTTTAATTTATTTTTATTATTTTATTATTATTATGTGTAATAGAGAATAGCAACTTGTTTCTTTTATTTATTTTTATTATTTTATTATTATTATGTGTAATAGAGAATAGCAACTTGTTTCTTTTATTTATTTTTATTATTTTATTATTATTATGTGTAATAGAGAATAGCAACTTGTTTCTTTTATTTATTTTTTATTATTTTATTATTATTATGTGTAATAGAGAATAGCAACTTGTTTCTTTTATTTATTTTTATTTTATTATTATTATGTGTAATAGAGAATAGCAACTTGTTTCTTTTATTTATTTTTATTATTTTATTATTATTATGTGTAATAGAGAATAGCAACTTGTTTCTTTTATTTATTTTTATTATTTTATTATTATTATGTGTAATAGAGAATAGCAACTTGTTTCTTTTATTTATTTTTTATTATTTTATTATTATTATGTGTAATAGAGAATAGCAACTTGTTTCTTTTATTTATTTTTATTTTATTATTATTATGTGTAATAGAGAATAGCAACTTGTTTCTTTTATTTATTTTTATTATTTTATTATTATTATGTGTAATAGAGAATAGCAACTTGTTTCTTTTATTTATTTTTATTATTTTATTATTATTATGTGTAATAGAGAATAGCAACTTGTTTCTTTTATTTATTTTTATTATTTTATTATTATTATGTGTAATAGAGAATAGCAACTTGTTTCTTTTATTTATTTTTATTATTTTATTATTATTATGTGTAATAGAGAATAGCAACTTGTTTCTTTTATTTATTTTTTATTATTTTATTATTATTATGTGTAATAGAGAATAGCAACTTGTTTCTTTTATTTATTTTTATTTTATTATTATTATGTGTAATAGAGAATAGCAACTTGTTTCTTTTATTTATTTTTATTATTTTATTATTATTATGTGTAATAGAGAATAGCAACTTGTTTCTTTTATTTATTTTTATTATTTTATTATTATTATGTGTAATAGAGAATAGCAACTTGTTTCTTTTATTTATTTTTATTATTTTATTATTATTATGTGTAATAGAGAATAGCAACTTGTTTCTTTTATTTATTTTTTATTATTTTATTATTATTATGTGTAATAGAGAATAGCAACTTGTTTCTTTTATTTATTTTTATTTTATTATTATTATGTGTAATAGAGAATAGCAACTTGTTTCTTTTATTTATTTTTATTATTTTATTATTATTATGTGTAATAGAGAATAGCAACTTGTTTCTTTTATTTATTTTTATTATTTTATTATTATTATGTGTAATAGAGAATAGCAACTTGTTTCTTTTATTTATTTTTTATTATTTTATTATTATTATGTGTAATAGAGAATAGCAACTTGTTTCTTTTATTTATTTTTATTATTTTATTATTATTATGTGTAATAGAGAATAGCAACTTGTTTCTTTTATTTATTTTTTATTATTTTATTATTATTATGTGTAATAGAGAATAGCAACTTGTTTCTTTTATTTATTTTTATTATTTTATTATTATTATGTGTAATAGAGAATAGCAACTTGTTTCTTTTATTTATTTTTATTATTTTATTATTATTATGTGTAATAGAGAATAGCAACTTGTTTCTTTTATTTATTTTTATTATTTTATTATTATTATGTGTAATAGAGAATAGCAACTTGTTTCTTTTATTTATTTTTTATTATTTTATTATTATTATGTGTAATAGAGAATAGCAACTTGTTTCTTTTATTTATTTTTATTATTTTATTATTATTATGTGTAATAGAGAATAGCAACTTGTTTCTTTTATTTATTTTTATTATTTTATTATTATTATGTGTAATAGAGAATAGCAACTTGTTTCTTTTATTTATTTTTATTATTTTATTATTATTATGTGTAATAGAGAATAGCAACTTGTTTCTTTTATTTATTTTTTATTATTTTATTATTATTATGTGTAATAGAGAATAGCAACTTGTTTCTTTTATTTATTTTTATTATTTTATTATTATTATGTGTAATAGAGAATAGCAACTTGTTTCTTTTATTTATTTTTATTATTTTATTATTATTATGTGTAATAGAGAATAGCAACTTGTTTCTTTTATTTATTTTTATTATTTTATTATTATTATGTGTAATAGAGAATAGCAACTTGTTTCTTTTATTTATTTTTATTATTTTATTATTATTATTATGTGTAATAGAGAATAGCAACTTGTTTCTTTTATTTATTTTTATTATTTTATTATTATTATGTGTAATAGAGAATAGCAACTTGTTTCTTTTATTTATTTTTATTATTTTATTATTATTATGTGTAATAGAGAATAGCAACTTGTTTCTTTTATTTATTTTTTATTATTTTATTATTATTATGTGTAATAGAGAATAGCAACTTGTTTCTTTTATTTATTTTTTATTATTTTATTATTATTATGTGTAATAGAGAATAGCAACTTGTTTCTTTTATTTATTTTTTATTATTTTATTATTATTATGTGTAATAGAGAATAGCAACTTGTTTCTTTTATTTATTTTTATTATTTTATTATTATTATGTGTAATAGAGAATAGCAACTTGTTTCTTTTATTTATTTTTATTATTTTATTATTATTATGTGTAATAGAGAATAGCAACTTGTTTCTTTTATTTATTTTTATTATTTTATTATTATTATGTGTAATAGAGAAATAGCAACTTGTTTCTTTTATTTATTTTTATTATTTTATTATTATTATGTGTAATAGAGAATAGCAACTTGTTTCTTTTATTTATTTTTATTATTTTATTATTATTATGTGTAATAGAGAAATAGCAACTTGTTTCTTTTATTTATTTTTATTATTTTATTATTATTATGTGTAATAGAGAAATAGCAACTTGTTTCTTTTATTATTTGTTTATTTATTTTTATTTTTTGTGTTCAGAATTGTAACATTCCTACTTTTGTACCGAGGGTTGAAATACCATTTGCTTAATTCAAAACTATGTAAACGGCTATTATACAATATATATTATATCAGAATTTATGTAGATAAGTCTTTAAGTCCAACATAAATAAACTCCTGACAAACCGCCCCTTAAGTAAGACACTGTATCAAACCCCCAATACTAATGATTACTACAATACTATCTCATTGATTACTGTACACGCATTAACCCTTATCCCTGAGTAGCCTTCGGGCCTTGATAAGTGGTGACCCCCATGTAAAAAAAAAAACTCTCTACAAAAATTGTGATATTATTTATACCATCATTTAATATATATGGTGATATAAATACCACCATTTAATATATATATATATATATATATATATATATATATATATATATCACCATATATAAAGATCACCATTTCTTTAGAGATATTTAGCTAGCAAAAGTACATATCACAACCGTATTTACTTAAACTAGAAACTTCAGATTATCATTTGTTTCAGAGTTTACAAAATCTTTTTGTTAGATTAAGATTTAGCATTCATAGCAAGATGCATCCGTTCAGTCTCGAAAGACAATATATAATCGTTGTAAGAGTAGCTGCGCGTATACTTGTGAGGCAAGGGTTACGCAATCCTAAACACACATCTCCTGAATTGTCACTGCTTGAGTTCAGTAGCAACGAGAAGTGCTAGACGACGGGAAACAATACCAAGATAAGCAGAGAGCCCATACGGCACCTGGAATTCCCAAATGGCTACACATTTTAGTACTGACCAGTTTCCAGTTTGCTTATTTTTTGGTTCTCTGACGAGAACCCGTGTGTCAACCTGATTATACACTATATGTGCATATTCATGACATATTCATAGTATCTCCTAACGTTCACAGGGCACACTAGTAGTAACAGATACATTGAGAACATTGCCATGGCAACTGTAAGGAAGGTGGGCTCTCTCTAACATGCTAGAAAACTACTTACGCCTGAAAGTATCCTGTACTTCTATAAGGTCACCATTCGCTCATTTATGGAATATTATTGTCACATTTGGGCTGATGCATCTGCTATTAGTCTTTTACTCGTGGACAGAGTTCGAAAGAGAGTCGCCAACCTAATAGGTCCTGAACTGTCATCTAAGTTTTAATCTCTGTCCCATCGAAAAAATGTTGCATCCCTCTGCCTGTTCTATTTTAATGGTGAATACTCCGACGAATTACAAGCACTTGGACCCCCTCGATGTAAATACCCCCGACAAACCCAACAAACAGCAAGATCCCACCCCTACACGGTAAAGATCCCTAGATGTAAGAAGGATTTTACCCCAATCGTTTCTTTCCCAGAAATGCTAGACTTTGGAACTCCCTTCCGGGATTCCGCTTTCTTAACTGTACTGACATGCAGAAGTTCAAGTGTAATTAAAGTGAACAACATCTTGTTGTTCACTTCCCTACACAGTATCCCTGCAACTTATTGCCCCAATAGTAGCCTCCTATATCAAAATGGCAATGTGCCTTGTTTGGGGTGAAAATAGAATAATAAAAAAGTATGAATTTGTAATAATAAAAAGTATAGCACATGCCACGTGTATCATCCAAACGGAAATGTTCTCAACTGACCCGATTAGCAGCAAAAGCTCTCCTTTCATTATAGAGGTGGTTAAGTGCTGAATGATTTTCTACGCTGATTTTTATTTTTACTCAAACTTGTCGCCATAGAATTCCTCCTTTGCTCATTTTTTTGCTTACCACACAAACATGCATTAATTTAAATGTAATGTGAACAAATATTTTGCTGTCCAGCTCTCCATCAGTGCTTTACTCGAAAAATAAAAACAACTTACGATTATGTAGCCCCCTCCGTTCGAGTGACACTTAGTCTTGTTTGGAGTTAATAAAAATAAATGTGCAAAGGTTAAAAAATTTACAGGATGTCCCAAAATGATCTGTTGGTAAAAAAAAAAAAGATTAAATAATAATTAAATAAATATTTATTTTTTTTTTTTTAAATGTATGTAGAATGCAATTTCATTTTAATTAGGTCAAATTCATTTATATCTGTATTTATGCATTTTTTTTTTAAATTTTAGAATAACATTATGAATTTAATTTCTTTGCTTAGTGCTATTGGTTGGCCCGCAAGATCGCCTGATCTAAAACCCTGCGATTTTTTCTTGTGGAGATATTTGAAGTCAAAAGTATTTAGTTAGCACCGTCGAGTTCTTGGGGAATGAAAACAAGCTAATGGTTCTTAAATTGCTTCGATTCTACCCGAACTGAAAACTTTCGTGAACGCTTACAATCGTGTGTTAGCAATGATAGAGAAACATTTGAGCCATTTAATATTTAAGACTATGTGAAATAATAAACAGAAAAGATGGCGTGGCACTAGTCTTTGGCGCAATGATATTCCGTCGCTTATTTTACTTTTAAATAAGCTGATATTCATTTGCACCAAACAGCGTCATATTCTAAATCTCATGTATCCAAATCTCAAATATCCTTAAGAAAAAGGTGTTTCTCTTGTGACTGGCCAAAGAGTCTTTTTCATTTCTCAGCGGATAAGAAATCAGTAACGCAACTTAGTTAATTGACCAAAAAATATAGAGATAAATCGATACTTGTACAGTTTAATTAAAACATTAAAAAAAAATGAAAATATCGAAAAAAGATTATATTGTATGGATTCGTTATGGAATGAAGTTCTCCGAAAAAAAAAGCACTTAATTTCATCAAGTAGTTTTTTTACAGCGAAAAAACAATTTGTTATGATACCGAGCAAAAGGTTCGAGTTTTAGGATGAAAAGCTAGTAATAAAGATGGGGAGGGATTGTCGGCGATTTACATGGAGTTATCTCCCCGTGGCGTGTAAAAAATTTCCATAATGACTGACTTCAATAGGCTCTCATAAAAACGTGTTTTTCCGCTGTAAAAAAAACCTACTCGATCAAATTAAATGAATTTTTTTTTCGGAGATCTTCAGTTCAAAACGGATACGTACAATATAACGTTTTCTCGATATTTTCATTTTTTTTAATGTCTTGATTAAATTGTACAAGTACCAAGAAATCTATTACAAGAATTTATTTTTAAAAGTAAGATTATAGATTTACGGATGGCTCAATGTATAATCCCTCCATCATCCATGAATTGTAACGCATTCTAATAATACTGAATAAGATGTGAGTATAGGAATGAAAACGACTGCCCACAAATTCTGCTTTTGCTAATCGAAGATAATAAAGCACAACTATAAACTATGATCTGTTGCTCCCGGATGCTAGTAAGCATCTTCATCTTATATAACAAGTTCTTAAATGGCACGTGGATATTAATAATATTAAAGGCAACTACTATGAAAATATTGATCTTCCTTGCATCGCGGTTTCATGTGACACAAGGTTTAGAAAGTAAGATTCGAAAAGTCAGATGAAAAGGACTGATCTGCAAAAATGCTTAGGCAGCTCTGCATTTTTGTGTAGGGGCACCTCAGGCGATTAAAAATAAATTAACATTTTCTTTTAAAAAAAGCGGATGCAGAACCTGGGAAGGTGGACCTCCTAGAATCACACAGTCTGGGATGATCTCCAAATATACAGGGAATATGCCATCTAAAAATGATCTAAACACTGTTGGCTTTGTTGTCAAAGAAACCCCATGTTTTGAGTAAGAGTTTGGATATTTGTCCCTCTCCCACGGCGAGAAGATATGATACTAGGGTCGAAAAGTGAAACTCAAGCGCCAGCGCCTCGGATGAAGAGCACTCTGGACTATAAAAATGTTGAATAGCCTCGTCGGCATTCCTTAGCAGAGGCAACTCAGGCGATTAGTAATAAACTAACTTCTAATAAAAGAGAGAAGGCAAATCTCGGGGAGGTTGAACCACCTAAAGTTAACAGGACCAGTCAATAAGGAACCTTAATAATGATTAAACCAGGGTTTCCTAACATTTTTCGGCAAACATTCTCCTAGAACAGTCAGATACCTACTACCGCTTTCTCCCTACTGTAAGCAGTAGTGGTAGTACAGTATTACACTGAAATAGATGAATATTCATATAGCTTATTATACAAACAATAATGGGAACAGTAACAACTACAAATTATGTGGGTCAATTAATATACCATTAATATACCATATGAACAAGTTCTAATTGAATCGTCCCCCTAAGTAATCCAAGTTACAAAATTCCCACTGTTTACTATGCTAAAATCACAATGACTAATGTATACCTATTAAGCCTTATCCTCGAGTGGCCTCTAGGCCTTGATAAGTGGTGACACCCTTGTAAAAAAAACCATTGCTAATACAATAATCAATAATCAATAAAAAATAAAACTAATAATCACAGGATCATCGATCAATGTGAAGATTGTTGTTTATGATCAGTAATAACTTTTGGTATATTTGGTTCCATATTTTATGGGAAACAAACGTCGCGGATCACCACATTTCACTACATCCATTTGGTTTCTATTCTCAAGATCCATTTGATAGATGAGAAAGACTTGTTGAAAATATATATCAGACATCAATCAGATTCAGGAACACACTTAAAAAACGTTGCCAACATTACCGGGTATGATTCTTGAATTAAGTTTTTCAATTAAAAATAAGTTTGATGCAATCAATTTCCACATAAATTGTGAATCCTAAAGAAAATGGTTGAGAAACATCTAGTAATGTAATTAGGTTGATGCAAACATATCGTTTTCTCACATATATTACTTTTATATATGATTTCTGAATTAATTGATTGATATATATATATATATATATATATATATATATATATATATATAGCCATGTCATATACCATTTTGAAGCGCGTTTTTCTCTTTCTCGAGACGTGTTATTCGTTACCGTTCTCAATCTCTTCATTCATGTTTTTCCAGGCTTTCCAACAGCATGGACAAAATTCAAATCCGCACCATTTTCTTATTCTATTTCAAAGCCGAAAAACTGCTGAGACAGCTCGTGAGATCAACGATACGTGTGGCCCAGGAATCACTAACGAACGTGTGGCACAAAGATGGTTCAAGAAATTTCGCAATTGTGACGAGAGCCTCGAAGATGAAGACGTGCGGCCGGCTGACTTATGTTGATAACGAATATTTGAAAGCCTTAATTGAAGCCGATCCTCGCAAAACCATACAAGAAGTTGCTGTTGAAACTCGAGGTCGACCACTCAACAGTCGTTCGCCATGTAAAGCAAATAGGGAAGTCAAAAAAGTTGGATAAATGGGTGCCGCATGAATTGAACCATAATCAAAAGTATCGTCGTTTTAAGGTGTCTTCTACGACCCTTCTGCGCAACAACAGCGACCCATTTCTCGAACGCATTGTGACGTGTGATGAGAAGTGGAACCTCTACAACAACCTGTCACGTTCGGCACAGTGGTTGGATGCCGGAGAAGCTCCACAACACTACCTGAAGCCGAAATTGCCCCCCCCCACACACAAACAGGTTATGGTGACTGTTTGGTTGTATGCGGTCGTTCTCATGCATCACAGCTTGAATCCGGGCAAAACGATTATGGCAAAGAATTACTGCCGACAAATTGACGAAATGCACCAGAAGCTCCAACGTATGTGCCCGAGATTGGTCAATATAAAAGGACTAATTCTTCTCCATGACAACGCTCGCCTACATGTTTCCCAACTGACCCTGCAGAAGATGAAGAAATTTGGGTACGAGACTCTGCTTCATCCGCCATATTCACTGGACCTCTCGCCCACAGATTATTACTTTTTCAAACATCTCGACAACTTCCTACGCGAAAAATGCTTCAAAAACCGAGATGATGCCGAATCGGCCTTCAATGACTTCATTGTTTCTAAAACTCCAGATTTCTATGCTAATGGGATAAATAAACTTGTTTCTCGTTGGCAAAAAATGATGTTTTAAAGTTGGATGTGAAATAATGACATTATTTTTTGCATCAAACTAATAGAAGCTCTCAGTCTTGGATAGTTTAAAAAATCTCAACGACCCCCTATACGATAAATTGTCCATCGCCCACCGGAAGTCTCATAACCCACTCCCTATTGAGCTGTACAAAATCCTGATTTTAACTCTTTTAGTTTGGTACTAAATCCCGATGATGGCTAAAATACAATATTTGTACAAGAGTTTGAAGTCTAATTATCCTGCAAAACGTATCCATCTATGTGTAAAAATAATATTTACAATTGATGAAAATATTCATGGATAATGTATTTACAGAACAATAATTCATATTAATACTAATCGTATTTAATCTGGATATAATCCAACGAGAACTGTTATTCAATATAATTTGGTCGTACAACTCAAGAAGTTTTAAATATCCTCTAAAACACTTCAATCCGTATCCAAACAAGTAACATAATCTCTTTTCTTGTATAATTATAACTGCCACAAAGGAAATTAAATATCGGTTATTTCTTTTCATGTGATTATAAACTTGGGTAAAGAGAGAAAAAAATTAAACATAGCTATGTAGTCACTTACACATGCAAACATCAGGTTTTACGAGCGAGATCATCTGAAGGGTAAGGGGGTCGCTGATGTCTTCGGGCCAACCTCTTCGGATAAATTCAAGCGATGACACATGAATAATTAACGGCAATTGTTCTTGATATTTGAAATACAACGGAAGATCGGCGACGGCTAACTTGACTCCGACAAGGCAGTTGCTTGAATGTCTTCTATGGTAAGAATGTCGCCCTCGGTGACATGTATAGATAGGTTTTGCATGTGAAAACTTCTCCTGGTACACGGGATTCTTATGGATGGGCTTAATTAGCGACGTAGATAATTATTTTACATTCAGCTAAGTCAGGAAGCATGACTTTGTTAATAGGTCATTTCGGTATCATTAAAAAGAGAAAGGAGAAAAAAATGCGTGGCAGTCACTTTAGTAATTCAGTGATCGGAAAGGAATACGCATCGCTTAACTAAATTAAAAGGGAAACAAGGAAACGAACATATATGACTGATCCAGAAAGAAGATGTACAACAAGACGATCGAATTGATAAAAAGGCTGCACATGGATCTACAAAAAGCGAACAGTAAAGCTAAGCATGGATTCTCATGAGATACATCATTTTTATTTTTATTTTTATTTTTTGCAAAACAATCAGTGCAATATAATAATATATAGGTGAAAACGAGAAAATGAAAAATAATTTTTCTAAAACAATTGAAATAAATTAACGATTTTAGACTAATTTTACTAACAAATAGCTGCTTCCAAAAAATTTTATATGTATATATATATTACATTTATATAGGCAAAAATTCCATAGTTGCTACCTATATTTGTCTATATAAATAAAAACATTATATTTTACTCTTTTTTATTAAGCACTCTTAATAACCTAGTTTTAATTCATAGGTTTTATCTGAATACATTTAAATTGGTATATATATATATATATATATATATATATATATATATATATATATATATATATATATATACATACATATTGTTTAAAGAAAGTTTGTAGATGGGACAAGTCTTTGGTACCGTCGGTTATAAAGTCGATAATTAGGACGGTTTCAGGTACCCATATCAAGCTCTCTTCAGCCAATGCTCATCATATATATATATATATATATATATATATATATATATATATATATATATATATATATATATATATATGTATGTATGTATGCGGGTATATGTATATTATAGCTCAATTTCCGCATTATTACGCTATACGAAAATCTTTGTCTCACATAAAATCATGTTTAAACATTTTAAGGTAACTATACATGTACATACATATATGCATATATTTATCCCTTTTACATTGACTTTGTATTTCTCGTTCGTTATTTCACACTCTCTCTCTCCCTCCCTCGCCCTAACTCTATCCTCTCTCTCTCTCTCTCTCTCTCTCTCTCTCTCTCTCTCTCTCTCTCTCCCTAATAGTTACAATTGTCTATTCTTCATCTGAATCCCTTCCTGCACGAGATTCTGGTCACCTATAAGGTGTCGATCAGACCGTCTCTATTAATTTGCCACCTCTGGAAAGTTAGATACACGATTACTTTTGAATGCGGATAGAAATCTAGCTTCCATCAAAGAAGCACTCTTGATTGGGACAGATATAAATTTATAAGCATCCTTCCTTCTATGGCAAAATATATACAACACTTTGAACAAGGCTAAGTTTTGTTTAGTTGCCGCAAGGACGTGACGAGGAGGTACTAAGGCTGCCCAAACATTTGCCCCTTTTACTCCTGTTTTAAAAGCGCCCTTTTCAGAGGAATGTACTATATTGGTCTGTGTTTCACCGGGACGGTATTCATTACTATATTTTTGCCGCTTTTTTATTCACTCGAGTACCTGCCCTGAAAAAGTTCTATGCGCGTCACTGATCTGCTCAAGGTTTGATAGCCGATCGGTTTTTAGTGAGAACACAGACTCCTCGAAACGGGACAATCTGGTCTGATTCCAAAGTAGCATGCTCGATCTAGTTTTTATTCGCAAGGAGATGCACGTAATAAACTATTCTAAGCATGGGAAAGGAGGAGAAAATGCCTGGGAAATTGTCCTCTTGAAACCAAACAGTTAGTACATGTAGTTCAGTTATTTAGTGCCTCATGTTATTGATCTCTAAACTGAACAGCTTAAAAAATGCAATCTTCTACACACGGACACAAAGTAGAAAATTCAGGAAAATAGAAAATGCTTTCTCGATAGAAAGGGAGAAACAAGGAATTTCGCAAAGAAAGAGTATAAAATATGATAAAAATGTAATATTCCTTAACGGTATTGTGAAAATGACTATTGGATTTCTTTCTGTTCCATTTTACTGCAGTAGAACTTCCCAGAAATCAAAGAACCCCTTTCTGGGGTCAACACAAGATCGCTATATGAGATCCCTAGATATACAAACGTTCCATTAAAGTTCCCCTTTACCGGTCAAACGTTGAGTTAGAAAAATAATTACCAATACGGTTTTTCCTCTTTCTAATTGACCAATAAACTTAGTTATGATATATCATTCGTGTGGTCTCTTTGTGCTATCGGATTCTAGGAAAAGCATTTATCTAGTCTGGTTGAGTATTCACCTAAGTGCTATATATAGCTCTATCTACGTATTGAGCACTTAAAGTTTACGCATAAATTTATACTTTGGTATATTAATTTTACGTGAGTAAATGAAGTAGTTATATATATATATATATAATTATAATAATTATTATAGTAAAAAAATAATTATATATATATATATATATATATATATATGTATTACACTAAGCAATTTGGCTATAATTCATTACTCTTTTATTTATATTTTGCAGGGATTAAATAAGGAAAAACAAAACAAAATGAAGAAAATTTTAAAAAGAAACAAAATAAGAAATTCAAGCTATTTTAGGCAGTGCCAGGTAAGTCGAAATTAATATACTAAACCAACATAAAAAAACGATATATTTTAAACTATCAGTAAGAAAATATGTAACAATAGAAATGTGACAAAAACACATAGTAAAGTATACATACACAACACACAAACGCAAACTCGCACACACACACACACACTAACACAGGCATACAGACAAATACACACACATAAATACACACACACATCCACAGTATAACAATCTAAAGAAAATATTGACACAAAATGGTTTGCACTAATTAATTGAATTTTCCACAATTTGATTAAAACATTTTCATTTTTATCTTTTAAGATTTTTGAACATGCACCGGGATACACTTTGTATATTCCAGCAGAAGGTATCATTTTATTTTTATAAAATATTTTCATAAATTCGGTATATTTTATACAAACCAATATAAATCACAAAATGTTGCATAAGCACATAGAATAATCAAAATAATTAATTTTAATATATATATATATATATATATATATATATATATATATATATATATATATGTTCTTTGCAAGTAACATTGGGATAAACTTTAGAAAAGTATATGCATTTTATGAACTCAATGCAGTGTTACTAACAAAATATAAATTACAAAGTATAACGTACTTGGTGATATCCTATGTAATATATATATATATATATATATATATATATATATATATATATATATATATATATATACATATATAAACAAATGTTATTTATTTGTTGTTTTACTTAGACTACGTAGATTACTATTTTATATATAAAATAAATAAATAAATAAATAGATAATATTTGTTTATTATTTACGTCCAAAACAATATGAGCGATTCTCCAAGGAAGGAATAATTTCTGTGATTTTCAAGTTTGAAGACGATATTAACAGTATTATCATTGAAAAATAATCAACAAAAGTAAACACCCCCATATATATATATATATATATATATATATATATATATATATATATATATATATATATATAAAGAATTTCCCAATTCAGTAAATTTTTACAGATAAATTATCCACCACGATTCACTATTTTGTTACAAGTAATTTTGGGATTATATGATACATTATTATATTCTTTTACATATTAAGTAGATTTAAGAATATTACATTCTTTTTATTTTACATAAGAATTTTGTTATACTTTTGGCATATAAATTGCATTGTACATTTCGCCAGATTTTTTTACATATGGAGAATATTCCACTATCCGCTATATTTTTATATATAAAGTATATTTAACAATTCGTTATATCCTTTTAGATAAGAGAATTTGTTGATTTCTTTTCTACATGAAGCATATCCCTAAAAGTTTTTACTTTTACGCGAAACGATTACGTTCTAGAATATTATATCTTATTTGCTCTTTGTAAAATATTTGCCAGAATGATATAATCGTTTTTATATGTATACAAAAATAAAAAAAATTGAAACATTATTTTGTCTAGATGGTATACATGCACATATGCACACACACGCACATACGCACACACACACATATATATTTAAAGATATTTAAAGCATATATATATATAATATATATATATATATATATATATATATATATATACGATTTAAATATCTTCTCAAATTTAGCAATTTATCTTTAATGTAAAATGTGTTCCGTATCTTGTCTCTTTTAAGATTTGCAAATATATTTTAATGTTACATTTTATCACAATGTAAATTATATATGATAAGTTATATATATATATATATATATATATATATATATATATATATATATATATATATATATATATATATATATGGTTTTAAATAGAAATATTAATGGATTAAAGTAATTACATGCTGTGATCTATTGCTGGTTTCGAAACAAACGAATGATAACATTTTTTCTAGAATAATCAAGCATACTTGAAAAGTCTCAAGTAGAACCCTTGTCATGAATGCAGTGTTGTTAGTTAAGAACAGCATACATAAAAAAACTGTAAAACTCATTTTACATAAAACGTATAATGAAGCGGATGCTGTTTATGTATGCAATGAAAAAAAAATACTTAAAGAGGGTATATATGAAAGAAGCAACCTGCCTTAATAACACCGAATGATATGCACACGCGCACACACACACACACACACACACACACGCACACACACACGCACACACACATATATATATATATATATATATATATATATATACTCTAATATATTATTATATAATTATATGCTACTATTGGGGCCGAAATATTTGTGTACAGTTTGTTACTAATAAAAGATTAATATTTTGAAAATGTCCAACTAGATGAGTGTCAATTTCTTATAACGTTATATCATATTTAAAGCTCAAGTATTACTATTGAGCTATCTAAACGAGACATTTGTGTTACTTAATATATGTGGTATTACCATCCAAAATCGTTAAATTAGACACACACACACACACATACACACACATACACACACACACACACACACACACACACTACGGTATTCTTTTTATGAATACACAGTATATATCAGATTACAGTATATTTTGGTATATATAAATACACTCTTTTCATTGATTGTATATAGTATGTGTAGAAAGTCATGATCTATTTGCTGCATTAACAGTGTATTCCAGACTAGAGATTTTGTTGTATATATTAAAATGTATATTTCAGAATAATCTACTTTTTATTTTTATTTATATAGCCAATTATTTAGTTTTATATATATATATATAGCCAATATTTATTTTTATTTATATAGCCAATTATTTTTTCCTTTGTGATAACCTCCTGTTACTTATAATTGTATTATAGCGAACAACGCAATTCAAAACCTTTCTAATCTTTCCTTAAAATAACAAAGTGAAGGATAAGAAGTGAGTATTTATACTGAATTGAAGCAATGACCCAACAACATGTAACCTCGTCTCTAGAAAATGTTCGCAATAATTCGTCAACAATTGCTATTTCTTCTCGCAATTATTCTACACTTCAAGTACAATTTCTATACAACTTTTTAGTTCTTAATTATTTTCATAGATTTCTATTATAAACAATATATGTTTGGCAAAAATGATTTAAATGTAATTAAAAAGAAATAACATGTATATGTTATTCTTATTATAGACATTACATACATTTAATAATGATAAATGCACTTTATGATATATTCACTTTTTCTAATTATTGAAACAATCAATTTGGATTCTCTTTGGTTTTAAACTTCTTAAGCTTTTGCAATTCTTTTAATACTGAAGTTTTTCATTTTTAATGTAAAATAGTATTTTATAAAAATAAACTCTTCTCTCTATACATATTATTTTTCTTATAAGTTTGTTCAAGCTGGGAATGGAACATCCTACCGTATGTAAAACATTCATCCGAGAAATTAGATATTCAAACCGAGAGGTATTTTAAAGATTCTGACCGTTCGTTTAAGTGCAATTGTCTGAATCTCTCTTGCACTTCGTTCACTGAGTATATTTGCCAGGTAATTCTTTAAATTCTTTTTCATGAGTATAATTGCTTCCATAATAACTGGAATGAGAGAAATCTTCTTAAAATTCAAGTTTTTTTTTTTAAACTGCTGTTTGCTGTTTTGTATGGAGGCGCATGTGTTTATTCTAAGAACGGATAATAATGACGGGGAAAAGACAAGGGAACATAGTTTTGAAAGCTGGTTTATTAAAATTTGTGTAGGTTTCCGACTTCTTTTTAATCGTTATTTGAAAGATTAAAGCCAAAAGTTAATTTGCAAATGGGGGGGGGCATGTGTATACATGAAAAGAAAAAGTGATAATGAAAAATGTTTTCATGGCGACATTGGGAAGCTGACAAATTCGGTTAAATTTTGAAGTTAAATAAACTCATTGTAAAAATCCTTTGAAAGAGAAATGTTAGTTTTCTGCGTCTATTTCAAAGATAATTAGTAAAGTACTAAGATGTTGAAGAAGAAGAAGAAGAACAACAACAACAACATTTATATTTTTTATTTTGCAAGTTATATTTAAAATGTATATTTTACGCCGAAAGTTTCACGTTCATTCAAGCGATGAAAATATTAGAATCTTACATATAAAAATGACGTAAAATATGTAATCTAAAGAAAAATGTAGAAATAGTTTTTGCAATATAATTTTTTTGTTTGTGAAAATATTAAATAAATGATTCAACGGTATTATCGGTAGTTCGAGAATTTTTTTTTGTTCGAGTTATATCGAATTAATTAATACGATGTTTAGGGGCTTTTTTTTTTGTTATCAGGTTCCTCAAAAAACAATATTGTCATTGTTACAATTTACGATACTTTATTTTCATAAAAAAAGCAAAACTAAATTCATTATTTTTTTTGTTTTTACTACTGAAAACCATAACTTTAGTAAAGTGTTTTTTGTTTAAACAAAATAATACATTTCTACTAAGATTCACATTAAAATAATGGGTTTATAATATACCGTGATCATAATTTAAGTAAAACTGAAAATTTCATGAAAATTTGTTCATTTGCTAAATTTTGGTGAACTTTTAAGTACAAGGAAGGGTAAAAATGTTTATACATTTTCAGTATTAATTTTTATCAGATTAATTCACGAAAATTTAGTATTTGCAGTCTTAATTGCAATAAAATGTTTTTAGTGTTTAATTTGATGAAGATCACCTTTAAACAAATTAATATATTGTTCGGAAAATAATGATTGATTTCAGAAACAAACAATTTTTATTGGCGTCATGCAGCACGCATGAACCAGTTTTATTTTTTTATTTTTTGTTTCAAATTTAATTACAAAATTGTAAAAATTGTAATTGTAAAAACTAATCTAAGGGAAATAACTCTTTGATTTATATCGAGTTATTCCCCTTGGAACAAACCTCTAACTTTTCTATAACATGTTCACAAAAGTTTTCTTTTTAATTGTTTGAAATGTTTTGTTGGTTATCATGGCTCTTAATAAAACTATAAAAATTCTAAATTCATAATCGTTTTTCTGATCAGTTGTGAAACCTCCTACCATGCTCCGATGAGTATATTTTAAAAGCGTTATCACTGGAAGTGTACCCATTATTCATCTTCTTATACAGTGCTTAACTTTGTATTCGGAAAAAAAATTATTTGCAAATTTATTTTTTAGAAAACCCGCACAAACATTAGCATATCATTTTTTTTCATTAAGCAACGTAAAAAGCCTAACCAAAATGGACAATAATGATAATGCCCTTTTAGAACATGAGTTAAAAACGACAAATATTTTCCGAGAACCTATAAGTCAACTAAGGGGAAACAACTCTTAAAATTATATTGAGTTATTCCCCTTAGAATCATCCACCACTGACTTTTGCAACCTTCGTCATTGTGCTTCATTTTATAATCAGTTTTTTTAACATTTTTTATTTATTTATTTTTTGGGGGAATTTGGGACGCAAAATCAACGCAACTTTGAGGAGACATTTCACCTTACAAAAGGCAATATTGTAATTTTAATAAAAAAATCATTCAACAACTTTATTTATCGCAATATAGTCTTATGACATTAATAAACAAATATGTTAAATATTGTAATTATTATTAAATAAAACAGTCAACTACTTTATTTAATGTAAAAAAGTTTTATTACATTATTTGAAAAATAAGAAAATATTGTAATGTTTATTAAACAAAAAATAATTGCAATTTGTAATAACAAGAAAGGAATATATGCGACGCTAATTTGAGAGAAATTGGGAGAGGGGGATCCTATTAAGAAAACGCAAGTTCGAGGAATTATAAACAAAAAATAAAGATGCGACTATATATATATATATATATATATATATATATATATATATATATATATATATAATAACAGAATGTTTTAAAACTGGTAAACATAATCAGAAGTGACATTTCTGTGTCATTCACCGTCAAACCTAAATATCAGTTGCTTTGTATTGTAAACAAAAACAAACAGAACTTTATGAAAACTATATATTTTTCTTACAATTCTAGAAATAGTGTTTTCTTAATAAACAATGGAGTCGAAACAAAAATAACAATTCCTTCGCAATTATCATCGCTTTTTCTCGAATGTTTTCTTTTTTAAAAATTACAATATTTTACATTTTTTGTTATTACTGTCATAAAACTATATTGCATTAAAGAAAGTAGTTGAATATAAAATACAATATTGTCTTTTGTAAGGTTAAAATTCTTATTCAAAGTTGCATTTGTTTAACTTCCTTAATTTCGTATGAAAAGCTATACGAAAAAAGAATTATCTCGCTCAACACAATAACGATGATTTCAAAAGCGCTGCTTTAATTGTGTCTATCGATTACAGATCACTCACTCAGTGTGATTATTTTTACATATATTAATTAAATGCTGTATTTATTAATCTAAAGATAGATTAAATTTATAGTGTGTAATATTGTCTTACTTTTAAATCATTAGAAATAGCAAGGGACATAATTCTTCATAAAATATTTTTGAATTATCTCCCTTACAGTGATATTACTTTTAAATGTTATATAATTCGCATCGCTCATGGCTATTAAAGATTGATTAATATATGAAAATCCGGTGAAAAATTAAGATGAAAACTTAAAAAATTATATTAACTCTGACAGTTTTTCCTTTAATATTAATATTTACAATTACCAACCAATTTATTCTTTCGTAACGAAAATACTTCATAAGGCTACAATAAAAATCACCAAGCTTGTTTACGCGATTTTACGCAATGTTGGTTTATGTAGCTATTAAATGACATATATATATATATATATATATATATATATATATATATATATATATATATATATATATATATATATATATATATGTATGTATGTATATATATACACTCAACGAAGTCAGAAAGGTATTTAGAATTCATTATTTACATATGTTTTTCCATTATTTCTCCTTTTATCGCTTTGTTTTTCTTCATTTAAGCCTTGATTACATTTTATCAATAACGTAACATTGCGCGCATATGCTTTTTTTTATTTTAATTTAATCAATCGTATCACTTTTCGTGTTAAGTTTTTTTCCCCACTGGCTTATGTCCCAACGATGGCTATTTTTAATTATAACTAGAAAGAAGGCATAAAAATTACCTTTAAATTTTACACCGCTAACCTATTTTTTAGATTTTTTCAATAATTGATTTAAACGAATATAAAGAAACGTTGAATTTCCCTGAATATTAAATTCCAGTAACCAACTAAATTACATTCTTATATATTTTTTTAATGGTAAATTTGATTTCATTTGAGAAGTTGGAAATTTTACAAAATAAAAAAGGATTGAAACATATGTACAACAAATATATGTTTATAAAGCAGGATATCAGGGCACTCCTCTACCTATCCGGATAATTATTTGTGCGCACGTTTTAACTCATTTTAAAGCGTTTATTTACTATGAAACAAAAGTAAGGTAAATTTGTTGAGCAAGGACAAAAAAAATGGCGATTTTTAAACGGCAATTATAGTTCTCGGTAAGGGCTCAAATATAGAATTTTAAAAAATCCTGGTAAAAATCCATTCGATAATTGTCAGCAATCGTACAAAAATTGTAATGTTCTACTAGTATTTTATTTAAGTGTCGATTTTTTAGCGTTTGGTAAAATTTATTTATTGTTAATTATTATTATTTTTTTTTTGCACGCTGTTTTTTTGCTGGCTATTGTAAAAAAAATCCCAAATAGTATCTATATTCAACTGGTATCTTTCTTCTTTTTTCATTTCAGAAAAGCTAAAAAATGTGTTTGTAAAATAAAAGCTAACTGTAAAATAATTCTTTCTGTTAAGAAATGTTTTGTAAAAATCTAAAAGTAAGATGATATATTTTTTTAAAAAAGTGCTAAAAATCTTTGTCATAATTAATTATGGAAAAATCTATAAAATTTGTTGAGAGTGTTTATATCCGTTTGCATTAATTAAAAAAAGTAGCCAACAACAGCATTGTGTTTATATTTTCTGTTTTTAAAATATCGACGTATTCATTTTTGATGAACGTTGATTGTACAGTATTTATCAGCAGTTTATGAAAGAATTATTATTACTAGCAGGACCTGTGGAAATTCCACAGCAGCATTTTTCATATGTAGTATATTGCTTTTGGACGTTGTGTAGATATTCAGCGTGAATGGAGATCACACGATAATATTGTAACTCTTTTCTTATAACTATAAAAGTATTAATTTGATTAATGTAGTGTCAGAAATATATATTTTTATTACGGTGTATCTCCAATATCCTTATAGGAGTTTGTGGCATATTCCATTGTATGTACACCCAGCGCGAACGGAAACCCCATGATATAATTATACTATATTCAGACCGACCTTTAGAGTCTAGCAAGAAGACCAAGATGTAATATTTTAGTTTCACATACGGCCTTAAAGTGACATCATTATTTATTTATTTATTTATTTATTACATTTCGTCTTCCGTGATTGGGAGATCCTATTTATTAAAAAGGGGGATAGAAGGTGATAACATTCTAAAAACTAAAAATGTATTAATTAATTGTTCATAGTATGCTATCATCTTGTTCCCTCTTATTTTTAATAATAGGATCTCTCAAACGAATAATTCATAATCTGGAAACCGTAACACGCATACATACGTACGTACATACGTTAAAGGTACTACGGTATTAATATATAGATTATTATTATTATTATTATTATTATTATTATTATTATTATTATTATTATTATCATCATCATCATCATCATCATCAGCATCAGCATCATCATCATCATTGTCTGACATGGAAATTTCACACAAGTCAACAAACGATCGGTTTGGAGACCTGTGGTGTTCTGTGGAAGCTGAGTGACAACAAATCTCCCCAGACGTCCAGCTCTCTCCACCTCCTTCGATAGCATTTGCAGATAAATCTGCGTCATCGCAACAGCCTCATACCATTGATTTTTCTTTATATTATTTGTTTTTTTATTAGTGCTGTTGTTGTTGTCCCCTTTTCTTTAAATGAAACAAAATGTAATTAAATTTGGAGCGACACCCTTCTTGTATACTATTACTGATTATTTGTATGAATTATATAAACTTTTTGTTGTGGAATTTCTTACTTTATAATTGCAGAAATAAAAAACAAAAAAAAAAAAAAATGAAATTTAACAACGTTTTCAAAATAAATAAATCAAATGACAATTAGATGTATTTAAATGATTATAAAGTGTTGATTAATCCAATACTGTAGTCCGAGGGCAACCGAAATCAATTCAACTGTCCTAGGTCAGTGAAGAAGAAATGCTTTTAGATTGAGTATATTTTATTATCGTTGCTGTCCAGAGCCTTCTTTATTTCTTTATCATTTATTTATTTTTTTTATTATAACTAAATTTTCTCCACATAGGCAATTAAAAGGAGCCGAAAGTATTAAATCTCAAGAGAAATAACTCCTACATAACAACACAAGGGAAATAACTCCTACATAATAAAGCAAGGAAAATAACTCCTACATAATAAAGCAAGGGAAATAACTACTACAACGTAGTCATTTCCCTTGTATTTCTTGCTGACTCAGTTGTTAGTTCTATTTACTTGAAGTTACGATTGAAATTCTGTAAAATTATTTTTTTTTTTTGACTTGGGTATCACCACTTATCAAGGTCGTAAGGAGACTCGAGGGTAAGGTTAACGAATGTGATCAATGTGAATTTGATCACGTTGTACAATGGGGAAAGGAGTGGCTGGTTACTTTTAATGCATCTAAAACCAAGCTTCTATCTTTACATCATCAACGTTCTGATCCCCATATGGCATCAATTAAAATGAATGGCTCTCGTCTTGGGGAGGCATCAACTTTTGACAGGCTTCTGGGCTTGACCTTTACTCCTGATCTTAAACGGAATATGTACATCAAATCTGTTGCCAAGGCTGCTGGAAAAATGGTCGGATCCTTCTACCGATCCAGTAGATATCTCACTGCTGATGCAATTCTCTATCTATATAAGAGCCAGATACGTCCAAGGATGGAATACTGTTGCCACATATGGGCAGGAGCTGCTAGAAAAGACTTGTCCTGCCTTGATAGAGTTCAAAATAGACTTCGTGGCCTGGTGGGAGATGTCCTTTTCTCTTCGCTGCAACCTCTATCTCACAGATAAGATGTTGCGAGTTTGTCTCTGCTTTATCGTTATTTTCATGGAAAGTGTTCGACTGAGCTTCAATCTATGCCCCCCCCCCTCGCCAAACTTTCACAAGAAACACTAGACTGGCTGAAAACATTATCAATAATTTTCCCCACTCTTTATCTGTGCCTAAACCTAAACATAGATTCCATGATCAAAGTTTCTTTCTTAGAACTGCACGCCTGTGGAATTGTCTTCCGTTTTCCTGCTTTCCAGCTGTCTATAATATGGTTGTCTTCAAGTCCAACGTGAACAAGTTTCTGATGAGCCGTTCCACTTAAGTTAACAAATTTACCGAACTTCCATTACTATCGATTACTATATTGTCCTTTTGACTACTCTACACTCTTTAACCCTTATCCTTGAGTGGCCTATCGGCCTTGATAAGTGGTGCCGCCTATGTAAAAAAAAAAAAAAGAAAAAGATGGAAGTGAAGTAATCGTTTATGGTGTAAATTGAGTTCAATTTGATTATTTATGAGGACGACTAGGTGTGTCAGAATTTTGGGGGGATTTTTGACACCCCTAACACAAAACTGCGAATAAAATATAAAAAAACTTGTAATTTCTCTTGTTAAAGTGAATTGTTTATTTTCTTGATGGAATATACATCCAAAATAAACTATTGAAGTTGTTTAAAAAATAGTAGAAATATTATTATTATATAGTAGACTAAAGATTGACAGTTATCGTTGAGGGAAATGTACACAGATAGATAGACACAGACAGACAGACACTTTCACTTTTATAGATATACTGGCAGTTCCGCCCGGCTTTGTTCGGGCCCTATGTTTTGTTCATAAGGTTATGTGCATATGTATATATGAAAAAGTGTGACTACGTAAAGTAAATTTTCACTTTTATAGATAAATAAATAAATAGATAGATAGATAGATAGATAGATAGATAGATGCAATATATAATAATATTTTAAAAAGTATTAAAAAAAAAGACTCATTTTAAAAAGACAGAACGTTCTGTTCACGATTTATTTCGCGTCTGCCGTCAATGACTGGGCTACGAAAACATGCTTAGTGCAAGGCTAAAAATTAAATCATGAACCAACAGCTACTACTTTATGCATTCGTAATGCCAGCGTCTGACCTTCACCTAGCAGATTTCATTTTTTTTTTAATTTTCACACTGTTGCACAGATTTTTTCCGAGCTAAAACCCAAATATAAAGTTTTGTATGGATTCAAATACCTTATATATGAAGCTTCATGTCTGTAGATCAAAAACTCTAGGAGGAGTCTGGTAGACAAAAATATATACGTATACATAAATATATATGGAAACAATTTTGTGTTTACTATAAACGTTTTACGCAAATATTACGCAAGTATAAATCCTGTAGAATGTCTGCATGAATATAATTACACGTAATAGTTAACTAAATGTGATTACCCCATTAGAAAATCGAAGCAACTAATAGGGAATTAATTAAAATG